>NW_027362903.1:4200000-4665641 GCF_046119375.1 Phyllobates terribilis | reverse complement strand
GCACCTATCCATCACTAGAGATCAGAGGTGACATCACTGAGAATGCCACCTATCCATCACTAGAGATCAGAGGTGACATCACTGAGAATGCCGCCTATCCATCACTAGAGATCAGCAGTGACATCACTGAGAATGCCGCCTATCCATCACTAGAGATCAGCGGTGACATCACTGAGAATGCCGCCTATCCATCACTAGAGATCAGCGGTGACATCACTGAGAATGCCGCCTATCCATCACCAGAGATCAGCGGTGACATCACTGAGAATGCCGCCTATCCATCACTAGAGATCAGCAGTGACATCACTGAGAATGCCGCCTATCCATCACTAGAGATCAGCAGTGACATCACTGAGAATGCCGCCTATCCATCACCAGAGATCAGCGGTGACATCACTGAGAATGCCTCCTATCCATCACTAGAGATCAGCGGTGACATCACTGAGAATGCCGCCTATCCATCACCTAGAGATCAGCGGTGACATCACTGAGAATGCCGCCTATCCATCACCAGAGATCAGCGGTGACATCACTGAGAATGCCTCCTATCCATCACTAGAGATCAGCAGTGACATCACTGAGAATGCCGCCTATCCATCACTAGAGATCAGCGGTGACATCACTGAGAATGCCGCCAATCCATCACTAGAGATCAGCGGTGACATCACTGAGAATGCCGCCTATCCATCACTAGAGATCAGCAGTGACATCACTGAGAATGCCGCCTATCCATCACCAGAGATCAGCAGTGACATCACTGAGAATGCCGCCTATCCATCACCAGAGATCAGCGGTGACATCACTGAGAATGCCGCCTATCCATCACCAGAGATCAGCGGTGACATCACTGAGAATGCAGCCTATCCATCACCAGAGATCAGCGGTGACATCACTGAGAATGCCGCCTATCCATCACCAGAGATCAGCAGTGACATCGCTGAGAATGCCGCCTATCCATCACCAGAGATCAGCGGTGACATCACTGAGAATGCCGCCTATCCATCACCAGAGATCAGCGGTGACATCACTGAGAATGCCGCCTATCCATCACCAGAGATCAGCAGTGACATCACTGAGAATGCCGCCTATCCATCACCAGAGATCAGCGGTGACATCACTGAGAATGCCTCCTATCCATCACCAGAGATCAGCGGTGACATCACTGAGAATGCCTCCTATCCATCACTAGAGATCAGCGGTGACATCACTGAGAATGCCGCCTATCCATCACTAGAGATCAGCAGTGACATCACTGAGAATGCCGCCTATCCATCACTAGAGATCAGCAGTGACATCACTGAGAATGCCGCCTATCCATCACTAGAGATCAGTGGTGACATCACTGAGAATGCCGCCTGTCCATCACTAGAGATCAGAGGTGACATCACTGAGAATGCCGCCTATCCATCACTAGAGATCAGCAGTGACATCACTGAGAATGCCGCCTATCCATCACTAGAGATCAGCGGTGACATCACTGAGAATGCCGCCTATCCATCACTAGAGATCAGCGGTGACATCACTGAGAATGCCGCCTATCCATCACTAGAGATCAGCGGTGACATCACTGAGAATGCCGCCTATCCATCACTAGAGATCAGCGGTGACATCACTGAGAATGCCGCCTATCCATCACTAGAGATCAGAGGTGACATCACTGAGAATGCCGCCTATCCATCACCAGAGATCAGCGGTGACATCACTGAGAATGCCGCCTATCCATCACTAGAGATCAGCGGTGACATCACTGAGAATGCCGCCTATCCATCACTAGAGATCAGAGGTGACATCACTGAGAATGCCACCTATCCATCACCAGAGATCAGAGGTGACATCACTGAGAATGCCTCCTATCCATCACTAGAGATCAGAGGTGACATCACTGAGAATGCCGCCTATCCATCACTAGAGATCAGAGGTGACATCACTGAGAATGCCGCCTATCCATCACTAGAGATCAGAGGTGACATCACTGAGAATGCCCGCCTATCCATCACTAGAGATCAGAGGTGACATCACTGAGAATGCCGCCTATCCATCACTAGAGATCAGCAGTGACATCACTGAGAATGCCACCTATCCATCACTAGAGATCAGAGGTGACATCACTGAGAATGCCGCCTATCCATCACTAGAGATCAGCGGTGACATCACTGAGAATGCCGCCTATCCATCACCAGAGATCAGCAGTGACATCACTGAGAATGCCGCCTATCCATCACTAGAGATCAGAGGTGACATCACTGAGAATGCCACCTATCCATCACTAGAGATCAGAGGTGACATCACTGAGAATGCCGCCTATCCATCACTAGAGATCAGCAGTGACATCACTGAGAATGCCGCCTATCCATCACTAGAGATCAGCGGTGACATCACTGAGAATGCCGCCTATCCATCACTAGAGATCAGCGGTGACATCACTGAGAATGCCGCCTATCCATCACCAGAGATCAGCGGTGACATCACTGAGAATGCCGCCTATCCATCACCAGAGATCAGCAGTGACATCACTGAGAATGCCTCCTATCCATCACCAGAGATCAGCGGTGACATCACTGAGAATGCCGCCTATCCATCACTAGAGATCAGCGGTGACATCACTGAGAATGCCTCCTATCCATCACTAGAGATCAGCGGTGACATCACTGAGAATGCCGCCTATCCATCACCAGAGATCAGCAGTGACATCACTGAGAATGCCGCCTATCCATCACCAGAGATCAGCGGTGACATCACTGAGAATGCCGCCTATCCATCACCAGAGATCAGCGGTGACATCACTGAGAATGCCGCCTATCCATCACCAGAGATCAGCAGTGACATCACTGAGAATGCCGCCTATCCATCACTAGAGATCAGCGGTGACATCACTGAGAATGACTCCTATCCATCACTAGAGATCAGCGGTGACATCACTGAGAATGCCTCCTATCCATCACTAGAGATCAGCGGTGACATCACTGAGAATGACTCCTATCCATCACCAGAGATCAGCGGTGACATCACTGAGAATGCCGCCTATCCATCACCAGAGATCAGCAGTGACATCACTGAGAATGCCTCCTATCCATCACTAGAGATCAGCGGTGACATCACTGAGAATGCCTCCTATCCATCACTAGAGATCAGCGATGACATCACTGAGAATGCCTCCTATCCATCACCAGAGATCAGCGGTGACATCACTGAGAATGCCGCCTATCCATCACCAGAGATCAGCGGTGACATCACTGAGAATGCCTCCTATCCATCACTAGAGATCAGCGGTGACATCACTGAGAATGCCGCCTATCCATCACTAGAGATCAGCGGTGACATCACTGAGAATGCCTCCTATCCATCACTAGAGATCAGCGATGACATCACTGAGAATGCCTCCTATCCATCACTAGAGATCAGCGGTGACATCACTGAGAATGCCTCCTATCCATCACTAGAGATCAGCGGTGACATCACTGAGAATGCCGCCTATCCATCACCAGAGATCAGCGGTGACATCACTGAGAATGCCGCCTATCCATCACCAGAGATCAGCAGTGACATCACTGAGAATGCCGCCTATCCATCACTAGAGATCAGAGGTGACATCACTGAGAATGCCTCCTATCCATCACTAGAGATCAGCGATGACATCACTGAGAATGCCTCCTATCCATCACTAGAGATCAGCAGTGACATCACTGAGAATGCCTCCTATCCATCACTAGAGATCAGCGATGACATCACTGAGAATGCCTCCTATCCATCACTAGAGATCAGCAGTGACATCACTGAGAATGCCGCCTATCCATCACTAGAGATCAGCAGTGACATCACTGAGAATGCCGCCTATCCATCACTAGAGATCAGAGGTGACATCACTGAGAATGCCGCCTATCCATCACCAGAGATCAGCGGTGACATCACTGAGAATGCCGCCTATCCATCACTAGAGATCAGCGGTGACATCACTGAGAATGCCGCCTATCCATCACCAGAGATCAGCAGTGACATCACTGAGAATGCCGCCTATCCATCACCAGAGATCAGCGGTGACAACACTGAGAATGCCGCCTATCCATCACCAGAGATCAGCGGTGACATCACTGAGAATGCCGCCTATCCATCACCAGAGATCAGCGGTGACATCACTGAGAATGCCGCCTATCCATCACTAGAGATCAGCGGTGACATCACTGAGAATGCCGCCTATTCATCACTAGAGATCAGCGGTGACATCACTGAGAATGCCGCCTATCCATCACCAGAGATCAGCGGTGACATCACTGAGAATGCCGCCTATCCATCACCAGAGATCAGCGGTGACATCACTGAGAATGCCGCCTATCCATCACCAGAGATCAGCGGTGACAACACTGAGAATGCCGCCTATCCATCACCAGAGATCAGCGGTGACATCACTGAGAATGCCGCCTATCCATCACTAGAGATCAGCGGTGACATCACTGAGAATGCCGCCTATCCATCACTAGAGATCAGCGGTGACATCACTGAGAATGCTGCCTATCCATCACCAGAGATCAGCGGTGACATCACTGAGAATGCCGCCTATTCATCACCAGAGATCAGCGGTGACATCACTGAGAATGCGCCTATCCATCACCAGAGATCAGCGGTGACATCACTGAGAATGCCGCCTATCCATCACCAGAGATCACCGGTGACATCACTGAGAATGCCACCTATCCATCACTAGAGATCAGCGGTGACATCAGTGAGAATGCCGTCTATCCATCACTAGAGATCAGCGGTGACATCACTGAGAATGCCGCCTATCCATCACCAGAGATCAGCGGTGACATCACTGAGAATGCCGCCTATCCATCACCAGAGATCAGCGGTGACATCACTGAGAATGTCACCTATCCATCACTAGAGATCAGCGGTGACATCACTGAGAATGCCGCCTATCTATCACCAGAGATCAGCGGTGACATCACTGAGAATGCCGCCTATCCATCACCAGAGAACAGCGGTGACATCACTGAGAATGTCACCTATCCATCACTAGAGATCAGAGGTGACATCACTGAGAATGCCTCCTATCCATCACTAGAGATCAGCGGTGACATCACTGAGAATGTCACCTATCCATCACTAGAGATCAGCGGTGACATCACTGAGAATGCCTCCTATCCATCACTAGAGATCAGCGGTGACATCACTGAGAATGTCACCTATCCATCACTAGAGATCAGAGGTGACATCACTGAGAATGCCTCCTATCCATCACTAGAGATCAGCGGTGACATCACTGAGAATGCCGCCTATCCATCACCAGAGATCAGCGGTGACATCACTGAGAATGCCGCCTATCCATCACCAGAGATCAGCGGTGACATCACTGAGAATGCCTCCTATCCATCACTAGAGATCAGCGGAGACATCACTGAGAATGTCACCTATCCATCACTAGAGATCAGCGGTGACATCACTGAGAATGCCTCCTATCCATCACTAGAGATCAGAGGTGACATCACTGAGAATGTCACCTATCCATCACTAGAGATCAGCGGTGACATCACTGAGAATGCCGCCTATCTATCACCAGAGATCAGCGGTGACATCACTGAGAATGCCGCCTATCCATCACTAGAGATCAGCGGTGACATCACTGAGAATGCCGCCTATCCATCACTAGAGATCAGAGGTGACATCACTGAGAATGTCACCTATCCATCACTAGAGATCAGCGGTGACATCACTGAGAATGCCGCCTATCTATCACCAGAGATCAGCGGTGACATCACTGAGAATGCCGCCTATCCATCACTAGAGATCAGAGGTGACATCACTGAGAATGCCGCCTATCCATAACCAGAGATCAGCGGTGACATCACTGAGAACGCCGCCTATCCATCACTAGAGATCAGCGGTGACATCACTGAGAATGCCGCCTATCCATCACTAGAGATCAGAGGTGACATCACTGAGAATGCTGCCTATCCATCACCAGAGATCAGCGGTGACATCACTGAGAATGCCGCCTATCCATCACTAGAGATCAGCGGTGACATCACTGAGAATGCCGCCTATCCATCACTAGAGATCAGAGCTGACATCACTGAGAATGCCGCCTATCCATCACTAGAGATCAGCGGTGACATCACAGAGAATGCCGCCTATCCATCACCAGAGATCAGCGGTGACATCACTGAGAATGCCGCCTATCCATAACCAGAGATCAGCGGTGACATCACTGAGAACGCCGCCTATCCATCACTAGAGATCAGCGGTGACATCACTGAGAATGCCGCCTATCCATCACTAGAGATCAGCGGTGACATCACTGAGAATGCCGCCTATCCATCACTAGAGATCAGAGCTGACATCACTGAGAATGCCTCCTATCCATCACTAGAGATCAGCGGTGACATCACTGAGAATGCCGCCTATCCATCACCAGAGATCAGCGGTGACATCACTGAGAATGCCGCCTATCCATAACCAGAGATCAGCGGTGACATCACTGAGAACGCCGCCTATCCATCACTAGAGATCAGCGGTGACATCACTGAGAATGCCGCCTATCCATCACTAGAGATCAGCGGTGACATCACTGAGAATGCCGCCTATCCATCACTAGAGATCAGCGGTGACATCACTGAGAATGCCGCCTATCCATCACCAGAGATCAGCGATGACATCACTGAGAATGCCGCCTATCCATCACCAGAGATCAGCGGTGACATCACTGAGAATGCCGCCTATCCATCACTAGACATCAGAGGTGACATCACTGAGAATGCCGCCTATCCGTCACCAGAGATCAGCGGTGACATCACTGAGAATGCCGCCTATCTATCACCAGAGATCAGCGGTGACATCACTGAGAATGCCGCCTATCCATCACCAGAGAACAGCGGTGACATCACTGAGAATGTCACCTATCCATCACTAGAGATCAGAGGTGACATCACTGAGAATGCCTCCTATCCATCACTAGAGATCAGCGGAGACATCACTGAGAATGTCACCTATCCATCACTAGAGATCAGCGGAGACATCACTGAGAATGTCACCTATCCATCACTAGAGATCAGCGGAGACATCACTGAGAATGCCTCCTATCCATCACCAGAGATCAGCGGTGACATCACTGAGAATGCCTCCTATCCATCACTAGAGATCAGCGGTGACATCACTGAGAATGCCTCCTATCCATCACTAGAGATCAGCGGTGACATCACTGAGAATGCCGCCTATCTATCACCAGAGATCAGCGGTGACATCACTGAGAATGCCGCCTATCCATCACCAGAGAACAGCGGTGACATCACTGAGAATGTCACCTATCCATCACTAGAGATCAGAGGTGACATCACTGAGAATGCCGCCTATCCATCACTAGAGATCAGCGGTGACATCACTGAGAATGCCGCCTATCCATCACTAGAGATCAGCGGTGACATCACTGAGAATGCCTCCTATCCATCACCAGAGATCAGAGGTGACATCACTGAGAATGCCGCCTATCCATCACCAGAGATCAGCGGTGACATCACTGAGAATGCCGCCTATCCATCACTAGAGATCAGCGCTGACATCACTGAGAATGCCGCCTATCCATCACTAGAGATCAGAGCTGACATCACTGAGAATGCCGCCTATCCATCACTAGAGATCAGCGGTGACATCACTGAGAATGCCGCCTATCCATCACCAGAGATCAGCGGTGACATCACTGAGAATGCCGCCTATCCATAACCAGAGATCAGCGGTGACATCACTGAGAACGCCGCCTATCCATCACTAGAGATCAGCGGTGACATCACTGAGAATGCCGCCTATCCATCACTAGAGATCAGCGGTGACATAACTGAGAATGCCGCCTATCCATCACTAGAGATCAGAGCTGACATCACTGAGAATGCCGCCTATCCATCACTAGAGATCAGCGGTGACATCACTGAGAATGCCGCCTATCCATCACCAGAGATCAGCGGTGACATCACTGAGAATGCCGCCTATCCATAACCAGAGATCAGCGGTGACATCACTGAGAACGCCGCCTATCCATCACCAGAGATCAGCGGTGACATCACTGAGAATGCCGCCTATCCATCACTAGAGATCAGCGGTGACATCACTGAGAATGCCTCCTATCCATCACTAGAGATCAGCGGTGACATCACTGAGAATGCCGCCTATCCATCACCAGAGATCAGCGATGACATCACTGAGAATGCCGACTATCCATCACCAGAGATCAGCGGTGACATCACTGAGAATGCCGCCTATCCATCACTAGAGATCAGAGGTGACATCACTGAGAATGCCGCCTATCCGTCACCAGAGATCAGCGGTGACATCACTGAGAATGCCGCCTATCCATCACCAGAGATCAGCGGTGACATCACTGAGAATGCCGCCTATCCATCACTAGAGATCAGCGGTGACATCACTGAGAATGCCGCCTATCCATCACTAGAGATCAGCGGTGACATCACTGAGAATGCCGCCTATCCATCACCAGAGATCAGCGATGACATCACTGAGAACGCCACCTATCCATCACCAGAGATCAGCGGTGACATCACTGAGAATGCCACCTATCCATCACCAGAGATCAGCGGTGACATCACTGAGAATGCCGCCTATCCATCACCAGAGATCAGCTGTGACATCACTGAGAATGCCGCCTATCCATCACCAGAGATCAGCGGTGACATCACTGAGAATGCCGCCTATCCATCACCAGCGATAAGCGGTGACATCACTGAGAATGCCTCCTATCCATCACTAGAGATCAGCGGTGACATCACTGAGAATGCCACCTATCCATCACTAGAGATCAGCGGTGACATCACTGAGAATGCCGCCTATCCATCACCAGCGATAAGCGGTGACATCACTGAGAATGCCTCCTATCCATCACTAGAGATCAGCGGTGACATCACTGAGAATGCCGCCTATCCATCACTAGAGATCAGCGGTGACATCACTGAGAATGCTTCCTATCCATCACCAGAGATCAGCGGTGACATCACTGAGAATGCCGCCTATCCATCACCAGAGATCAGCGGTGACATCACTGAGAATGCCGCCTATCCATCACCAGAGATCAGCGGTGACATCACTGAGAATGCCGCCTGTCCATCACTAGAGATCAGCGGTGACATCACTGAGAATGCCGCCTATCCATCACCAGAGATCAGCGGTGACATCACTGAGAATGCCGCCTGTCCATCACTAGAGATCAGCGGTGACATCACTGAGAATGCCGCCTATCCATCACCAGAGATCAGCAGTGACATCACTGAGAATGCCGCCTATCCATCACCAGAGATCAGCGGCGACATCACTGAGAATGCCGCCTGTCCATCACTAGAGATCAGCGGTGACATCACTGAGAATGCCGCCTATCCATCACCAGAGATCAGCAGTGACATCACTGAGAATGCCGGCTATCCATCACTAGAGATCAGCGGTGACATCACTGAGAATGCCGCCTGTCCATCACTAGAGATCAGCGGTGACATCACTGAGAATGCCGCCTATCCATCACCAGAGATCAGCAGTGACATCACTGAGAATGCCGCCTATCCATCACCAGAGATCAGCGGTGACATCACTGAGAATGCCGCCTGTCCATCACTAGAGATCAGCGGTGACATCACTGAGAATGCCGCCTATCCATCACCAGAGATCAGCGGTGACATCACTGAGAATGCCGCCTATCCATCACCAGAGATCAGCGGTGACATCACTGAGAATGCCTCCTATCCATCACCAGAGATCAGCGGTGACATCACTGAGAATGCTTCCTATCCATCACCAGAGATCAGCGGTGACATCACTGAGAATGCCGCCTATCCATCACTAGAGATCAGAGGTGACATCACTGAGAATGCCGCCTATCCATCACCAGAGATCAGCGGTGACATCACTGAGAATGCCGCCTATCCATCAACAGAGATCAGCGGTGACATCACTGAGAATGCCACCTATCCATCACTAGAGATCAGCGGTGACATCACTGAGAATGCCGCCTATCCATCACCAGAGATCAGCTGTGACATCACTGAGAATGCCTCCTATCCATCACCAGAGATCAGCGGTGACATCACTGAGAATGCCGCCTATCCATCACCAGAGATCAGCGGTGACATCACTGAGAATGCCGCCTATCCATCACTAGAGATCAGAGGTGACATCACTGAGAATGCCGCCTATCCATCACCAGAGATCAGCGGTGACATCACTGAGAATGCCGCCTATCCATCACTAGAGATCAGAGGTGACATCACTGAGAATGCCGCCTATCCATCACCAGAGATCAGCGGTGACATCACTGAGAATGCCGCCTATCCATCACTAGAGATCAGCGGTGACATCACTGAGAATGCCGCCTATCCATCACTAGAGATCAGAGGTGACATCACTGAGAATGCCGCCTTTCCATCAACAGAGATCAGTGGTGACATCACTGAGAATGCCGCCTATCCATCAACAGAGATCAGCGGTGACATCACTGAGAATGCCGCCTATCCATCACCAGAGATCAGCGGTGACATCACTGAGAATGCCGCCTATCCATCAACAGAGAACAGCGGTGACATCACTGAGAATGCCGCCTATCCATCACCAGAGATCAGCGGTGACATCACTGAGAATGCCGCCTATCCATCACCAGAGATCAGTGGTGACATCACTGAGAATGCCTCCTATCCATCACTAGAGATCAGAGGTGACATCACTGAGAATGCCACCTATCCATCACCAGAGATCAGAGGTGACATCACTGAGAATGCCTCCTATCCATCACTAGAGATCAGCGGTGACATCACTGAGAATGCCTCCTATCCATCACTAGAGATCAGCGGTGACATCACTGAGAATGCCGCCTATCCATCACCAGAGATCAGTGGTGACATCACTGAGAATGCCTCCTATCCATCACTAGAGATCAGCAGTGACATCACTGAGAATGCCTCCTATCCATCACTAGAGATCAGAGGTGACATCACTGAGAATGCCGCCTATCCATCACCAGAGATCAGAGGTGACATCACTGAGAATGCCTCCTATCCATCACCAGAGATCAGAGGTGACATCACTGAGAATGCCGCCTATCCATCACTAGAGATCAGCGGTGACATCACTGAGAATGCCGCCTATCCATCCCTAGAGATCAGCGGTGACATCACTGAGAATGCCGCCTATCCATCACCAGAGATCAGTGGTGACATCACTGAGAATGCCGCCTATCCATCACCAGAGATCAGCGGTGACATCACTGAGAATGCCGCCTATCCATCACCAGAGATCAGTGGTGACATCACTGAGAATGCCGCCTATCCATCACCAGAGATCAGTGGTGACATCACTGAGAATGCCTCCTATCCATCACTAGAGATCAGCAGTGACATCACTGAGAATGCCTCCTATCCATCACTAGAGATCAGCTGTGACATCACTGAGAATGCCTCCTATCCATCACTAGAGATCAGCGGTGACATCACTGAGAATGCCTCCTATCCATCACTAGAGATCAGCGGTGACATCACTGAGAATGCCGCCTATCCATCACCAGAGATCAGTGGTGACATCACTGAGAATGCCTCCTATCCATCACTAGAGATCAGCAGTGACATCACTGAGAATGCCTCCTATCCATCACTAGAGATCAGAGGTGACATCACTGAGAATGCCGCCTATCCATCACCAGAGATCAGAGGTGACATCACTGAGAATGCCTCCTATCCATCACCAGAGATCAGAGGTGACATCACTGAGAATGCCGCCTATCCATCACTAGAGATCAGCGGTGACATCACTGAGAATGCCGCCTATCCATCCCTAGAGATCAGCGGTGACATCACTGAGAATGCCGCCTATCCATCACCAGAGATCAGTGGTGACATCACTGAGAATGCCGCCTATCCATCACTTGAGATCAGCAGTGACATCACTGAGAATGCCGCCTATCCATCACCAGAGATCAGTGGTGACATCACTGAGAATGCCTCCTATCCATCACTAGAGATCAGCGGTGACATCACTGAGAATGCCGCCTATCCATCCCTAGAGATCAGCGGTGACATCACTGAGAATGCCGCCTATCCATCACCAGAGATCAGTGGTGACATCACTGAGAATGCCTCCTATCCATCACTAGAGATCAGCAGTGACATCACTGAGAATGCCTCCTATCCATCACTAGAGATCAGCAGTGACATCACTGAGAATGCCGCCTATCCATCACTAGAGATCAGCGGTGACATCACTGAGAATGCCACCTATCCATCACTAGAGATCAGAGGTGACATCACTGAGAATGCCACCTATCCATCACTAGAGATCAGCGGTGACATCACTGAGAATGCCACCTATCCATCACTAGAGATCAGAGGTGACATCACTGAGAATGCCGCCTATCCATCCCTAGAGATCAGCGGTGACATCACTGAGAATGCCGCCTATCCATCACCAGAGATCAGCGGTGACATCACTGAGAATGCCTCCTATCCATCACCAGAGATCAGCGGTGACATCACTGAGAATGCCACCTATCCATCACTAGAGATCAGCGGTGACATCACTGAGAATGCCTCCTATCCATCACCAGAGATCAGCGGTGACATCACTGAGAATGCCGCCTATCCATCACTAGAGATCAGCGGTGACATCACTGAGAATGCCTTCTATCCATCACCAGAGATCAGCGGTGACATCACTGAGAATGCCACCTATCCATCACCAGAGATCAGAGGTGACATCACTGAGAATGCCGCCTCTCCATCACCAGAGATCAGAGGTGACATCACTGAGAATGCCGCCTATCCATCACCAGAGATCAGAGGTGACATCACTGAGAATGCCGCCTCTCCATCACTAGAGATCAGAGGTGACATCACTGAGAATGCCGCCTATCCATCACCAGAGATCAGTGGTGACATCACTGAGAATGCCGCCTATCCATCACCAGAGATCAGTGGTGACATCACTGAGAATGCCGCCTATTCATCACAAGAGATCAGCGGTGACATCACTGAGAATGCCTCCTATCCATCACTAGAGATCAGCGGTGACATCACTGAGAATGCCGCCTCTCCATCACTAGAGATCAGAGGTGACATCACTGAGAATGCCGCCTATCCATCACCAGAGATCAGTGGTGACATCACTGAGAATGCCGCCTATTCATCACCAGAGATCAGCGGTGACATCACTGAGAATGACGCCTATCCATCACCAGAGATCAGCGGTGACATCACTGAGAATGCCGCCTATCCATCACCAGAGATCAGAGGTGACATCACTGAGAATGACGCGTATCCATCACCAGAGATCAGCGGTGACATCACTGAGAATGCCTCCTATCCATCACCAGAGATCAGTGGTGACATCACTGAGAATGCCGCCTATTCATCACCAGAGATCAGCGGTGACATCACTGAGAATGCCGCCTATCCATCACCAGAGATCAGTGGTGACATCACTGAGAATGCCGCCTATTCATCACCAGAGATCAGCGGTGACATCACTGAGAATGACGCCTATCCATCACCAGAGATCAGCGGTGACATCACTGAGAATGCCGCCTATCCATCACCAGAGATCAGAGGTGACATCACTGAGAATGACGCCTATCCATCACCAGAGATCAGCGGTGACATCACTGAGAATGCCGCCTATCCATCACCAGAGATCAGCGGTGACATCACTGAGAATGCCGCCTATCCATCACTAGAGATCAGCGGTGACATCACTGAGAATGCCGCCTATCCATCACTAGAGATCAGGGGTGACATCACTGAGAATGCCGCCTATCCATCACCAGAGATCAGCGGTGACATCACTGAGAATGCCGCCTATCCATCACTAGAGATCAGCTGTGACATCACTGAGAATGCCTCCTATCCATCACTAGAGATCAGCGGTGACATCACTGAGAATGCCGCCTATCCATCACCAGAGATCAACGGTGACATCACTGAGAATGCCGCCTATCCATCACTAGAGATCAGCTGTGACATCACTGAGAATGCCGCCTATCCATCACCAGAGATCAACGGTGACATCACTGAGAATGCCGCCTATCCATCACCAGAGATCAACGGTGACATCACTGAGAATGCCGCCTATCCATCACTAGAGATCAGCGGTGACATCACTGAGAATGCCGCCTATCCATCACTAGAGATCAGAGGTGACATCACTGAGAATGCCGCCTATCCATCACTAGAGATCAGCGGTGACATCACTGAGAATGCCACCTATCCATCACTAGAGATCAGCGGTGACATCACTGAGAATGCCACCTATCCATCACTAGAGATCAGAGGTGACATCACTGAGAATGCCACCTATCCATCACTAGAGATCAGAGGTGACATCACTGAGAATGCCACCTATCCATCACTAGAGATCAGAGGTGACATCACTGAGAATGCCACCCATCCATCACTAGAGATCAGCGGTGACATCACTGAGAATGCCACCTATCCATCACTAGAGATCAGTGGTGACATCACTGAGAATGCCTCCTATCCATCACCAGAGATCAGCGGTGACATCACTGAGAATGCCGCCTATCCATCTCCAGAGATCAGCGGTGACATCACTGAGAATGCCACCTATCCATCACTAGAGATCAGCGGTGACATCACTGAGAATGCCGCCTATCCATCACTAGAGATCAGCGGTGACATCACTGAGAATGCCGCCTATCCATCACTAGAGATCAGCGGTGACATCACTGAGAATGCCGCCTATTCATCACCAGAGATCAGCGGTGACATCACCGAGAATGCCACCTATCCATCACCAGAGATCAGCGGTGACATCACTGAGAATGCCACCTATCCATCACTAGAGATCAGCGGTGACATCACTGAGAATGCCGCCTATCCATCACTAGAGATCAGCGGTGACATCACTGAGAATGCCGCCTATCCATCACCAGAGATCAGCAGTGATATCACTGAGAATGCCGCCTATCCATCACCAGAGATCAGCGGTGACATCACTGAGAATGCCGCCTATCCATCACTAGAGATCAGCGGTGACATCACTGAGAATGCCGCCTATCCATCACTAGAGATCAGCGGTGACATCACTGAGAATGCCGCCTATCCATCACTAGAGATCAGCGGTGACATCACTGAGAATGCCGCCTATCCATCACCAGAGATCAGCAGTGACATCACTGAGAATGCCGCCTATCCATCACCAGAGATCAGCGGTGACATCACTGAGAATGCCGCCTATCCATCACTAGAGATCAGCGGTGACATCACTGAGAATGCCGCCTATCCATCACCAGAGATCAGCAGTGACATCACTGAGAATGCCGCCTATCCATCACCAGAGATCAGCGGTGACATCACTGAGAATGCCGCCTATCCATCACCAGAGATCAGCGGTGACATCACTGAGAATGCCGCCTATTAATCACTAGAGATCAGCAGTGACATCACTGAGAATGCAGCCTATCCATCACCAGAGATCAGCGGTGATATCACTGAGAATGCCGCCTATCCATCACCAGAGATCAGCGGTGATATCACTGAGAATGCCTCCTATCCATCACCAGAGATCAGAGGTGACATCACTGAGAATGCCTCCTATCCATCACCAGAGATCAGCGGTGACATCACTGAGAATGCCGCCTATCCATCACTAGAGATCAGAGGTGACATCACTGAGAATGCCTCCTATCCATCACCAGAGATCAGCGGTGACATCACTGAGAATGCCGCCTATCCATCACCAGAGATGAGCGGTGACATCACTGAGAATGCCGCCTATCCATCACTAGAGATCAGAGGTGACATCACTGAGAATGCCTCCTATCCATCACCAGAGATCAGCGGTGACATCACTGAGAATGCCGCCTATCCATCACCAGAGATCAGCGGTGACATCACTGAGAATGCCGCCTATCCATCACCAGAGATCAGAGGTGACATCACTGAGAATGCCTCCTATCCATCACTAGAGATCAGAGGTGACATCACTGAGAATGCCGCCTATCCATCACCAGAGATCAGCGGTGACATCACTGAGAATGCCTCCTATCCATCACAAGAGATCAGCTGTGACATCACTGAGAATGCCGCCTATCCATCACCAGAGATCAGCGGTGACATCACTGAGAATGCCGCCTATCCATCACCAGAGATCAGCGGTGACATAACTGAGAATGCCTCCTATCCATCACAAGAGATCAGCTGTGACATCACTGAGAATGCCGCCTATCCATCACCAGAGATCAGCGGTGACATCACTGAGAATGCCGCCTATCCATCACTAGAGATCAGCGGTGACATCACTGAGAATGCCGCCTATCCATCACCAGAGATCAGCGGTGACATCACTGAGAATGCCGCCTATCCATCACCAGAGATCAGAGGTGACATCACTGAGAATGCCTCCTATCCATCACAAGAGATCAGCTGTGACATCACTGAGAATGCCGCCTATCCATCACCAGAGATCAGCGGTGACATCACTGAGAATGCCGCCTATCCATCACCAGAGATCAGCGGTGACATCACTGAGAATGCCGCCTATCCATCACCAGAGATCAGAGGTGACATCACTGAGAATGCCGCCTATCCATCACCAGAGATCAGAGGTGACATCACTGAGAATGCCGCCTATCCATCACTAGAGATCAGCGGTGACATCACTGAGAATGCCGCCTATCCATCAGTACCAGGCTCTCACGCAGGAGAATCATGAAGAAATACAGCAAAATAAGACTTTGCCAGCAATGAATAACCTTGTAAGCCCTCAGAATCCTCCTGGATGGAGAAAGAAGAATGTTGTGAAGAAAAAACGGAGAGTGGTGGTCATGGGGGATTCCCTGTTAAGAGGAACAGAGGCCGCTATCTGCAGACCAGACATAACCTCAAGAGAAATGTGCTGTCTTCCAGGAGCAAAAATTAAAGATGTGTCTGACAGGATATCAAGACTCTTCAGACCTACAGATCACTACCCATTCCTGCTAATACATGTGGGGACAAATGACACCGCAAGAAAGGACCTGGAAACCATCTGCAGTGACTTTGAAGACTTAGGCAAGAAAGTGAAAGAATTGGGAGCGCAGGTGGTCTTTTCATCCATCCTCCCAGTGGATGGCCATGGAACAATGAGGTGGAATAAGATTCTACAGGTGAACAACTGGCTACGTCGATGGTGCCGTCAACAAGGATTTGGATTTCTGGATCACGGAATGAATTACCTATACGATGGACTACTTGCTAGAGATGGGGTGCACCTTACGAAGACTGGAAAACATGTATTTGGAAGTCGCCTTGCTACACTCATCAGAAGAGCTTTAAACTAGAACAATGTGGGAAGGGAAGCAAAAGGCCAGAAAAAGCCATACAGCTGACAAATACTATTGAGATCTCTGCTACTGGAAGTGGAAAGGAAGAACAAAGACAAAACAATTTAAATAATAAAAATATGGGAGGAAGAGAAACCAATCACAAACTAAAATGTTTTTATACAAATGCACAAAGCATGGGCAACAAACAAGGAGAATTGGAACTACTAATGCAGGAAAAGGAATATGATGTCATTGGAATCACTGAAACTTGGTGGGACGATACACATGATTGGAATAAAAGGCTAAAAGGATACAACTTATTTGCAAGAAACAGACTTGATAAACGAGGAGGAGGTGTTGCATTGTATGTTAGAAAAGCGTATATCTGCACAGAGATTGAAGCTTCAGAGACTGGGAGTTCTGTGGAAACTGTTTGGGTAAGAATACAAGGAGAGAACAACGGAAAGGACACCATTGTAGGCATTTACTACAGGCCACCTGGGCAAGCTGAAGATATGGATGAACTCTTTATGTATCAAATGACCAAGTTCTCCAAAAAATATGACGTAGTGGTCATGGGAGATTTCAACTATCCAGACATTTGTTGGGAATCTCTCTCAAGTAAAACTAACAGGTCAAGCAAATTCTTATCCTCTCTTGCTGACAACTTTATCTTCCAAAAGGTAGGGGAGAAAACAAGGGGATCTGCTACTTTGGATCTAATCCTTATAAACAGGGAGGAAATGGTTGAGGAGGTAAAGGTGGCTGGGACCCTAGGAGGCAGCGATCATGCTATTATAGAATTTTGGATAACTAGAGGAGGAAGACATGTGAAGACTCAGACTTCAAGGTTAGATTTTAGAAAGGCAGATTTTAAGAGACTCAGAAAGAGAATAGGAGGGATCCAATGGCTGGATGTCCTTAAGGACAAAAATGTCCAGGAAGGATGGGAAATTTTTAAAAATGAGATTCTCAAAGCACAATCGTTAACAATCCCGAAAAGTAGGAAGAATGGGAAGCATTTAAGGAAACCAGGATGGATGAACACAGAACTTAAACACATGCTAAAAAGAAAGAAAGAAATGTTTATTAAATGGAAAGAGGGAGGCATATCTAAAGAAGATTATAATGCAGTCTGCAGATCCTGCAGGGCACGTATCAGGTTAGCTAAAGCTGACAATGAATTAAGGCTTGCAAGAGATGTCAAAAGCAATAAAAAAGGATTTTGGGGGTATGTCAAAAGTAAAAGAAAAGTCAAAGATGCTATAGGATTTTTACAGGATGAAAATGGAGAAATGGTAAGAGAGGATGTTGAGAAGGCCGAACTTTTTAATTCCTATTTTGCATCTGTTTTCTCTCAGAAAGAAAATGTAACATCAACTGATCTTCACTGTCCTTTTAAAGGAATAGAGGAATCCAAGTTATCTGTAAACAGAAAGATTGTGAGGGAATATTTAGCTAACATAAATGAGTTCAAGTCTCCAGGTCCAGATGAATTACACCCCAGAGTACTGAAGGAGATCGTAGAAGAAATTTTAGAACCACTCTCCATAATCTTTGAAAATTCTTGGAGAACAGGAGAAGTCCCAGAAGACTGGAGAAGAGCAAATGTTGTTCCTATCTTCAAAAAGGGGAAGAAGGTGGACCCAGGGAACTATAGGCCGGTGAGTCTGACTTCTATACCAGGAAAGATCTTTGAACAAATTATTAAACAACATGTATGTAAGTACATGGATAAGAATGAAGTGATTAACCAGAGTCAGCATGGGTTTGTAACTAACAAGTCATGTCAGACTAACTTAATTTCCTTCTATGACAGAATCACTGACTGGGTGGATCAGGGAAATGCTGTAGATATAGTATATCTTGACTTCAGCAAAGCATTTGACAAAGTATCTCACACCATCCTTATTGAAAAAATGACCAAGTATGCAATGGACCAGGCAACTGTTAGGTGGATTCATAACTGGCTTAGTGATCGGACTCAAAGGGTGGTTGTAAATGGCTTCACATCCAGCTGGATGAATGTCTCAAGTGGGGTACCACAGGGCTCCGTCCTGGGACCTGTATTGTTCAACATCTTTATCAATGATTTAGATGAAGGAATTGAGGGTAAACTGATTAAATTTGCTGATGACACAAAGCTAGGAGGGATAGCTAATACTAGAGAAGAGAGAGAGAGGATTCAAATAGACCTAAATAAACTGGAGCAGTGGGCAGCAACCAACAGAATGGTTTTTAACAGGGAAAAATGCAAAGTACTACATCTGGGCAATAAAAATGAAAAAAGCATATACAGAATGGGAGGAATAGAGCTAAGCAACAGTACATGTGAAAAAGACTTAGGTATACTAATAGATCATAGACTGAACATGAGTCAACAGTGTGATGCAGCAGCAAAAAAGGCAAATACAATTCTGGGATGTATTAACAGAAGCATACAGTCTAGATCACGTGAAGTCATTATCGGTCTTTACTCCTCTTTGGTCAGACCTCATCTGGAATACTGTGTACAGTTTTGGGCACCACATTTTAAAAAAGACATAGACAAACTGGAGCAAGTTCAGAGAAGAGCGACCAGAATGGTGACTGGTCTGCAAACCATGTCCTATGAGGAACGGTTGCAGGATTTGGGAATGTTTAGCTTGCAAAAAAGAAGACTGAGAGGAGACTTAATAGCTGTCTACAAATATGTCAAGGGCTGTCACATTGTAGAAGGATCATCTTTATTCTCATTTGCACAAGGAAAGACTAGAAGCAATGGGATGAAACTAAATGGGAGGAGACACAGATTAGATATTAGAAAAAACTTTTTGACAGTTAGGGTGATTAATGAGTGGAACAGGCTGCCACGAGAGGTGGTGAGTTCCCCTTCAATGGACGTCTTCAAACAGAGGCTGGACAGACATCTGTCTGAGATGATCTAGTGAATCCTGCTTTGAGCAGGGGGTTGAACCAGATGACCCAGGAGGTCCCTTCCAACTCTACCATTCTATGATTCTATGATTCTATGATCACCAGAGATCAGTGGTGACATCACTGAGAATGCCTCCTATCCATCACTAGAGATCAGCAGTGACATCACTGAGAATGCCGCCTATCCATCACTAGAGATCAGCGGTGACATCACTGAGAATGCCACCTATCCATCACTAGAGATCAGCGGTGACATCACTGAGAATGCCACCTATCCATCACTAGAGATCAGAGGTGACATCACTGAGAATGCCACCCATCCATCACTAGAGATCAGCGGTGACATCACTGAGAATGCCACCTATCCATCACTAGAGATCAGCGGTGACATCACTGAGAATGCCTCCTATCCATCACCAGAGATCAGCGGTGACATCACTGAGAATGCCGCCTATCCATCACTAGAGATCAGCGGTGACATCACTGAGAATGCCTTCTATCCATCACCAGAGATCAGCGGTGACATCACTGAGAATGCCACCTATCCATCACCAGAGATCAGAGGTGACATCACTGAGAATGCCGCCTATCCATCACCAGAGATCAGTGGTGACATCACTGAGAATGCCGCCTCTCCATCACTAGAGATCAGAGGTGACATCACTGAGAATGCCGCCTCTCCATCACTAGAGATCAGAGGTGACATCACTGAGAATGCCGCCTATCCATCACCAGAGATCAGTGGTGACATCACTGAGAATGCCGCCTATCCATCACCAGAGATCAGTGGTGACATCACTGAGAATGCCGCCTATTCATCACAAGAGATCAGCGGTGACATCACTGAGAATGCCGCCTATCCATCACTAGAGATCAGCGGTGACATCACTGAGAATGCCGCCTCTCCATCACTAGAGATCAGAGGTGACATCACTGAGAATGCCGCCTATCCATCACCAGAGATCAGTGGTGACATCACTGAGAATGCCGCCTATTCATCACCAGAGATCAGCGGTGACATCACTGAGAATGACGCCTATCCATCACCAGAGATCAGCGGTGACATCACTGAGAATGCCGCCTATCCATCACCAGAGATCAGAGGTGACATCACTGAGAATGACGCGTATCCATCACCAGAGATCAGCGGTGACATCACTGAGAATGCCTCCTATCCATCACCAGAGATCAGTGGTGACATCACTGAGAATGCCGCCTATTCATCACCAGAGATCAGCGGTGACATCACTGAGAATGCTGCCTATCCATCACCAGAGATCAGTGGTGACATCACTGAGAATGCCGCCTATTCATCACCAGAGATCAGCGGTGACATCACTGAGAATGACGCCTATCCATCACCAGAGATCAGCGGTGACATCACTGAGAATGCCGCCTATCCATCACCAGAGATCAGAGGTGACATCACTGAGAATGACGCCTATCCATCACCAGAGATCAGCGGTGACATCACTGAGAATGCCGCCTATCCATCACCAGAGATCAGCGGTGACATCACTGAGAATGCCGCCTATCCATCACTAGAGATCAGCGGTGACATCACTGAGAATGCCGCCTATCCATCACTAGAGATCAGGGGTGACATCACTGAGAATGCCGCCTATCCATCACCAGAGATCAGCGGTGACATCACTGAGAATGCCGCCTATCCATCACTAGAGATCAGCTGTGACATCACTGAGAATGCCTCCTATCCATCACTAGAGATCAGCGGTGACATCACTGAGAATGCCGCCTATCCATCACCAGAGATCAACGGTGACATCACTGAGAATGCCGCCTATCCATCACTAGAGATCAGCTGTGACATCACTGAGAATGCCGCCTATCCATCACCAGAGATCAACGGTGACATCACTGAGAATGCCGCCTATCCATCACCAGAGATCAACGGTGACATCACTGAGAATGCCGCCTATCCATCACTAGAGATCAGCGGTGACATCACTGAGAATGCCGCCTATCCATCACTAGAGATCAGAGGTGACATCACTGAGAATGCCGCCTATCCATCACTAGAGATCAGCGGTGACATCACTGAGAATGCCACCTATCCATCACTAGAGATCAGCGGTGACATCACTGAGAATGCCACCTATCCATCACTAGAGATCAGAGGTGACATCACTGAGAATGCCACCCATCCATCACTAGAGATCAGCGGTGACATCACTGAGAATGCCACCTATCCATCACTAGAGATCAGTGGTGACATCACTGAGAATGCCTCCTATCCATCACCAGAGATCAGCGGTGACATCACTGAGTATGCCGCCTATCCATCACCAGAGATCAGCGGTGACATCACTGAGAATGCCGCCTATCCATCTCCAGAGATCAGCGGTGACATCACTGAGAATGCCACCTATCCATCACTAGAGATCAGCGGTGACATCACTGAGAATGCCGCCTATCCATCACTAGAGATCAGCGGTGACATCACTGAGAATGCCGCCTATCCATCACTAGAGATCAGCGGTGACATCACTGAGAATGCCGCCTATTCATCACCAGAGATCAGCGGTGACATCACCGAGAATGCCACCTATCCATCACCAGAGATCAGCGGTGACATCACTGAGAATGCCACCTATCCATCACTAGAGATCAGCGGTGACATCACTGAGAATGCCGCCTATCCATCACTAGAGATCAGCGGTGACATCACTGAGAATGCCGCCTATCCATCACCAGAGATCAGCAGTGATATCACTGAGAATGCCGCCTATCCATCACCAGAGATCAGCGGTGACATCACTGAGAATGCCGCCTATCCATCACTAGAGATCAGCGGTGACATCACTGAGAATGCCGCCTATCCATCACCAGAGATCAGCAGTGACATCACTGAGAATGCCGCCTATCCATCACCAGAGATCAGCGGTGACATCACTAAGAATGCCGCCTATTAATCACTAGAGATCAGCAGTGACATCACTGAGAATGCAGGATATCCATCACCAGAGATCAGCGGTGATATCACTGAGAATGCCGCCTATCCATCACCAGAGATCAGCGGTGATATCACTGAGAATGCCTCCTATCCATCACCAGAGATCAGAGGTGACATCACTGAGAATGCCTCCTATCCATCACCAGAGATCAGCGGTGACATCACTGAGAATGCCGCCTATCCATCACTAGAGATCAGAGGTGACATCACTGAGAATGCCTCCTATCCATCACCAGAGATCAGCGGTGACATCACTGAGAATGCCGCCTATCCATCACCAGAGATGAGCGGTGACATCACTGAGAATGCCACCTATCCATCACCAGAGATCAGCGGTGACATCACTGAGAATGCCGCCTATCCATCACCAGAGATCAGAGGTGACATCACTGAGAATGCCGCCTATCCATCACCAGAGATCAGAGGTGACATCACTGAGAATGCCTCCTATCCATCACTAGAGATCAGAGGTGACATCACTGAGAATGCCGCCTATCCATCACCAGAGATCAGCGGTGACATCACTGAGAATGCCGCCTATCCATCACCAGAGATCAGAGGTGACATCACTGAGAATGCCTCCTATCCATCACAAGAGATCAGCTGTGACATCACTGAGAATGCCGCCTATCCATCACCAGAGATCAGCGGTGACATCACTGAGAATGCCTCCTATCCATCACAAGAGATCAGCTGTGACATCACTGAGAATGCCGCCTATCCATCACCAGAGATCAGCGGTGACATCACTGAGAATGCCGCCTATCCATCACTAGAGATCAGCGGTGACATCACTGAGAATGCCGCCTATCCATCACCAGAGATCAGCGGTGACATCACTGAGAATGCCGCCTATCCATCACCAGAGATCAGAGGTGACATCACTGAGAATGCCTCCTATCCATCACAAGAGATCAGCTGTGACATCACTGAGAATGCCGCCTATCCATCACCAGAGATCAGCGGTGACATCACTGAGAATGCCGCCTATCCATCACCAGAGATCAGCGGTGACATCACTGAGAATGCCGCCTATCCATCACCAGAGATCAGAGGTGACATCACTGAGAATGCCGCCTATCCATCACCAGAGATCAGCGGTGACATCACTGAGAATGCCGCCTATCCATCACTAGAGATCAGAGGTGACATCACTGAGAATGCCGCCTATCCATCACCAGAGATCAGCAGTGACATCACTGAGAATGCCACCTATCCATCACCAGAGATCAGCGGTGACATCACTGAGAATGCCTCCTATCCATCACCAGAGATCAGCAGTGACATCACTGAGAATGCCGCCTATCCATCACCAGAGATCAGCGGTGACATCACTGAGAATGCCTCCTATCCATCACTAGAGATCAGCCGTGATATCACTGAGAATGCCGCCTATCCATCACCAGAGATCAGCGGTGACATCACTGAGAATGCCTCCTATCCATCACTAGAGATCAGCCGTGATATCACTGAGAATGCCGCCTATCCATCACCAGAGATCAGCGGTGACATCACTGAGAATGCCGCCTATCCATCACCAGAGATCAGCGGTGACATCACTGAGAATGCCGCCTATCCATCACCAGAGATCAGCGGTGACATCACTGAGAATGCCTCCTATCCATCACAAGAGATCAGCTGTGACATCACTGAGAATGCCGCCTATCCATCACCAGAGATCAGCGGTGACATCACTGAGAATGCCGCCTATCCATCACCAGAGATCAGAGGTGACATCACTGAGAATGCCGCCTATCCATCACCAGAGATCAGCAGTGACATCACTGAGAATGCCACCTATCCATCACCAGAGATCAGCGGTGACATCACTGAGAATGCCGCCTATCCATCACCAGAGATCAGCAGTGACATCACTGAGAATGCCTCCTATCCATCACTAGAGATCAGCCGTGATATCACTGAGAATGCCGCCTATCCATCACCAGAGATCAGCGGTGACATCACTGAGAATGCCGCCTATCCATCACCAGAGATCAGCGGTGACATCACTGAGAATGCCGCCTATCCATCACTAGAGATCAGAGGTGACATCACTGAGAATGCCTCCTATCCATCACTAGAGATCAGAGGTGACATCACTGAGAATGCCGCCTATCCATCACCAGAGATCAGCAGTGACATCACTGAGAATGCCACCTATCCATCACCAGAGATCAGCGGTGACATCACTGAGAATGCCTCCTATCCATCACCAGAGATCAGCAGTGACATCACTGAGAATGCCGCCTATCCATCACCAGAGATCAGCGGTGACATCACTGAGAATGCCTCCTATCCATCACTAGAGATCAGCCGTGATATCACTGAGAATGCCGCCTATCCATCACCAGAGATCAGCGGTGACATCACTGAGAATGCCGCCTATCCATCACCAGAGATCAGCGGTGACATCACTGAGAATGCCGCCTATCCATCACCAGAGATCAGCGGTGACATCACTGAGAATGCCTCCTATCCATCACCAGAGATCAGCGGTGACATCACTGAGAATGCCGCCTATCCATCACCAGAGATCAGCGGTGACATCACTGAGAATGCCGCCTATCCATCACCAGAGATCAGCGGTGACATCACTGAGAATGCCGCCTATCCATCACTAGAGATCAGGGGTGACATCACTGAGAATGCCGCCTATCCATCACTAGAGATCAGAGGTGACATCACTGAGAATGCCTCCTATCCATCACCAGAGATCAGCGGTGACATCACTGAGAATGCCGCCTATTCATCACCAGAGATCAGCGGTGACATCACTGAGAATGCCGCCTATCCATCACCAGAGATCAGCGGTGACATCACTGAGAATGCCGCCTATCCATCACTAGAGATCAGCGGTGACATCACTGAGAATGCCGCCTATCCATCACCAGAGATCAGCAGTGACATCACTGAGAATGCCGCCTATCCATCACCAGAGATCAGCGGTGACATCACTGAGAATGTCACCTATCCATCACTAGAGATCAGCGGTGACATCACTGAGAATGCCGCCTATCTATCACCAGAGATCAGCGGTGACATCACTGAGAATGCCGCCTATCCATCAACAGAGATCAGCGGTGACATCACTGAGAATGCTGCCTATCCATCACCAGAGATCAGCGGTGACATCACTGATAATGCCGCCTATCCATCACCAGAGATCAGCGGTGACATCACTGAGAATGTCACCTATCCATCACTAGAGATCAGCGGAGACATCACTGAGAATGCCGCCTATCTATCACCAGAGATCAGCGGTGACATCACTGAGAATGCCGTCTATCCATCACCAGAGATCAGCGGTGACATCACTGAGAATGCCGCCTATCCATCACCAGAGATCAGCGGTAACATCACTGAGAATGCCGCCTATCCATCACCAGAGATCAGCGGTAACATCACTGAGAATGCCGCCTATCCATCACTAGAGATCAGCGGTGACATCACTGAGAATGCCGCCTATCTATCACCAGAGATCAGCGGTGACATCACTGAGAATGCCGCCTATCCATCACCAGAGATCAGTGGTGACATCACTGAGAATGTCGCCTATCCATCACCAGAGATCAGCGGTGACATCACTGAGAATGCCGCCTATCCATCACCAGAGATCAGCGGTGACATCACTGAGAATGCCGCCTATCCATCACCAGAGATCAGCGGTGACATCACTGAGAATGCCGCCTATCCATCACCAGAGATCAGCGGTGACATCACTGAGAATGCCGCCTATCCATCACTAGAGATCAGCGGTGACATCACTGAGAATGCCGCCTATCCATCACTAGAGATCAGCGGTGACATCACTGAGAATGCCGCCTATCCATCACCAGAGATCAGCGGTGACATCACTGAGAATGCCACCTATCCATCACTAGAGATCAGCGGTGACATCACTGAGAATGCCTCCTATCCATCACTAGAGATCAGCGGTGACATCACTGAGAATGCCACCTATCGATCACTAGAGATCAGCGGTGACATCACTGAGAATGCCGCCTATCCATCACAAGAGATCAGCGGTGACATCACTGAGAATGCCACCTATCCATCACCAGAGATCAGCGGTGACATCACTGAGAATGCCGCCTATCCATCACCAGAGATCAGCGGTGACATCACTGAGAATGCCGCCTATCCATCACCAGAGATCAGCGGTGACATCACTGAGAATGCCGCCTATCCATCACCAGAGATCAGCGGTGACATCACTGAGAATGCCGCCTATCCATCACCAGAGATCAGCGGTGACATCACTGAGAATGCCGCCTATCCATCACCAGAGATCAGCGGTGACATCACTGAGAATGCCACCTATCCATCACCAGAGATCAGCGGTGACATCACTGAGAATGCCTCCTATCCATCACTAGAGATCAGCGGTGACATCACTGAGAATGCCGCCTATCCATCACCAGAGATCAGCGGTGACATCACTGAGAATGCCGCCTATCCATCACCAGAGATCAGCGGTGACATCACTGAGAATGCCGCCTATCCATCACCAGAGATCAGCGGTGACATCACTGAGAATGCCGCCTATCCATCACTAGAGATCAGCAGTGACATCACTGAGAATGCCTCCTATCCATCACTAGAGATCAGCGGTGACATCACTGAGAATGCCGCCTATCCATCACCAGAGATCAGCAGTGACATCACTGAGAATGCCGCCTATCCATCACCAGAGATCAGCGGTGACATCACTGAGAATGCCGCCTATCCATCACCAGAGATCAGCGGTGACATCACTGAGAATGCCGCCTATCCATCACCAGAGATCAGCGGTGACATCACTGAGAATGCCGCCTATCCATCACTAGAGATCAGCAGTGACATCACTGAGAATGCCTCCTATCCATCACTAGAGATCAGCGGTGACATCACTGAGAATGCCGCCTATCCATCACCAGAGATCAGCGGTGACATCACTGAGAATGCCGCCTATCCATCACCAGAGATCAGCGGTGACATCACTGAGAATGCCGCCTATCCATCACCAGAGATCAGCGGTGACATCACTGAGAATGCCGCCTATCCATCACCAGAGATCAGCGGTGACATCACTGAGAATGCCACCTATCCATCACCAGAGATCAGCGGTGACATCACTGAGAATGCCGCCTATCCATCACCAGAGATCAGCGGTGACATCACTGAGAATGCCGCCTATCCATCACCAGAGATCAGCGGTGACATCACTGAGAATGCCGCCTATCCATCACTAGAGATCAGCGGTGACATCACTGAGAATGCCGCCTATCCATCACTAGAGATCAGCGGTGACATCACTGAGAATGCCGCCTATCCATCACTAGAGATCAGCGGTGACATCACTGAGAATGCCACCTATCCATCACTAGAGATCAGCGGTGACATCACTGAGAATGCCTCCTATCCATCACTAGAGATCAGCGGTGACATCACTGAGAATGCCACCTATCCATCACTAGAGATCAGCGGTGACATCACTGAGAATGCCGCCTATCCATCACAAGAGATCAGCGGTGACATCACTGAGAATGCCACCTATCCATCACCAGAGATCAGCGGTGACATCACTGAGAATGCCGCCTATCCATCACCAGAGATCAGCGGTGACATCACTGAGAATGCCTCCTATCCATCACCAGAGATCAGCGGTGACATCACTGAGAATGCCGCCTATTCATCACTAGAGATCAGCGGTGACATCACTGAGAATGCCGCCTATCCATCACTAGAGATCAGAGGTGACATCACTGAGAATGCCTCCTATCCATCACTAGAGATCAGAGGTGACATCACTGAGAATGCCGCCTATCCATCACCAGAGATCAGCGGTGACATCACTGAGAATGCCGCCTATCCATCACCAGAGATCAGCGGTGACATCACTGAGAATGCCGCCTATCCATCACCAGAGATCAGCGGTGACATCACTGAGAATGCCTCCTATCCATCACCAGAGATCAGCGGTGACATCACTGAGAATGCCGCCTATTCATCACTAGAGATCAGCGGTGACATCACTGAGAATGCCGCCTATCCATCACCAGAGATCAGCGGTGACATCACTGAGAATGCCGCCTATCCATCACCAGAGATCAGAGGTGACATCACTGAGAATGCCTCCTATCCATCACTTGAGATCAGCGGTGACATCACTGAGAATGCCGCCTATCCATCACCAGAGATCAGCGGTGACATCACTTTGAATGCCGCCTATCCATCACTAGAGATCAGAGGTGACATCACTGAGAATGCCTCCTATCCATCACCAGAGATCAGAGGTGACATCACTGAGAATGCCGCCTATCCATCACTAGAGATCAGCGGTGACATCACTGAGAATGCCGCCTATCCATCACCAGAGATCAGCGGTGACATCACTTTGAATGCCGCCTATCCATCACCAGAGATCAGCGGTGACATCACTGAGAATGCCGCCTATCCATCACTAGAGATCAGAGGTGACATCACTGAGAATGCCTCCTATCCATCACTAGAGATCAGAGGTGACATCACTGAGAATGCCGCCTATCCATCACTAGAGATCAGAGGTGACATCACTGAGAATGCCGCCTATCCATCACCAGAGATCAGCGGTGACATCACTGAGAATGCCACCTATCCATCACTAGAGATCAGCGGTGACATCACTGAGAATGCCGCCTATCCATCACCAGAGATCAGCGGTGACATCACTGAGAATGCCTCCTATCCATCACCAGAGATCAGCGGTGACATCACTGAGAATGCCGCCTATCCATCACCAGAGATCAGCGGTAACATCACTGAGAATGCCGCCTATCTATCACCAGAGATCAGCGGTGACATCACTGAGAATGCCACCTATCCATCACCAGAGATCAGTGGTGACATCACTGAGAATGTCGCCTATCCATCACCAGAGATCAGCGGTGACATCACTGAGAATGTCACCTATCCATCACCAGAGATCAGCGGTGACATCACTGAGGATGCCACCTATCCATCACCAGAGATCAGCGGTGACATCACTGAGAATGCCGCCTATCCATCACCAGAGATCAGCGGTGACATCACTGAGAATGCCGCCTATCCATCACCAGAGATCAGCGGTGACATCACTGAGAATGTCGCCTATCCATCACTAGAGATCAGCGGTGACATCACTGAGAATGCCGCCTATCCATCACTAGAGATCAGCGGTGACATCACTGAGAATGCCGCCTATCCATCACTAGAGATCAGCGGTGACATCACTGAGAATGCCACCTATCCATCACTAGAGATCAGCGGTGACATCACTGAGAATGCCGCCTATCCATCACTAGAGATCAGCGGTGACATCACTGAGAATGCCACCTATCCATCACTAGAGATCAGCGGTGACATCACTGAGAATGCCGCCTATCCATCACTAGGGATCAGCGGTGACATCACTGAGAATGCCACCTATCCATCACCAGAGATCAGCGGTGACATCACTGAGAATGCCGCCTATCCATCACCAGAGATCAGCGGTGAAATCACTGAGAATGCCTCCTATCCATCACCAGAGATCAGCGGTGACATCACTGAGAATGCCGCCTATCCATCACCAGAGATCAGCGGTGACATCACTGAGAATGCCTCCTATCCATCACCAGAGATCAGCGGTGACATCACTGAGAATGCCGCCTATTCATCACTAGAGATCAGCGGTGACATCACTGAGAATGCCTCCTATCCATCACTAGAGATCAGCGGTGACATCACTGAGAATGCCGCCTATCCATCACCAGAGATCAGCAGTGACATCACTGAGAATGCCGCCTATCCATCACCAGAGATCAGCAGTGACATCACTGAGAATGCCGACTATCCATCACCAGAGATCAGCGGTGACATCACTGAGAATGCCGCCTATCAATCACTAGAGATCAGAGGTGACATCACTGAGAATGCCGACTATCCATCACCAGAGATCAGCGGTGACATCACTGAGAATGCCGCCTATCCATCACTAGAGATCAGAGGTGACATCACTGAGAATGCCTCCTATCCATCACTAGAGATCAGCGGTGACATCACTGAGAATGCCGCCTATCCATCACCAGAGATCAGCGGTGACATCACTGAGAATGCCGCCTATCCATCACCAGAGATCAGCGGTGACATCACTGAGAATGCCGCCTATCAATCACTAGAGATCAGAGGTGACATCACTGAGAATGCCTCCTATCCATCACCAGAGATCAGAGGTGACATCACTGAGAATGCCTCCTATCCATCACTAGAGATCAGCGGTGACATCACTGAGAATGCCGCCTATCCATCACCAGAGATCAGAGGTGACATCACTGAGAATGCCGCCTATCCATCACCAGAGATCAGCGGTGACATCACTGAGAATGCCGCCTATCCATCACCAGAGATCAGCGGTGACATCACTTTGAATGCCGCCTATCCATCACTAGAGATCAGCGGTGACATCACTGAGAATGCCGCCTATCCATCACCAGAGATCAGCGGTGACATCACTTTGAATGCCGCCTATTCATCACTAGAGATCAGCGGTGACATCACTGAGAATGCCGCCTATTCATCACTAGAGATCAGCGGTGACATCACTGAGAATGCCGCCTATCCATCACCAGAGATCAGCGGTGACATCACTGAGAATGCCTCCTATCCATCACCAGAGATCAGCGGTGACATCACTGAGAATGCCGCCTATCCATCACCAGAGATCAGCGGTGACATCACTGAGAATGCCGCCTATCCATCACCAGAGATCAGCGGTGACATCACTGAGAATGCCACCTATCCATCACTAGAGATCAGAGGTGACATCACTGAGAATGCCTCCTATCCATCACCAGAGATCAGCGGTGACATCACTGAGAATGCCGCCTATCCATCACCAGAGATCAGCGGTGACATCACTGAGAATGCCGCCTATCCATCACCAGAGATCAGAGGTGACATCACTGAGAATGCCTCCTATCCATCACTAGAGATCAGAGGTGACATCACTGAGAATGCCTCCTATCCATCACCAGAGATCAGCGGTGACATCACTGAGAATGCCGCCTATCCATGACCAGAGATCAGAGGTGACATAACTGAGAATGCCGCCTATCCATCACCAGAGATCAGAGGTGACATCACTGAGAATGCCTCCTATCCATCACAAGAGATCAGAGGTGACATCACTGAGAATGCCTCCTATCCATCACCAGAGATCAGCGGTGACATCACTGAGAATGCCGCCTATCCATCATCAGAGATCAGCGGTGACATCACTGAGAATGCCGCCTATCCATCACCAGAGATCAGCGGTTACATCACTGAGAATGCCGCCTATCCATCACCAGAGATCAGCGGTGACATCACTGAGAATGCCTCCTATCCATCACCAGAGATCAGCGGTGACATCACTGAGAATGCCGCCTATCCATCACCAGAGATCAGCGGTGACATCACTGAGAATGCCGCCTATCCATCACCAGAGATCAGCGGTGACATCACTGAGAATGCCGCCTATCCATCACCAGAGATCAGCGGTGACATCACTGAGAATGCCGCCTATCCATCACCAGAGATCAGCGGTGACATCACTGAGAATGCCGCCTATCCATCACCAGAGATCAGAGGTGACATCACTGAGAATGCCGCCTATCCATCACCAGAGATCAGCAGTGACATCACTGAGAATGCCGCCTATCCATCACCAGAGATCAGCGGTGACATCACTGAGAATGCCGCCTATCCATCACTAGAGATCAGCGGTGACATCACTGAGAATGCCTCCTATCCATCACTAGAGATCAGCGGTGACATCACTGAGAATGCCGCCTATCCATCACCAGAGATCAGCAGTGACATCACTGAGAATGCCGCCTATCCATCACTAGAGATCAGCGGTGACATCACTGAGAATGCCGCCTATCCATCACCAGAGATCAGCAGTGACATCACTGAGAATGCCGCCTATCCATCACCAGAGATCAGCGGTGACATCACTGAGAATGCCGCCTATCCATCACTAGAGATCAGCGGTGACATCACTGAGAATGCCGCCTATCCATCACCAGAGATCAGCGGTGACATCACTGAGAATGCCACCTATTCATCACTAGAGATCAGCGGTGACATCACTGAGAATGCCGCCTATCCATCACCAGAGATCAGCGGTGACAAAACTGAGAATGCCACCTATTCATCACTAGAGATCAGCGGTGACATCACTGAGAATGCCGCCTATCCATCACCAGAGATCAGAGGTGACATCACTGAGAATGCCGCCTATCCATCACTAGAGATCAGCGGTGACATCACTGAGAATGCCGCCTATCCATCACTAGAGATCAGAGTTGACATCACTGAGAATGCCGCCTATCCATCACTAGAGATCAGCGGTGACATCACTGAGAATGCCGCCTATCCATCACCAGAGATCAGCGGTGACATCACTGAGAATGCCACCTATTCATCACTAGAGATCAGCGGTGACATCACTGAGAATGCCGCCTATCCATCACCAGAGATCAGAGGTGACATCACTGAGAATGCCGCCTATCCATCACTAGAGATCAGCGGTGACATCACTGAGAATGCCGCCTATCCATCACCAGAGATCAGCGGTGACATCACTGAGAATGCCGCCTATTCATCACTAGAGATCAGCGGTGACATCACTGAGAATGCCGCCTATCCATCACTAGAGATCAGCGGTGACATCACTGAGAATGCCGCCTATTCATCACCAGAGATCAGCGGTGACATCACTGAGAATGCCTCCTATCCATCACTAGAGATCAGCGGTGACATCACTGAGAATGCCGCCTATCCATCACCAGAGATCAGCGGTGACATCACTGAGAATGCCGCCTATCCATCACTAGAGATCAGAGGTGACATCACTGAGAATGCCTCCTATCCATCACTAGAGATCAGCGGTGACATCACTGAGAATGCCGCCTATCCATCACCAGAGATCAGCGGTGACATCACTGAGAATGCCGCCTATCCATCACTAGAGATCAGAGGTGACATCACTGAGAATGCCGCCTATCCATCACCAGAGATCAGCGGTGACATCACTGAGAATGCCGCCTATCCATCACCAGAGATCAGCGGTGACATCACTGAGAATGCCTCCTATCCATCACCAGAGATCAGCGGTGACATCACTGAGAATGCCTCCTATCCATCACTAGAGATCAGCGGTGACATCACTGAGAATGCCTCCTATCCATCACCAGAGATCAGCGGTGACATCACTGAGAATGCCGCCTATCCATCACCAGAGATCAGAGGTGACATCACTGAGAATGCCGCCTATCCATCACCAGAGATCAGCGGTGACATCACTGAGAATGCCGCCTATCCATCACTAGAGATCAGCGGTGACATCACTGAGAATGCCGCCTATCCATCACTAGAGATCAGCGGTGACATCACTGAGAATGCCGCCTATCCATCACCAGAGATCAGCGGTGACATCAATGAGAATGCCGCCTATCCATCACTAGAGATCAGCGGTGACATCACTGAGAATGCCGCCTATCCATCACTAGAGATCAGCGGTGACATCACTGAGAATGCCTCCTATCCATCACCAGAGAACAGCGGTGACATCACTGAGAATGCCGCCTATCCATCACCAGAGATCAGCGGTGACATCACTGAGAATGCCACCTATCCATCACTAGAGATCAGCGGTGACATCACTGAGAATGCCGCCTATCCATCACCAGAGATCAGCGGTGACATCACTTTGAATGCCGCCTATTCATCACTAGAGATCAGCGGTGACATCACTGAGAATGCCGCCTATTCATCACTAGAGATCAGCGGTGACATCACTGAGAATGCCGCCTATTCATCACTAGAGATCAGCGGTGACATCACTGAGAATGCCGCCTATCCATCACCAGAGATCAGCGGTGACATCACTGAGAATGCCGCCTATTCATCACTAGAGATCAGCGGTGACACCACTGAGAATGCCGCCTATCCATCACCAGAGATCAGCGGTGACATCACTGAGAATGCCGCCTATCCATCACCAGAGATCAGCGGTGACATCACTGAGAATGCCGCCTATCCATCACCAGAGATCAGCGGTGACATCACTGAGAATGCCGCCTATCCATCACCAGAGATCAGCGGTGACATCACTGAGAATGCCGCCTATCCATCACTAGAGATCAGCGGTGACATCACTGAGAATGCCGCCTATCCATCACTAGAGATCAGAGGTGACATCACTGAGAATGCCTCCTATCCATCACCAGAGATCAGCGGTGACATCACTGAGAATGCCGCCTATCCATCACCAGAGATCAGCGGTGACATCACTGAGAATGCCGCCTATCCATCACCAGAGATCAGAGGTGACATCACTGAGAATGCCCCCTATCCATCATCAGAGATCAGCGGTGACATCACTGAGAATGCCGCCTATCCATCACCAGAGATCAGTGGTGACATCACTGAGAATGCCGCCTATCCATCACCAGAGATCAGCGGTGACATCACTGAGAATGCCGCCTGTCCATCACCAGAGATCAGCGGTGACATCACTGAGAATGCCGCCTATCCAACACTAGAGATCAGCGGTGACATCACTGAGAATGCCGCCTATCCATCACCAGAGATCAGCGGTGACATCACTGAGAATGCCGCCTATCCATCACTAGAGATCAGCGGTGACATCACTGAGAATGCCGCCTATCCATCACCAGAGATCAGCGGTGACATCACTGAGAATGCCGCCTATCCATCACTAGAGATCAGCGGTGACATCACTGAGAATGCCGCCTATCCATCACTAGAGATCAGAGGTGACATCACTGAGAATGCCGCCTATCCATCACCAGAGATCAGCGGTGACATCACTGAGAATGCCGCCTATTCATCACTAGAGATCAGCGGTGACATCACTGAGAATGCCGCCTATCCATCACCAGAGATCAGCGGTGACATCACTGAGAATGCCGCCTATCCATCACCAGAGATCAGCGGTGACATCACTGAGAATGTCGCCTATCCATCACTAGAGATCAGCGGTGACATCACTGAGAATGCCCCCTATCCATCACTAGAGATCAGTGGTGACATCACTGAGAATGCCGCCTATCCATCACTAGAGATCAGTGGTGACATCACTGAGAATGCCGCCTATCCATCACCAGAGATCAGCGGTGACATCACTGAGAATGCCCCCTATCCATCACTAGAGATCAGTGGTGACATCACTGAGAATGCCGCCTATCCATCACCAGAGATCAGCGGTGACATCACTGAGAATGCCGCCTATCCATCACCAGAGATCAGCGGTGACATCACTGAGAATGTCGCCTATCCATCACTAGAGATCAGCGGTGACATCACTGAGAATGCCGCCTATCCATCACTAGAGATCAGCGGTGACATCACTGAGAATGCCGCCTATCCATCAGTAGAGATCAGCGGTGACATCACTGAGAATGCCGCCTATCCATCACCAGAGATCAGCGGTGACATCACTGAGAATGCCGCCTATCCATCACCAGAGATCAGCGGTGACATCACTGAGAATGCCGCCTATCCATCACCAGAGATCAGCGGTGACATCACTGAGAATGCCGCCTATCCATCACCAGAGATCAGCGGTGACATCACTGAGAATGCCGCCTATCCATCACCAGAGATCAGCGGTGACATCACTGAGAATGCCGCCTATCCATCACCAGAGATCAGAGGTGACATCACTGAGAATGCCGCCTATTCATCACTAGAGATCAGCAGTGACATCACTGAGAATGCCGCCTATCCATCACCAGAGATCAGCGGTGACATCACTGAGAATGCCTCCTATCCATCACTAGAGATCAGCGGTGACATCACTGAGAATGCCGCCTATCCATCACCAGAGATCAGCAGTGACATCACTGAGAATGCCGCCTATCCATCACTAGAGATCAGCAGTGACATCACTGAGAATGCCGCCTATCCATCACTAGAGATCAGCAGTGACATCACTGAGAATGCCTCCTATCCATCACTAGAGATCAGCGGTGACATCACTGAGAATGCCGCCTATCCATCACCAGAGATCAGCAGTGACATCACTGAGAATGCCTCCTATCCATCACTAGAGATCAGCAGTGACATCACTGAGAATGCCGCCTATCCATCACTAGAGATCAGAGGTGACATCACTGAGAATGCCACCTATCCATCACTAGAGATCAGCAGTGACATCACTGAGAATGCCGCCTATCCATCACTAGAGATCAGAGGTGACATCACTGAGAATGCCACCTATCCATCACTAGAGATCAGAGGTGACATCACTGAGAATGCCTCCTATCCATCACCAGAGATCAGCAGTGACATCACTGAGAATGCCGCCTATCCATCACCAGAGATCAGCAGTGACATCACTGAGAATGCCGCCTATCCATCACTAGAGATCAGCGGTGACATCACTGAGAATGCCGCCTATCCATCACTAGAGATCAGCGGTGACATCACTGAGAATGCCTCCTATCCATCACCAGAGATCAGAGGTGACATCACTGAGAATGCCGCCTATCCATCACCAGAGATCAGCAGTGACATCACTGAGAATGCCGCCTATCCATCACTAGAGATCAGCGGTGACATCACTGAGAATGCCGCCTATCCATCACTAGAGATCAGCGGTGACATCACTGAGAATGCCGCCTATCCATCACTAGAAATCAGAGCTGACATCACTGAGAATGCCGCCTATCCATCACCAGAGATCAGCGGTGACATCAGTGAGAATGCCTCCTATTCATCACTAGAGATCAGCGGTGACATCACTGAGAATGCCTCCTATCCATCACTAGAGATCAGCAGTGACATCACTGAGAATGCCTCCTATCCATCACCAGAGATCAGCGGTGACATCAGTGAGAATGCCTCCTATCCATCACCAGAGATCAGCGGTGACATCAGTGAGAATGCCTCCTATCCATCACTAGAGATCAGCGGTGACATCACTGAGAATGCCGCCTATCCATCACCAGAGATCAGAGGTGACATCACTGAGAATGCCGCCTATCCATCACTAGAGATCAGCGGTGACATCACTGAGAATGCCGCCTATCCATCACTAGAGATCAGAGCTGACATCACTGAGAATGCCGCCTATCCATCACTAGAGATCAGCGGTGACATCACTGAGAATGCCGCCTATCCATCACTAGAGATCAGCGGTGACATCACTGAGAATGCCGCCTATCCATCACTAGAGATCAGAGCTGACATCACTGAGAATGCCGCCTATCCATCACTAGAGATCAGCGGTGACATCACTGAGAATGCCGCCTATCCATCACCAGAGATCAGCGGTGACATCACTGAGAATGCCGCCTATTCATCACTAGAGATCAGCGGTGACATCACTGAGAATGCCGCCTATTCATCACTAGAGATCAGCGGTGACATCACTGAGAATGCCGCCTATCCATCACTAGAGATCAGCGGTGACATCACTGAGAATGCCGCCTATTCATCACCAGAGATCAGCGGTGACATCACTGAGAATGCCGCTAATCCATCACCAGAGATCAGCGGTGACATCACTGAGAATGCCGCCTATCCATCACTAGAGATCAGAGGTGACATCACTGAGAATGCCTCCTATCCATCACTAGAGATCAGCGGTGACATCACTGAGAATGCCGCCTATCCATCACCAGAGATCAGCGGTGACATCACTGAGAATGCCGCTAATCCATCACCAGAGATCAGCGGTGACATCACTGAGAATGCCGCTAATCCATCACCAGAGATCAGCGGTGACATCACTGAGAATGCCGCCTATCCATCACCAGAGATCAGCGGTGACATCACTGAGAATGCCGCCTATCCATCACCAGAGATCAGCGGTGACATCACTGAGAATGCCGCCTATCCATCACCAGAGATCAGCGGTGACATCACTGAGAATGCCGCCTATCCATCACTAGAGATCAACGGTGACATCACTGAGAATGCGGCCTATCCATCACCAGAGATCAGCGGTGACATCACTGAGAATGCGGCCTATCCATCACCAGAGATCAGCGGTGACATCACTGAGAATGCCGCCTATCCATCACCAGAGATCAGAGGTGACATCACTGAGAATGCTGCCTATCCATCACCAGAGATCAGCGGTGACATCACTGAGAATGCGGCCTATCCATCACCAGAGATCAGCGGTGACATCACTGAGAATGCCGCCTATCCATCACTAGAGATCAGCGGTGACATCACTGAGAATGCCGCCTATCCATCACCAGAGATCAGCGGTGACATCACTGAGAATGCCGCCTATCCATCACCAGAGATCAGAGGTGACATCACTGAGAATGCCGCCTATCCATCACCAGAGATCAGAGGTGACATCACTGAGAATGCCTCCTATCCATCACTAGAGATCATCGTTGACATCACTGAGAATGCCGCCTATCCATCACCAGAGATCAGAGGTGACATCACTGAGAATGCCGCTAATCCATCACCAGAGATCAGCGGTGACATCACTGAGAATGCCGCCTATCCATCACTAGAGATCAGAGGTGACATCACTGAGAATGCCTCCTATCCATCACTAGAGATCAGCGGTGACATCACTGAGAATGCCGCCTATCCATCACCAGAGATCAGCGGTGACATCACTGAGAATGCCGCCTATCCATCACCAGAGATCAGCGGTGACATCACTGAGAATGCCTCCTATCCATCACCAGAGATCAGCGGTGACATCACTGAGAATGCCGCCTATCCATCACTAGAGATCAGCGGTGACATCACTGAGAATGCCGCCTATCCATCACTAGAGATCAGCGGTGACATCACTGAGAATGCCGCCTATCCATCACTAGAGATCAGCGGTGACATCACTGAGAATGCCGCCTATCCATCACCAGAGATCAGCGGTGACATCACTGAGAATGCCGCCTATCCATCACCAGAGATCAGCGGGGACATCACTGAGAATGCCGCCTATCCATCACCAGAGATCAGAGGTGACATCACTGAGAATGCCGCCTATCCATCACCAGAGATCAGCGGGGACATCACTGAGAATGCCGCCTATCCATCACCAGAGATCAGCGGTGACATCACTGAGAATGCCTCCTATCCATCACTAGAGATCATCGTTGACATCACTGAGAATGCCGCCTATCCATCACCAGAGATCAGCGGTGACATCACTGAGAATGCCTCCTATCCATCACTAGAGATCAGAGGTGACATCACTGAGAATGCCGCCTATCCATCACCAGAGATCAGCGGTGACATCACTGAGAATGCCGCCTATCCATCACTAGAGATCAGAGGTGACATCACTGAGAATGCCGCCTATCCATCACCAGAGATCAGCGGTGACATCACTGAGAATGCAGCCTATCCATCACCAGAGATCAGCGGTGACATCACTGAGAATGCCAGCTATCCATCACCAGAGACCAGCGGTGACATCACTGAGAATGCCGCCTATCCATCAGTAGAGATCAGCAGTGACATCACTGAGAATGCCGCCTATCCATCACCAGAGATCAGCGGTGACATCACTGAGAATGCCGCCTATCCATCACCAGAGATCAGCGGTGACATCACTGAGAATGCCGCCTATCCATCACTAGAGATCAGCGGTGACATCACTGAGAATGCCGCCTATCCATCACCAGAGATCAGCGGTGACATCACTGAGAATGCCGCCTATCCATCACCAGAGATCAGAGGTGACATCACTGAGAATGCCGCCTATCCATCACCAGAGATCAGCGGTGACATCACTGAGAATGCCGCCTATCCATCACCAGAGATCAGCGGTGACATCACTGAGAATGCCGCCTATCCATCACCAGAGATCAGAGGTGACATCACTGAGAATGCCTCCTATCCATCACTAGAGATCAGCGGTGACATCACTGAGAATGCCGCCTATCCATCACTAGAGATCAGCGGTGACATCACTGAGAATGCCTCCTATCCATCACTAGAGATCAGCGGTGACATCACTGAGAATGCCTCCTATCCATCACTAGAGATCAGCGGTGACATCACTGAGAATGCCGCCTATCCATCACCAGAGATCAGAGGTGACATCACTGAGAATGCCGCCTATCCATCACCACAGATCAGCGGTGACATCACTGAGAATGCCGCCTATCCATCACTAGAGATCAGCGGTGACATCACTGAGAATGCCGCCTATCCATCACTAGAGATCAGCGGTGACATCACTGAGAATGCCGCCTATCCATCACCAGAGATAAGCGGTGACATCAATGAGAATGCCGCCTATCCATCACTAGAGATCAGCGGTGACATCACTGAGAATGCCGCCTATCCATCACTAGAGATCAGCGGTGACATCACTGAGAATGCCTCCTATCCATCACCAGAGAACAGCGGTGACATCACTGAGAATGCCGCCTATCCATCACCAGAGATCAGCGGTGACATCACTGAGAATTCCACCTATCCATCACTAGAGATCAGCGGTGACATCACTGAGAATGCCGCCTATCCATCACCAGAGATCAGCGGTGACATCACTTTGAATGCCGCCTATTCATCACTAGAGATCAGCGGTGACATCACTGAGAATGCCGCCTATTCATCACTAGAGATCAGCGGTGACATCACTGAGAATGCCGCCTATTCATCACTAGAGATCAGCGGTGACATCACTGAGAATGCCGCCTATCCATCACCAGAGATCAGCGGTGACATCACTGAGAATGCCGCCTATTCATCACTAGAGATCAGCGGTGACACCACTGAGAATGCCTCCTATCCATCACCAGAGATCAGCGGTGACATCACTGAGAATGCCGCCTATCCATCACCAGAGATCAGCGGTGACATCACTGAGAATGCCGCCTATCCATCACCAGAGATCAGCGGTGACATCACTGAGAATGCCGCCTATCCATCACCAGAGATCAGCGGTGACATCACTGAGAATGCCGCCTATCCATCACTAGAGATCAGCGGTGACATCACTGAGAATGCCGCCTATCCATCACTAGAGATCAGAGGTGACATCACTGAGAATGCCTCCTATCCATCACCAGAGATCAGCGGTGACATCACTGAGAATGCCGCCTATCCATCACCAGAGATCAGCGGTGACATCACTGAGAATGCCGCCTATCCATCACCAGAGATCAGAGGTGACATCACTGAGAATGCCCCCTATCCATCATCAGAGATCAGCGGTGACATCACTGAGAATGCCGCCTATCCATCACCAGAGATCAGTGGTGACATCACTGAGAATGCCGCCTATCCATCACCAGAGATCAGCGGTGACATCACTGAGAATGCCGCCTGTCCATCACCAGAGATCAGCGGTGACATCACCGAGAATGCCGCCTATCCATCACTAGAGATCAGCGGTGACATCACTGAGAATGCCGCCTATCCATCACCAGAGATCAGCGGTGACATCACTGAGAATGCCGCCTATCCATCACTAGAGATCAGCGGTGACATCACTGAGAATGCCGCCTATCCATCACCAGAGATCAGCGGTGACATCACTGAGAATGCCGCCTATCCATCACTAGAGATCAGCGGTGACATCACTGAGAATGCCGCCTATCCATCACTAGAGATCAGAGGTGACATCACTGAGAATGCCGCCTATCCATCACCAGAGATCAGCGGTGACATCACTGAGAATGCCGCCTATTCATCACTAGAGATCAGAGGTGACATCACTGAGAATGCCGCCTATCCATCACCAGAGATCAGCGGTGACATCACTGAGAATGCCGCCTATTCATCACTAGAGATCAGCGGTGACATCACTGAGAATGCCGCCTATCCATCACCAGAGATCAGCGGTGACATCACTGAGAATGTCGCCTATCCATCACTAGAGATCAGCGGTGACATCACTGAGAATGCCGCCTATCCATCACTAGAGATCAGCGGTGACATCACTGAGAATGCCGCCTATCCATCACTAGAGATCAGCGGTGACATCACTGAGAATGCCGCCTATCCATCACCAGAGATCAGCGGTGACATCACTGAGAATGCCGCTTATCCATCACCAGAGATCAGCGGTTACATCACTGAGAATGCCTCCTATCCATCACCAGAGATCAGCGGTGACATCACTGAGAATGCCGCCTATCCATCACCAGAGATCAGCGGTGACATCACTGAGAATGCCGCCTATCCATCACCAGAGATCAGCGGTGACATCACTGAGAATGCCGCCTATCCATCACCAGAGATCAGCGGTGACATCACTGAGAATGCCGCCTATCCATCACCAGAGATCAGCGGTGACATCACTGAGAATGCCGCCTATCCATCACCAGAGATCAGAGGTGACATCACTGAGAATGCCGCCTATTCATCACCAGAGATCAGCAGTGACATCACTGAGAATGCCTCCTATCCATCACCAGAGATCAGCGGTGACATCACTGAGAATGCCGCCTATCCATCACCAGAGATCAGCGGTGACATCACTGAGAATGCCGCCTATCCATCACCAGAGATCAGCGGTGACATCACTGAGAATGCCTCCTATCCATCACTAGAGATCAGCGGTGACATCACTGAGAATGCCGCCTATCCATCACCAGAGATCAGCAGTGACATCACTGAGAATGCCGCCTATCCATCACTAGAGATCAGAGGTGACATCACTGAGAATGCCGCCTATCCATCACTAGAGATCAGCAGTGACATCACTGAGAATGCCGCCTATCCATCACTAGAGATCAGAGGTGACATCACTGAGAATGCCGCCTATCCATCACCAGAGATCAGCAGTGACATCACTGAGAATGCCGCCTATCCATCACCAGAGATCAGCGGTGACATCACTGAGAATGCCGCCTATCCATCACCAGAGATCAGCAGTGACATCACTGAGAATGCCGCCTATCCATCACTAGAGATCAGCGGTGACATCACTGAGAATGCCGCCTATCCATCACTAGAGATCAGCGGTGACATCACTGAGAATGCCGCCTATCCATCACTAGAAATCAGAGCTGACATCACTGAGAATGCCTCCTATCCATCACCAGAGATCAGCGGTGACATCAGTGAGAATGCCACCTATTCATCACTAGAGATCAGCGGTGACATCACTGAGAATGCCTCCTATCCATCACCAGAGATCAGCGGTGACATCAGTGAGAATGCCACCTATTCATCACTAGAGATCAGCGGTGACATCACTGAGAATGCCTCCTATCCATCACTAGAGATCAGCAGTGACATCACTGAGAATGCCTCCTATCCATCACCAGAGATCAGCGGTGACATCAGTGAGAATGCCTCCTATCCATCACCAGAGATCAGCGGTGACATCAGTGAGAATGCCTCCTATCCATCACTAGAGATCAGCGGTGACATCACTGAGAATGCCTCCTATCCATCACTAGAGATCAGCGGTGACATCACTGAGAATGCCGCCTATCCATCACCAGAGATCAGAGGTGACATCACTGAGAATGCCGCCTATCCATCACTAGAGATCAGCGGTGACATCACTGAGAATGCCGCCTATCCATCACTAGAGATCAGAGCTGACATCACTGAGAATGCCGCCTATCCATCACTAGAGATCAGCGGTGACATCACTGAGAATGTCGCCTATCCATCACTAGAGATCAGCAGTGACATCACTGAGAATGCCGCCTATCCATCACTAGAGATCAGAGCTGACATCACTGAGAATGCCGCCTATCCATCACTAGAGATCAGAGCTGACATCACTGAGAATGCCGCCTATCCATCACTAGAGATCAGCGGTGACATCACTGAGAATGCCGCCTATCCATCACCAGAGATCAGCGGTGACATCACTGAGAATGCCGCCTATTCATCACTAGAGATCAGCGGTGACATCACTGAGAATGCCGCCTATTCATCACTAGAGATCAGCGGTGACATCACTGAGAATGCCGCCTATCCATCACTAGAGATCAGCGGTGACATCACTGAGAATGCCGCCTATTCATCACCAGAGATCAGCGGTGACATCACTGAGAATGCCGCTAATCCATCACCAGAGATCAGCGGTGACATCACTGAGAATGCCGCCTATCCATCACTAGAGATCAGAGGTGACATCACTGAGAATGCCTCCTATCCATCACTAGAGATCAGCGGTGACATCACTGAGAATGCCGCCTATCCATCACCAGAGATCAGCGGTGACATCACTGAGAATGCCGCTAATCCATCACCAGAGATCAGCGGTGACATCACTGAGAATGCCGCTAATCCATCACCAGAGATCAGCGGTGACATCACTGAGAATGCCGCCTATCCATCACTAGAGATCAGAGGTGACATCACTGAGAATGCCTCCTATCCATCACTAGAGATCAGCGGTGACATCACTGAGAATGCGGCCTATCCATCACCAGAGATCAGCGGTGACATCACTGAGAATGCCGCCTATCCATCACCAGAGATCAGCGGTGACATCACTGAGAATGCCGCCTATCCATCACCAGAGATCAGCGGTGACATCACTGAGAATGCCTCCTATCCATCACCAGAGATCAGCGGTGACATCACTGAGAATGCCGCCTATCCATCACCAGAGATCAGCGGTGACATCACTGAGAATGCCGCCTATCCATCACCAGAGATCAGCGGTGACATCACTGAGAATGCCGCCTATCCATCACTAGAGATCAGCGGTGACATCACTGAGAATGCCGCCTATCCATCACTAGAGATCAGCGGTGACATCACTGAGAATGCCTCCTATCCATCACTAGAGATCAGAGGTGACATCACTGAGAATGCCGCCTATCCATCACCAGAGTTCAGCGGTGACATCACTGAGAATGCCGCCTATCCATCACTAGAGATCAGCGGTGACATCACTGAGAATGCCTCCTATCCATCACCAGAGATCAGCGGTGACATCACTGAGAATGCCTCCTATCCATCACCAGAGATCAGCGGTGACATCACTGAGAATGCCGCCTATCCATCACTAGAGATCAGCGGTGACATCACTGGGAATGCCGCCTATCCATCACTAGAGATCAGCGGTGACATCACTGAGAATGCCTCCTATCCATCACCAGAGATCAGCGGTGACATCACTGAGAATGCCGCCTATCCATCACTAGAGATCAGCGGTGACATCACTGAGAATGCCGCCTATCCATCACTAGAGATCAGCGGTGACATCACTGAGAATGCCGCCTATCCATCACCAGAGATCAGCGGTGACATCACTGAGAATGCCTCCTATCCATCACTAGAGATCAGCAGTGACATCACTGAGAATGCCGCCTATCCATCACTAGAGATCAGCGGTGACATCACTGAGAATGCCGCCTATCCATCACCAGAGATCAGCGGTGACATCACTGAGAATGCCGCCTATCCATCACTAGAGATCAGCGGTGACATCACTGAGAATGCCGCCTATCCATCACCAGAGATCAGCGGTGACATCACTGAGAATGCCTCCTATCCATCACTAGAGATCAGCGGTGACATCACTGAGAATGCCGCCTATCCATCACCAGAGATCAGCGGTGACATCACTGAGAATGCCGCCTATCCATCACTAGAGATCAGAGGTGACATCACTGAGAATGCCGCCTATCCATCACCAGAGATCAGAGGTGACATCACTGAGAATGCTGCCTATCCATCACCAGAGATCAGCGGTGACATCACTGAGAATGCGGCCTATCCATCACCAGAGATCAGCGGTGACATCACTGAGAATGCCTCCTATCCATCACCAGAGATCAGCGGTGACATCACTGAGAATGCCGCCTATCCATCACCAGAGATCAGAGGTGACATCACTGAGAATGCTGCCTATCCATCACCAGAGATCAGCGGTGACATCACTGAGAATGCGGCCTATCCATCACCAGAGATCAGCGGTGACATCACTGAGAATGCCGCCTATCCATCACTAGAGATCAGCGGTGACATCACTGAGAATGCCGCCTATCCATCACCAGAGATCAGCGGTGACATCACTGAGAATGCCGCCTATCCATCACCAGAGATCAGAGGTGACATCACTGAGAATGCCTCCTATCCATCACTAGAGATCATCGTTGACATCACTGAGAATGCCGCCTATCCATCACCAGAGATCAGAGGTGACATCACTGAGAATGCCGCCTATCCATCACTAGAGATCATCGTTGACATCACTGAGAATGCCGCCTATCCATCACCAGAGATCAGCGGTGACATCACTGAGAATGCCGCCTATCCATCACTAGAGATCAGAGGTGACATCACTGAGAATGCCGCCTATCCATCACCAGAGATCAGCGGTGACATCACTGAGAATGCCGCCTATCCATCACTAGAGATCAGCGGTGACATCACTGAGAATGCCGCCTATTCATCACCAGAGATCAGCGGTGACATCACTGAGAATGCCGCTAATCCATCACCAGAGATCAGCGGTGACATCACTGAGAATGCCGCCTATCCATCACTAGAGATCAGAGGTGACATCACTGAGAATGCCTCCTATCCATCACTAGAGATCAGAGGTGACATCACTGAGAATGCCTCCTATCCATCACTAGAGATCAGCGGTGACATCACTGAGAATGCCGCCTATCCATCACCAGAGATCAGCGGTGACATCACTGAGAATGCCGCCTATCCATCACCAGAGATAAGCGGTGACATCACTGAGAATGCCGCCTATCCATCACCAGAGATCAGCGGTGACATCACTGAGAATGCCTCCTATCCATCACCAGAGATCAGCGGTGACATCACTGAGAATGCCGCCTATCCATCACCAGAGATCAGCGGTGACATCACTGAGAATGCCGCCTATCCATCACTAGAGATCAGCGGTGACATCACTGAGAATGCCTCCTATCCATCACCAGAGATCAGCGGTGACATCACTGAGAATGCCGCCTATCCATCACTAGAGATCAGCGGTGACATCACTGAGAATGCCTCCTATCCATCACTAGAGATCAGCGGTGACATCACTGAGAATGCCGCCTATCCATCACCAGAGATCAGCGGTGACATCACTGAGAATGCCTCCTATCCATCACTAGAGATCAGCAGTGACATCACTGAGAATGCCGCCTATCCATCACTAGAGATCAGCGGTGACATCACTGAGAATGCCGCCTATCCATCACCAGAGATCAGCGGTGACATCACTGAGAATGCCGCCTATCCATCACCAGAGATCAGAGGTGACATCACTGAGAATGCTGCCTATCCATCACCAGAGATCAGCGGTGACATCACTGAGAATGCGGCCTATCCATCACCAGAGATCAGCGGTGACATCACTGAGAATGCCGCCTATCCATCACCAGAGATCAGAGGTGACATCACTGAGAATGCTGCCTATCCATCACCAGAGATCAGCGGTGACATCACTGAGAATGCGGCCTATCCATCACCAGAGATCAGCGGTGACATCACTGAGAATGCCACCTATCCATCACTAGAGATCAGCGGTGACATCACTGAGAATGCCGCCTATCCATCACCAGAGATCAGAGGTGACATCACTGAGAATGCTGCCTATCCATCACCAGAGATCAGCGGTGACATCACTGAGAATGCGGCCTATCCATCACCAGAGATCAGCGGTGACATCACTGAGAATGCCACCTATCCATCACCAGAGATCAGCGGTGACATCACTGAGAATGCCTCCTATCCATCACTAGAGATCAGCGGTGACATCACTGAGAATGCCGCCTATCCATCACCAGAGATCAGCGGTGACATCACTGAGAATGCCGCCTATCCATCACCAGAGATCAGAGGTGACATCACTGAGAATGCCGCCTATCCATCACTAGAGATCAGCGGTGACATCACTGAGAATGCCGCCTATCCATCACCAGAGATCAGTGGTGACATCACTGAGAATGCCGCCTATCCATCACTAGAGATCAGCAGTGACATCACTGAGAATGCCGCCTATCCATCACCAGAGATGAGCGGTGACATCACTGAGAATGCCGCCTATCCATCACCAGAGATCAGCGGTGACATCACTGAGAATGCCTCCTATCCATCACCAGAGATCAGAGGTGACATCACTGAGAATGCCGCCTATCCATCACCAGAGATCAGCGGTGACATCACTGAGAATGCCTCCTATCCATCACCAGAGATCAGCGGTGACATCACTGAGAATGCCGCCTATCCATCACCAGAGATCAGAGGTGACATCACTGAGAATGCCGCCTATCCATCACCAGAGATCAGAGGTGACATCACTGAGAATGCCGCCTATCCATCACCAGAGATCAGAGGTGACATCACTGAGAATGCCGCCTATCCATCACCAGAGATCAGAGGTGACATCACTGAGAATGCCGCCTATCCATCACCAGAGATCAGAGGTGACATCACTGAGAATGCCACCTATCCATCACCAGAGATCAGCGGTGACATCACTGAGAATGCCGCCTATCCATCACCAGAGATCAGAGGTGACATCACTGAGAATGCTGCCTATCCATCACTAGAGATCAGCAGTGACATCACTGAGAATGCCGCCTATCCATCACCAGAGATGAGCGGTGACATCACTGAGAATGCCGCCTATCCATCACCAGAGATCAGCGGTGACATCACTGAGAATGCCTCCTATCCATCACCAGAGATCAGAGGTGACATCACTGAGAATGCCGCCTATCCATCACCAGAGATCAGCGGTGACATCACTGAGAATGCCTCCTATCCATCACCAGAGATCAGCGGTGACATCACTGAGAATGCCGCCTATCCATCACCAGAGATCAGAGGTGACATCACTGAGAATGCCTCCTATCCATCACCAGAGATGAGCGGTGACATCACTGAGAATGCCGCCTATCCATCACCAGAGATCAGCGGTGACATCACTGAGAATGCCTCCTATCCATCACTAGAGATCATCGTTGACATCACTGAGAATGCCGCCTATCCATCACCAGAGATCAGCGATGACATCACTGAGAATGCCGCCTATCCATCACTAGAGATCAGAGGTGACATCACTGAGAATGCCACCTATCCATCACCAGAGATCAGCGGTGACATCACTGAGAATGCCAGCTATCCATCACCAGAGATCAGCGGTGACATCACTGAGAATGCCGCCTATCCATCAGTAGAGATCAGCAGTGACATCACTGAGAATGCCGCCTATCCATCACCAGAGATCAGCGGTGACATCACTGAGAATGCCACCTATCCATCACCAGAGATCAGCGGTGACATCACTGAGAATGCCGCCTATCCATCACTAGAGATCAGCGGTGACATCACTGAGAATGCCGCCTATCCATCACTAGAGATCAGCGGTGACATCACTGAGAATGCCGCCTATCCATCACTAGAGATCAGAGGTGACATCACTGAGAATGCCGCCTGTCCATCACCAGAGATCAGAGGTGACATCACTGAGAATGCCTCCTATCCATCACTAGAGATCAGCGGTGACATCACTGAGAATGCCGCCTATCCATCACTAGAGATCAGCGGTGACATCACTGAGAATGCCGCCTATCCATCACTAGAGATCAGAGGTGACATCACTGAGAATGCCTCCTATCCATCACCAGAGATCAGCGGTGACATCACTGAGAATGCCGCCTATCCATCACCAGAGATCAGCGGTGACATCACTGAGAATGCCGCCTATCCATCACCAGAGATCAGAGGTGACATCACTGAGAATGCCTCCTATCCATCACTAGAGATCAGCGGTGACATCACTGAGAATGCCGCCTATCCATCACTAGAGATCAGCGGTGACATCACTGAGAATGCCGCCTATCCATCACTAGAGATAAGCGGTGACATCACTGAGAATGCCGCCTATCCATCACCAGAGATCAGAGGTGACATCACTGAGAATGCCTCCTATCCATCACTAGAGATCAGCGGTGACATCACTGAGAATGCCGCCTATCCATCACTAGAGATCAGCGGCGACATCACTGAGAATGCCTCCTATCCATCACTAGAGATCAGCGGTGACATCACTGAGAATGCCTCCTATCCATCACTAGAGATCAGCGGTGACATCACTGAGAATGCCGCCTATCCATCACCAGAGATCAGAGGTGACATCACTGAGAATGCCGCCTATCCATCACCAGAGATCAGAGGTGACATCACTGAGAATGCCGCCTATCCATCACCAGAGATCAGCGGTGACATCACTGAGAATGCCTCCTATCCATCACTAGAGATCAGCGGTGACATCACTGAGAATGCCGCCTATCCATCACCAGAGATCAGCGGTGACATCAATGAGAATGCCGCCTATCCATCACTAGAGATCAGCGGTGACATCACTGAGAATGCCGCCTATCCATCACTAGAGATCAGCGGTGACATCACTGAGAATGCCTCCTATCCATCACCAGAGAACAGCGGTGACATCACTGAGAATGCCGCCTATCCATCACCAGAGATCAGCGGTGACATCACTGAGAATGCCGCCTATCCATCACTAGAGATCAGCGGTGACATCACTGAGAATGCCGCCTATCGATCACTAGAGATCAGCGGTGACATCACTGAGAATGCCGCCTATCCATCACCAGAGATCAGCGGTGACATCAATGAGAATGCCGCCTATCCATCACTAGAGATCAGCGGTGACATCACTGAGAATGCCGCCTATCCATCACTAGAGATCAGCGGTGACATCACTGAGAATGCCGCCTATCCATCACCAGAGAACAGCGGTGACATCACTGAGAATGTCGCCTATCCATCACCAGAAATCAGCGGTGACATCACTGAGAATGCCGCCTATCCATCACCAGAGATCAGCGGTGACATCACTGAGAATGCCGCATATCCATCACCAGAGATCAGCGGTGACATCACTGAGAATGCCTCCTATCCATCACTAGAGATCAGAGGTGACATCACTGAGAATGTCGCCTATCCATCACTAGAGATCAGCGGTGACATCACTGAGAATGCCGCCTATCCATCACCAGAGATCAGCGGTGACATCACTGAGAATGCCTCCTATCCATCACTAGAGATCAGCAGTGACATCACTGAGAATGCCGCCTATCCGTCACTACAGATCAGCGGTGACATCACTGAGAATGTCTCCTATCCATCACTAGAGATCAGAGGTGACATCACTGAGAATGCCTCCTATCCATCACTAGAGATCAGCGGTGACATCACTGAGAATGCCGCCTATCCATCACCAGAGATCAGCGGTGACATCACTGAGAATGCCGCCTATCCATCACTAGAGATCAGAGGTGACATCACTGAGAATGCCTCCTATCCGTCACTAGAGATCAGCGGTGACATCACTGAGAATGTCTCCTATCCATCACTAGAGATCAGAGGTGACATCACTGAGAATGTCTCCTATCCATCACTAGAGATCAGCGGTGACATCACTGAGAATGCCGCCTATCCATCACTAGAGATCAGAGGTGACATCACTGAGAATGCCGCCTATCCATCACTAGAGATCAGAGATGACATCACTGAGAATGCCGCCTATCCATCACTAGAGATCAGCGGTGACATCACTGAGAATGCCACCTATCCATCACTAGAGATCAGAGGTGACATCACTGAGAATGCCACCAATCCATCACTAGAGATCAGCAGTGACATCACTGAGAATGCCGCCTATCCATCACTAGAGATCAGTGGTGACATCACTGAGAATGTCTCCTATCCATCACTAGAGATCAGAGGTGACATCACTGAGAATGCCGCCTATCCATCACTAGAGATCAGCAGTGACATCACTGAGAATGCCGCCTATCCATCACTAGAGATCAGTGGTGACATCACTGAGAATGTCTCCTATCCATCACTAGAGATCAGAGGTGACATCACTGAGAATGCCACCTATCCATCACTAGAGATCAGAGGTGACATCACTGAGAATGCCACCTATCCATCACTAGAGATCAGCAGTGACATCACTGAGAATGCCGCCTATCCATCACTAGAGATCAGTGGTGACATCACTGAGAATGTCTCCTATCCATCACTAGAGATCAGAGGTGACATCACTGAGAATGCCGCCTATCCATCACTAGAGATCAGAGATGACATCACTGAGAATGCCTCCTATCCATCACTAGAGATCAGCGGTGACATCACTGAGAATGCCTCCTATCCATCACTAGAGATCAGCGGTGACATCACTGAGAATGCCGCCTATCCATCACCAGAGATCAGAGGTGACATCACTGAGAATGCCGCCTATCCATCACTAGAGATCAGAGATGACATCACTGAGAATGCCGCCTATCCATCACTAGAGATCAGCGGTGACATCACTGAGAATGCCTCCTATCCATCACCAGAGATCAGCAGTGACATCACTGAGAATGCCGCCTATCCATCACTAGAGATCAGAGGTGACATCACTGAGAATGCCTCCTATCCATCACCAGAGATCAGAGGTGACATCACTGAGAATGCCGCCTATCCATCACTAGAGATCAGAGATGACATCACTGAGAATGCCTCCTATCCATCACTAGAGATCAGCGGTGACATCACTGAGAATGCCTCCTATCCATCACTAGAGATCAGCGGTGACATCACTGAGAATGCCTCCTATCCATCACTAGAGATCAGAGGTGACATCACTGAGAATGCCGCCTATCCATCACTAGAGATCAGAGATGACATCACTGAGAATGCCGCCTATCCATCACTAGAGATCAGCGGTGACATCACTGAGAATGCCTCCTATCCATCACTAGAGATCAGCGGTGACATCACTGAGAATGCCTCCTATCCATCACCAGAGATCAGCAGTGACATCACTGAGAATGCCATCTATCCATCACTAGAGATCAGCGGTGACATCACTGAGAATGCCTCCTATCCATCACTAGAGATCAGCGGTGACATCACTGAGAATGCCGCCTATCCATCACTAGAGATCAGAGATGACATCACTGAGAATGCCGCCTATCCATCACTAGAGATCAGCGGTGACATCACTGAGAATGCCTCCTATCCATCACTAGAGATCAGCGGTGACATCACTGAGAATGCCTCCTATCCATCACCAGAGATCAGCAGTGACATCACTGAGAATGCCATCTATCCATCACTAGAGATCAGCGGTGACATCACTGAGAATGCCTCCTATCCATCACCAGAGATCAGAGGTGACATCACTGAGAATGCCTCCTATCCATCACTAGAGATCAGCGGTGACATCACTGAGAATGCCGCCTATTAATCACTAGAGATCAGAGGTGACATCACTGAGAATGCCTCCTATCCATCACTAGAGATCAGAGGTGACATCACTGAGAATGCCGCCTATCCATCACTAGAGATCAGCGGTGACATCACTGAGAATGCCGCCTATCCATCACCAGAGATCAGAGGTGACATCACTGAGAATGCCGCCTATCCATCACTAGAGATCAGAGGTGACATCACTGAGAATGCCACCTATCCATCACCAGAGATCAGAGGTGACATCACTGAGAATGCCGCCTATCCATCACCAGAGATCAGCGGTGACATCACTGAGAATGCCTCCTATCCATCACTAGAGATCAGAGGTGACATCACTGAGAATGCCGCCTATCCATCACCAGAGATCAGAGGTGACATCACTGAGAATGCCGCCTATCCATCACCAGAGATCAGAGGTGACATCACTGAGAATGCCGCCTATCCATCACTAGAGATCAGAGGTGACATCACTGAGAATGCCGCCTATCCATCACTAGAGATCAGAGGTGACATCACTGAGAATGCCGCCTATCCATCACTAGAGATCAAAGGTGACATCACTGAGAATGCCGCCTATCCATCACTAGAGATCAGAGGTGACATCACTGAGAATGCCGCCTATCCATCACTAGAGATCAGCGGTGACATCACTGAGAATGCCGCCTATCCATCACCAGAGATCAGAGGTGACATCACTGAGAATGCCGCCTATCCATCACTAGAGATCAGAGGTGACATCACTGAGAATGCCTCCTATCCATCACTAGAGATCAGCGGTGACATCACTGAGAATGCCGCCTATCCATCACTAGAGATCAGCGGTGACATCACTGAGAATGCCGCCTATCCATTACTAGAGATCAGCGGTGACATCACTGAGAATGCCTCCTATCCATCACTAGAGATCAGAGGTGACATCACTGAGAATGCCGCCTATCCATCACCAGAGATCAGAGGTGACATCACTGAGAATGCCTCCTATCCATCACTAGAGATCAGCGGTGACATCAATGAGAATGCCTCCTATCCATCACTAGAGATCAGCGGTGACATCACTGAGAATGCCTCCTATCCATCACTAGAGATAAGAGGTGACATCACTGAGAATGCCGCCTATCCATCACTAGAGATCAGAGGTGACATCACTGAGAATGCCGCCTATCCATCACTAGAGATCAGCGGTGACATCACTGAGAATGCCGCCTATCCATCACTAGAGATCAGCGGTGACATCACTGAGAATGCCGCCTATCCATCACTAGAGATCAGCGGTGACATCACTGAGAATGCCTCCTATCCATCACCAGAGATCAGCGGTGACATCACTGAGAATGCCGCCTATCCATCACTAGAGATCAGAGGTGACATCACTGAGAATGCCGCCTATCCATCACTAGAGATCAGAGGTGACATCACTGAGAATGCCGCCTATCCATCACTAGAGATCAGAGGTGACATCACTGAGAATGCCGCCTATCCATCCCTAGAGATCAGCGGTGACATCACTGAGAATGCCACCTATCCATCACTAGAGATCAGAGGTGACATCACTGAGAATGCCTCCTATCCATCACTAGAGATCAGCGGTGACATCACTGAGAATGCCTCCTATCCATCACTAGAGATCAGCGGTGACATCACTGAGAATGCCGCCTATCCATCACTAGAGATCAGAGGTGACATCACTGAGAATGCCGCCTATCCATCACTAGAGATCAGAGGTGACATCACTGAGAATGCCTCCTATCCATCACTAGAGATCAGCGGTGACATCACTGAGAATGCCTCCTATCCATCACTAGAGATCAGCGGTGACATCACTGAGAATGCCGCCTATCCATCACTAGAGATCAGAGGTGACATCACTGAGAATGCCTCCTATCCATCACTAGAGATCAGAGGTGACATCACTGAGAATGCCTCCTATCCATCACTAGAGATCAGAGGTGACATCACTGAGAATGCCTCCTATCCATCACTAGAGATCAGAGGTGACATCACTGAGAATGCCTCCTATCCATCACTAGAGATCAGCGGTGACATCACTGAGAATGCCGCCTATCCATCACCAGAGATCAGAGGTGACATCACTGAGAATGCCTCCTATCCATCACTAGAGATCAGCGGTGACATCACTGAGAATGCCTCCTATCCATCACTAGAGATCAGCGGTGACATCACTGAGAATGCCTCCTATCCATCACTAGAGATCAGAGGTGACATCACTGAGAATGCCTCCTATCCATCACTAGAGATCAGCGGTGACATCACTGAGAATGCCGCCTATCCATCACTAGAGATCAGAGGTGACATCACTGAGAATGCCTCCTATCCATCACTAGAGATCAGAGGTGACATCACTGAGAATGCCGCCTATCCATCACTAGAGATCAGCGGTGACATCACTGAGAATGCCGCCTATCCATCACTAGAGATCAGAGGTGACATCACTGAGAATGCCACCTATCCATCACCAGAGATCAGAGGTGACATCACTGAGAATGCCGCCTATCCATCACCAGAGATCAGCGGTGACATCACTGAGAATGCCTCCTATCCATCACTAGAGATCAGAGGTGACATCACTGAGAATGCCGCCTATCCATCACCAGAGATCAGAGGTGACATCACTGAGAATGCCGCCTATCCATCACCAGAGATCAGAGGTGACATCACTGAGAATGCCGCCTATCCATCACTAGAGATCAGAGGTGACATCACTGAGAATGCCGCCTATCCATCACTAGAGATCAGAGGTGACATCACTGAGAATGCCGCCTATCCATCACTAGAGATCAGAGGTGACATCACTGAGAATGCCTCCTATCCATCACTAGAGATCAGCGGTGACATCACTGAGAATGCCTCCTATCCATCACTAGAGATCCGAGGTGACATCACTGAGAATGCCTCCTATCCATCACCAGAGATCAGAGGTGACATCACTGAGAATGCCTCCTATCCATCACTAGAGATCAGCGGTGACATCACTGAGAATGCCTCCTATCCATCACTAGAGATCAGCGGTGACATCACTGAGAATGCCTCCTATCCATCACTAGAGATCAGAGGTGACATCACTGAGAATGCCGCCTATCCATCACCAGAGATCAGAGGTGACATCACTGAGAATGCCACCTATCCATCACCAGAGATCAGCGGTGACATCACTGAGAATGCCTCCTATCCATCACTAGAGATCAGCGGTGACATCACTGAGAATGCCTCCTATCCATCACTAGAGATCAGAGGTGACATCACTGAGAATGCCGCCTATCCATCACTAGAGATCAGAGGTGACATCACTGAGAATGCCGCCTATCCATCACTAGAGATCAGAGGTGACATCACTGAGAATGCCGCCTATCCATCACTAGAGATCAGAGGTGACATCACTGAGAATGCCTCCTATCCATCACCAGAGATCAGCAGTGACATCACTGAGAATGCCGCCTATCCATCACTAGAGATCAGCGGTGACATCACTGAGAATGCCGCCTATCCATCACTAGAGATCAGCGGTGACATCATTGAGAATGCCTCCTATCCATCACTGGAGATCAGCGGTGACATCACTGAGAATGCCTCCTATCCATCACTAGAGATCAGAGGTGACATCACTGAGAATGCCGCCTATCCATCACCAGAGATCAGAGGTGACATCACTGAGAATGCCTCCTATCCATCACCAGAGATCAGCGGTGACATCACTGAGAATGCCGCCTATCCATCACTAGAGATCAGAGGTGACATCACTGAGAATGCCTCCTATCCATCACTAGAGATCAGCGGTGACATCACTGAGAATGCCTCCTATCCATCACTAGAGATCAGCGGTGACATCACTGAGTATGTCTCCTATCCATCACTAGAGATCAGAGTTGACATCACTGAGAATGCCTCCTATCCATCACTAGAGATCAGCGGTGACATCACTGAGAATGCCTCCTATCCATCACCAGAGATCAGCGGTGACATCACTGAGAATGCCGCCTATCCGTCACTAGAGATCAGCGGTGACATCACTGAGAATGCCTCCTATCCATCACTAGAGATCAGAGGTGACATCACTGAGAATGCCTCCTATCCATCACTAGAGATCAGCGGTGACATCACTGAGAATGCCTCCTATCCATCACTAGAGATCAGAGGTGACATCACTGAGAATTCCATCTATCCATCACCAGAGACCAGCGGTGACATCACTGAGAATGCCTCCTATCCATCACTAGAGATCAGCGGTGACATCACTGAGAATGCCACCTATCCATCACCAGAGATCAGCAGTGACATCACTGAGAATGCCGCCTATCCATCACTAGAGATCAGCGGTGACATCACTGAGAATGCCTCCTATCCATCACCAGAGATCAGCGGTGACATCACTGAGAATGCCGCCTATCCATCACTAGAGATCAGAGGTGACATCACTGAGAATGCCACCTATCCATCACCAGAGATCAGCAGTGACATCACTGAGAGTGCCGCCTATCCATCACTAGAGATCAGAGGTGACATCACTGAGAATGCCTCCTATCCATCACTAGAGATCAGAGGTGACATCACTGAGAATGCCACCTATCCATCACCAGAGATCAGCAGTGACATCACTGAGAATGCCGCCTATCCATCACTAGAGAGCAGAGGTGACATCACTGAGAATGCCACCTATCCATCACTAGAGATCAGTGGTGACATCTCTGAGAATGCCACCTATCCATCACTAGAGATCAGAGGTGACATCACTGAGAATGCCACCTATCCATCACTAGAGATCAGAGGTGACATCACTGAGAATGCCTCCTATCCATCACTAGAGATCAGAGGTGACATCACTGAGAATGCCACCTATCCATCACTAGAGATCAGTGGTGACATCACTGAGAATGCCGCCTATCCATCACCAGAGATCAGCAGTGACATCACTGAGAATGCCGCCTATCCATCACTAGAGATCAGCGGTGACATCACTGAGAATGCCTCCTATCCATCACTAGAGATCAGAGGTGACATCACTGAGAATGCCGCCTATCCATCACCAGAGATCAGCAGTGACATCACTGAGAATGCCACCTATCCATCACTAGAGATCAGTGGTGACATCACTGAGAATGCCGCCTATCCATCACTAGAGATCAGAGGTGACATCACTGAGAATGCCTCCTATCCATCACTAGAGATCAGCGGTGACATCACTGAGAATGCCACCTATCCATCACTAGAGATCAGTGGTGACATCACTGAGAATGCCGCCTATCCATCACCAGAGATCAGCAGTGACATCACTGAGAATGCCGCCTATCCATCACTAGAGATCAGCGGTGACATCACTGAGAATGCCTCCTATCCATCACTAGAGATCAGAGGTGACATCACTGAGAATGCCGCCTATCCATCACTAGAGATCAGCGGTGACATCACTGAGAATGCCTCCTATCCATCACTAGAGATCAGAGGTGACATCACTGAGAATGCCACCTATCCATCACCAGAGATCAGCAGTGACATCACTGAGAATGCCACCTATCCATCACCAGAGATCAGCAGTGACATCACTGAGAATGCCACCTATCCATCACCAGAGATCAGAGGTGACATCACTGAGAATGCCGCCTATCCATCACCAGAGATCAGCAGTGACATCACTGAGAATGCCGCCTATCCATCACTAGAGATCAGCGGTGACATCACTGAGAATGCCTCCTATCCATCACTAGAGATCAGAGGTGACATCACTGAGAATGCCACCTATCCATCACCAGAGATCAGCAGTGACATCACTGAGAATGCCACCTATCCATCACCAGAGATCAGCAGTGACATCACTGAGAATGCCACCTATCCATCACCAGAGATCAGAGGTGACATCACTGAGAATGCCGCCTATCCATCACTAGAGATCAGCGGTGACATCACTGAGAATGCCTCCTATCCATCACTAGAGATCAGAGGTGACATCACTGAGAATGCCACCTATCCATCACCAGAGATCAGCAGTGACATCACTGAGAATGCCACCTATCCATCACTAGAGATCAGTGGTGACATCACTGAGAATGCCGCCTATCCATCACTAGAGATCAGAGGTGACATCACTGAGAATGCCACCTATCCATCACTAGAGATGAGTGGTGACATCACTGAGAATGCCTCCTATCCATCACCAGAGATCAGCGGTGACATCACTGAGAATGCCGCCTATCCATCACTAGAGATCAGTGGTGACATCACTGAGAATGCCGCCTATCCATCACTAGAGATCAGAGGTGACATCACTGAGAATGCCGCCTATCCATCACTAGAGATCAGTGGTGACATCACTGAGAATGCCGCCTATCCATCACCAGAGATCAGTGGTGACATCACTGAGAATGCCGCCTATCCATCACTAGAGATCAGCGGTGACATCACTGAGAATGCCGCCTATCCATCACCAGAGATCAGAGGTGACATCACTGAGAATGCCGCCTATCCATCACTAGAGATCAGCGGTGACATCACTGAGAATGCCGCCTATCCATCACCAGAGATCAGTGGTGACATCACTGAGAATGCCGCCTATCCATCACTAGAGATCAGCGGTGACATCACTGAGAATGCCGCCTATCCATCACTAGAGATCAGCGGTGACATCACTGAGAATGCCTCCTATCCATCACCAGAGATCAGCGGTGACATCACTGAGAATGCCGCCTATCCATCACTAGAGATCAGCGGTGACATCACTGAGAATGCCACCTATCCATCACTAGAGATCAGCGGTGACATCACTGAGAATGCCGCCTATCCATCACCAGAGATCAGAGGTGACATCACTGAGAATGCCTCCTATCCATCACTAGAGATCAGCGGTGACATCACTGAGAATGCCGCCTATCCATCACTAGAGATCAGAGGTGACATCACTGAGAATGCCGCCTATCCATCACTAGAGATCAGCGGTGACATCACTGAGAATGCCGCCTATCCATCACTAGAGATCAGAGGTGACATCACTGAGAATGCCACCTATCCATCACCAGAGATCAGAGGTGACATCACTGAGAATGCCACCTATCCATCACCAAAGATCAGCGGTGACATCACTGAGAATGCCGCCTATCCATCACTAGAGATCAGAGGTGACATCACTGAGAATGCCGCCTATCCATCACTAGAGATCAGGGGTGACATCACTGAGAATGCCGCCTATCCATCACCAGAGATCAGAGGTGACATCACTGAGAATGCCTCCTATCCATCACTAGAGATCAGAGGTGACATCACTGAGAATGCCTCCTATCCATCACCAGAGATCAGAGGTGACATCACTGAGAATGCCTCCTATCCATCACTAGAGATCAGAGGTGACATCACTGAGAATGCCACCTATCCATCACTAGAGATCAGAGGTGACATCACTGAGAATGCCTCCTATCCATCACCAGAGATCAGAGGTGACATCACTGAGAATGCCGCCTATCCATCACTAGAGATCAGAGGTGACATCACTGAGAATGCCTCCTATCCATCACCAGAGATCAGAGGTGACATCACTGAGAATGCCTCCTATCCATCACTAGAGATCAGAGGTGACATCACTGAGAATGCCTCCTATCCATCACCAGAGATCAGAGGTGACATCACTGAGAATGCCTCCTATCCATCACCAGAGATCAGAGGTGACATCACTGAGAATGCTGCCTATCCATCACTAGAGATCAGCGGTGACATCACTGAGAATGCCGCCTATCCATCACCAGAGATCAGCGGTGACATCACTGAGAATGCCGCCTATCCATCACCAGAGATCAGCGGTGACATCACTGAGAATGCCGCCTATCCATCACCAGAGATCAGCGGTGACATCACTGAGAATGCCGCCTATCCATCACTAGAGATCAGCGGTGACATCACTGAGAATGCCGCCTATCCATCACTAGAGATCAGCGGTGACATCACTGAGAATGCCGCCTATCCATCACTAGAGATCAGAGGTGACATCACTGAGAATGCCGCCTATCCATCACTAGAGATCAGAGGTGACATCACTGAGAATGCCTCCTATCCATCACTAGAGATCAGCGGTGACATCACTGAGAATGCCGCCTATCCATCACTAGAGATCAGCGGTGACATCACTGAGAATGCCTCCTATCCATCACCAGAGATCAGCGGTGACATCACTGAGAATGCCTCCTATCCATCACTAGAGATCAGCGGTGATATCACTGAGAATGCCGCCTATCCATCACTAGAGATCAGCGGTGACATCACTGAGAATGCCGCCTATCCATCACCAGGGATCAGAGGTGACATCACTGAGAATGCCACCTATCCATCACTAGAGATCAGCGGTGACATCACTGAGAATGCCGCCTATCCATCACCAGAGATCAGCGGTGACATCACTGAGAATGCCGCCTATCCATCACCAGGGATCAGAGGTGACATCACTGAGAATGCCGCCTATCCATCACTAGAGATCAGCGGTGACATCACTGAGAATGCCACCTAACCATCACCAGAGATCAGCGGTGACATCACTGAGAATGCCTCCTATCCATCACCAGGGATCAGCGGTGACATCACTGAGAATGCCTCCTATCCATCACTAGAGATCAGCGGTGACATCACTGAGAATGCCGCCTATCCATCACTAGAGATCAGAGGTGACATCACTGAGAATGCCAGCTATCCATCACCAGAGATCAGCGGTGACATCACTGAGAATGTAACCTATCCATCACTAGAGATCAGCGGTGACATCACTGAGAATGCCGCCTATCTATCACCAGAGATCAGCGGTGACATCACTGAGAATGCCTCCTATCCATCACTAGAGATCAGTGGTGACATCACTGAGAATGCCTCCTATCCATCACTAGAGATCAGCGGTGACATCACTGAGAATGCCGCCTATCCATCACTAGAGATCAGCAGTGACATCACTAAGAATGCCTCCTATCCATCACTAGAGATCAGCAGTGACATCACTGAGAATGCCGCCTATCCATCACTAGAGATCAGCGGTGACATCACTGAGAATGCCGCCTATCCATCACCAGAGATCAGAGGTGACATCACTGAGAATGCCACCTATCCATCACCAGAGATCAGCGGTGACATCACTGAGAATGCCGCCTATCCATCACCAGAGATCAGAGGTGACATCACTGAGAATGCCGCCTATCCATCACCAGAGATCAGAGGTGACATCACTGAGAATGCCTCCTATCCATCACTAGAGATCAGCGGTGACATCACTGAGAATGCCTCCTATCCATGACCAGAGATCAGAGGTGACATCACTGAGAATGCCTCCTATCCATCACCAGAGATCAGCGGTGACATCACTGAGAATGCCTCCTATCCATCACTAGAGATCAGCAGTGACATCACTGAGAATGCCTCCTATCAATCACCAGAGATCAGCGGTGACATCACTGAGAATGCCGCCTATCCATCACTAGAGGTCAGCGGTGACATCACTGAGAATGCCTCCTATCCATCACTAGAGATCAGCGGTGACATCACTGAGAATGCCTCCTATCAATCACCAGAGATCAGCGGTGACATCACTGAGAATGCCTCCTATCAATCACCAGAGATCAGCGGTGACATCACTGAGAATGCCGCCTATCCATCACTAGAGATCAAAGGTGACATCACTGAGAATGCCTCCTATCCATCACTAGAGATCAGCGGTGACATCACTGAGAATGCCTCCTATCCATCACCAGAGATCAGAGGTGACATCACTGAGAATGCCGCCTATCCATCACTAGAGATCAGCGGTGACATCACTGAGAATGCCGCCTATCCATCACTAGAGATCAGAGGTGACATCACTGAGAATGCCGCCTATCCATCACTAGAGATCAGCGGTGACATCACTGAGAATGCCGCCTATCCATCACCAGAGATCAGAGGTGACATCACTGAGAATGCCACCTATCCATCACCAGAGATCAGCGGTGACATCACTGAGAATGCCGCCTATCCATCACTAGAGATCAGCGGTGACATCACTGAGAATGCCGCCTATCCATCACTAGAGATCAGCGGTGACATCACTGAGAATGCCTCCTATCCATCACTAGAGATCAGCGGTGACATCACTGAGAATGCCACCTATCCATCACTAGAGATCAGCGGTGACATCACTGAGAATGCCTCCTATCCATCACTAGAGATCAGCGGTGACATCACTGAGAATGCCGCCTATCCATCACTAGAGATCAGAGGTGACATCACTGAGAATGCCGCCTATCCATCACCAGAGATCAGAGGTGACATCACTGAGAATGCCGCCTATCCATCACTAGAGATCAGCGGTGACATCACTGAGAATGCCTCCTATCCATCACTAGAGATCAGCGGTGACATCACTGAGAATGCCGCCTATCCATCACTAGAGATCAGCGGTGACATCACTGAGAATGCCACCTGTCCATCACTAGAGATCAGAGGTGACATCACTGAGAATGCCGTCTATCCATCACCAGAGATCAGCGGTGACATCACTGAGAATGCCGCCTATCCATCACCAGAGATCAGCGGTGACATCACTGACAATGCCACCTATCCATCACTAGAGATCAGAGGTGACATCACTGAGAATGCCACCTATCCATCACTAGAGATCAGAGGTGACATCACTGAGAATGCCGCCTATCCATCACCAGAGATCAGCGGTGACATCACTGAGAATGCCACCTATCCATCACTAGAGATCAGAGGTGACATCACTGAGAATGCCGCCTATCCATCACTAGAGATCAGAGGTGACATCACTGAGAATGCCGCCTATCCATCACCAGAGATAAGCGGAGACATCACTGAGAATGCCACCTATCCATCACTAGAGATCAGAGGTGACATCACTGAGAATGCCGCCTATCCATCACTAGAGATCAGAGGTGACATCACTGAGAATGCCGCCTATCCATCACCAGAGATAAGCGGAGACATCACTGAGAATGCCACCTATCCATCACTAGAGATCAGAGGTGACATCACTGAGAATGCCGCCTATCCATCACCAGAGATAAGCGGAGACATCACTGAGAATGCCACCTATCCATCACTAGAGATCAGAGGTGACATCACTGAGAATGCCACCTATCCATCACTAGAGATCAGCGGAGACATCACTGAGAATGCCATCTATCCATCACCAGAGATCAGCGGTGACATCACTGAGAATGCCGCCTATCCATCACCAGAGATCAGAGGTGACATCACTGAGAATGCCACCTATCCATCACCAGAGATAAGCGGAGACATCACTGAGAATGCCTCCTATCCATCACTAGAGATCAGCGGAGACATCACTGAGAATGTCATCTATCCATCACTAGAGATCAGCGGAGACATCACTGAGAATGCCATCTATCCATCACCAGAGATCAGCGGTGACATCACTGAGAATGCCGCCTATCCATCACCAGAGATCAGAGGTGACATCACTGAGAATGCCACCTATCCATCACTAGAGATCAGAGGTGACATCACTGAGAATGCCACCTATCCATCACCAGAGATAAGCGGAGACATCACTGAGAATGCCACCTATCCATCACTAGAGATCAGAGGTGACATCACTGAGAATGCTGCCTATCCATCACCAGAGATAAGCGGAGACTTCACTGAGAATGCCACCTATCCATCACTAGAGATCAGAGGTGACATCACTGAGAATGCCGCCTATCCATCACCAGAGATCAGAGGTGACATCACTGAGAATGCCGCCTATCCATCACCAGAGATCAGAGGTGACATCACTGAGAATGCCGCCTATCCATCACCAGAGATCAGAGGTGATATCACTGAGAATGCCGCCTATCCATCATCAGAGATCAGCGGTGACATCACTGAGAATGCCGCCTATCCATCACTAGAGATCAGCGGTGACATCACTGAGAATGCCACCTATCCATCACCAGAGATCAGCGGTGACATCACTGAGAATGCTGCCTATCCATCACCAGAGATCAGAGGTGACATCACTGAGAATGCCGCCTATCCATCACTAGAGATCAGCGGTGACATCACTGAGAATGCCTCCTATCCATCACTAGAGATCAGCGGTGACATCACTGAGAATGCCGCCTATCCATCACTAGAGATCAGCGGTGACATCACTGAGAATGCCGCCTATCCATCACCAGAGATCAGAGGTGACATCACTGAGAATGCCACCTATCCATCACTAGAGATCAGAGGTGACATCACTGAGAATGCCACCTATCCATCACCAGAGATAAGCGGAGACATCACTGAGAATGCCACCTATCCATCACTAGAGATCAGAGGTGACATCACTGAGAATGCCGCCTATCCATCACCAGAGATAAGCGGAGACATCACTGAGAATGCCACCTATCCATCACTAGAGATCAGAGGTGACATCACTGAGAATGCCGCCTATCCATCACCAGAGATCAGAGGTGACATCACTGAGAATGCCGCCTATCCATCACCAGAGATCAGAGGTGATATCACTGAGAATGCCGCCTATCCATCATCAGAGATCAGCGGTGACATCACTGAGAATGCCGCCTATCCATCACTAGAGATCAGCGGTGACATCACTGAGAATGCCACCTATCCATCACCAGAGATCAGCGGTGACATCACTGAGAATGCTGCCTATCCATCACCAGAGATCAGAGGTGACATCACTGAGAATGCCGCCTATCCATCACTAGAGATCAGCGGTGACATCACTGAGAATGCCTCCTATCCATCACTAGAGATCAGCGGTGACATCACTGAGAATGCCGCCTATCCATCACTAGAGATCAGCGGTGACATCACTGAGAATGCCGCCTATCCATCACCAGAGATCAGTGGTGACATCACTGAGAATGCCGCCTATCCATCACTAGAGATCAGCGGTGACATCACTGAGAATGCCACCTATCCATCACTAGAGATCAGCGGTGACATCACTGAGAATGCCGCCTATCCATCACTAGAGATCAGAGGTGACATCACTGAGAATGCCTCCTATCCATCACTAGAGATCAGAGGTGACATCACTGAGAATGCCGCCTATCCATCACTAGAGATCAGAGGTGACATCACTGAGAATGCCTCCTATCCATCACTAGAGATCAGTGGTGACATCACTGAGAATGCCTCCTATCCATCACTAGAGATCAGAGGTGACATCACTGAGAATGCCGCCTATCCATCACCAGAGATCAGAGGTGACATCACTGAGAATGCCACCTATCCATCACCAGAGATCAGCGGTGACATCACTGAGAATGCCTCCTATCCATCACTAGAGATCAGAGGTGACATCACTGAGAATGCCGCCTATCCATCACTAGAGATCAGCGGTGACATCACTGAGAATGCCGCCTATCCATCACCAGAGATCAGCAGTGACATCACTAAGAATACCGCCTATCCATCACTAGAGATCAGAGGTGACATCACTGAGAATGCCGCCTATCCATCACCAGAGATCAGCAGTGACATCACTAAGAATACCGCCTATCCATCACTAGAGATCAGCGGTGACATCACTGAGAATGCCGCCTATCCATCACTAGAGATCAGCGGTGACATCACTGAGAATGCCGCCTATCCATCACCAGAGATCAGCAGTGACATCACTAAGAATGCCGCCTATCCATCACTAGAGATCAGAGGTGACATCACTGAGAATGCCGCCTATCCATCACTAGAGATCAGAGGTGACATCACTGAGAATGCCGCCTATCCATCACTAGAGATCAGCGGTGACATCACTGAGAATGCCTCCTATCCATCACTAGAGATCAGCGGTGACATCACTGAGAATGCCGCCTATCCATCACCAGAGATCAGCGGTGACATCACTGAGAATGCCGCCTATCCATCACTAGAGATCAGCGGTGACATCACTGAGAATGCCTCCTATCCATCACTAGAGATCAGCGGTGACATCACTGAGAATGCCGCCTATCCATCACTAGAGATCAGCGGTGACATCACTGAGAATGCCGCCTATCCATCACCAGAGATCAGTGGTGACATCACTGAGAATGCCGCCTATCCATCACCAGAGATCAGCAGTGACATCACTGAGAATGCCGCCTATCCATCACTAGAGATCAGCGGTGACATCACTGGGAATGCCGCCTATCCATCACCAGAGATCAGCGGTGACATCACTGAGAATGCCGCCTATCCATCACCAGAGATCAGCGGTGACATCACTGAAAATGCCGCCTATCCATCACCAGAGATCAGCAGTGACATCACTGAGAATGCCGCCTATCCATCACTAGAGATCAGAGGTGACATCACTGAGAATGCCGCCTATCCATCACTAGAGATCAGCGGTGACATCACTGAGAATGCCACCTATCCATCACTAGAGATCAGCGGTGACATCACTGAGAATGCCGCCTATCCATCACCAGAGATCAGCAGTGACATCACTAAGAATTCCGCCTATCCATCACTAGAGATCAGCGGTGACATCACTGAGAATGCCGCCTATCCATCACTAGAGATCAGCGGTGACATCACTGAGAATGCCGCCTATCCATCACCAGAGATCAGCGGTGACATCACTGAGAATGCCGCCTATCCATCACTAGTGATCAGCGGTGACATCACTGAGAATGCCGCCTATCCATCACTAGAGATCAGCAGTGACATCACTGAGAATGCCTCCTATCCATCACTAGTGATCAGCGGTGACATCACTGAGAATGCCGCCTATCCATCACTAGAGATCAGCAGTGACATCACTGAGAATGCCGCCTATCCATCACTAGAGATCAGCGGTGACATCTCTGAGAATGCCGCCTATCCATCACTAGAGATCAGCGGTGACATCACTGAGAATGCCGCCTATCCATCACTAGAGATCAGAGGTGACATCACTGAGAATGCCTCCTATCCATCACTAGTGATCAGCGGTGACATCACTGAGAATGCCGCCTATCCATCACTAGAGATCAGCAGTGACATCACTGAGAATGCCGCCTATCCATCACTAGAGATCAGCGGTGACATCTCTGAGAATGCCGCCTATCCATCACTAGAGATCAGCGGTGACATCACTGAGAATGCCTCCTATCCATCACTAGAGATCAGCGGTGACATCACTGAGAATGCCGCCTATCCATCACTAGAGATCAGCGGTGACATCACTGAGAATGCCGCCTATCCATCACCAGAGATCAGTGGTGACATCACTGAGAATGCCGCCTATCCATCACCAGAGATCAGCAGTGACATCACTGAGAATGCCGCCTATCCATCACTAGAGATCAGCGGTGACATCACTGGGAATGCCGCCTATCCATCACCAGAGATCAGCGGTGACATCACTGAGAATGCCGCCTATCCATCACCAGAGATCAGCGGTGACATCACTGAAAATGCCGCCTATCCATCACCAGAGATCAGCAGTGACATCACTGAGAATGCCGCCTATCCATCACTAGAGATCAGAGGTGACATCACTGAGAATGCCGCCTATCCATCACCAGAGATCAGCGGTGACATCACTGAAAATGCCGCCTATCCATCACCAGAGATCAGCAGTGACATCACTGAGAATGCCGCCTATCCATCACTAGAGATCAGAGGTGACATCACTGAGAATGCCGCCTATCCATCACTAGAGATCAGCGGTGACATCACTGAGAATGCCACCTATCCATCACTAGAGATCAGCGGTGACATCACTGAGAATGCCGCCTATCCATCACCAGAGATCAGCAGTGACATCACTAAGAATTCCGCCTATCCATCACTAGAGATCAGCGGTGACATCACTGAGAATGCCGCCTATCCATCACCAGAGATCAGCAGTGACATCACTGAGAATGCCGCCTATCCATCACTAGAGATCAGCGGTGACATCACTAAGAATTCCGCCTATCCATCACTAGAGATCAGAGGTGACATCACTGAGAATGCCGCCTATCCATCACCAGAGATCAGCAGTGACATCACTGAGAATGCCGCCTATCCATCACTAGAGATCAGCGGTGACATCACTGAGAATGCCGCCTATCCATCACTAGTGATCAGCGGTGACATCACTGAGAATGCCGCCTATCCATCACTAGAGATCAGCAGTGACATCACTGAGAATGCCTCCTATCCATCACTAGTGATCAGCGGTGACATCACTGAGAATGCCGCCTATCCATCACTAGAGATCAGCAGTGACATCACTGAGAATGCCGCCTATCCATCACTAGAGATCAGCGGTGACATCTCTGAGAATGCCGCCTATCCATCACTAGAGATCAGCGGTGACATCACTGAGAATGCCGCCTATCCATCACTAGAGATCAGAGGTGACATCACTGAGAATGCCTCCTATCCATCACTAGTGATCAGCGGTGATATCACTGAGAATGCCGCCTATCCATCACTAGAGATCAGCAGTGACATCACTGAGAATGCCGCCTATCCATCACTAGAGATCAGCGGTGACATCTCTGAGAATGCCGCCTATCCATCACTAGAGATCAGCGGTGACATCACTGAGAATGCCGCCTATCCATCACTAGAGATCAGAGGTGACATCACTGAGAATGCCTCCTATCCATCACTAGAGATCAGCGGTGACATCACTGAGAATGCCGCCTATCCATCACTAGAAATCAGCGGTGACATCACTGAGAATGCCTCCTATCCATCACTAGAGATCAGCGGTGACATCACTGAGAATGCCTCCTATCCATCACTAGAGATCAGAGGTGACATCACTGAGAATGCCGCCTATCCATCACTAGAGATCAGCGGTGACATCACTGAGAATGCCGCCTATCCATCACCAGAGATCAGTGGTGACATCACTGAGAATGCCGCCTATCCATCACCAGAGATCAGCAGTGACATCACTGAGAATGCCGCCTATCCATCACTAGAGATCAGCGGTGACATCACTGGGAATGCCGCCTATCCATCACCAGAGATCAGCGGTGACATCACTGAGAATGCCGCCTATCCATCACCAGAGATCAGCGGTGACATCACTGAGAATGCCGCCTATCCATCACCAGAGATCAGCGGTGACATCCCTGAGAATGCCGCCTATCCATCACCAGAGATCAGCAGTGACATCACTGAGAATGCCGCCTATCCATCACTAGAGATCAGCGGTGACATCACTGAGAATGCCACCTATCCATCACTAGAGATCAGAGGTGACATCACTGAGAATGCCGCCTATCCATCACTAGAGATCAGAGGTGACATCCCTGAGAATGCCGCCTATCCATCACCAGAGATCAGCAGTGACATCACTGAGAATGCCGCCTATCCATCACTAGAGATCAGAGGTGACATCACTGAGAATGCCGCCTATCCATCACTAGAGATCAGAGGTGACATCACTGAGAATGCCGCCTATCCATCACTAGAGATCAGAGGTGACATCACTGAGAATGCCGCCTATCCATCACTAGAGATCAGCGGTGACATCACTGAGAATGCCGCCTATCCATCACTAGAGATCAGAGGTGACATCACTGAGAATGCCGCCTATCCATCACTAGAGATCAGAGGTGACATCACTGAGAATGCCGCCTATCCATCACTAGAGATCAGCGGTGACATCACTGAGAATGCCGCCTATCCATCACTAGAGATCAGAGGTGACATCACTGAGAATGCCGCCTATCCATCACTAGAGATCAGAGGTGACATCACTGAGAATGCCGCCTATCCATCATCAGAGATCAGCGGTGACATCACTGAGAATGCCACCTATTCATCACTAGAGATCAGCGGTGACATCACTGAGAATGCCGCCTATCCATCACCAGAGATCAGCAGTGACATCACTGAGAATGCCGCCTATCCATCACCAGAGATCAGAGGTGACATCACTGAGAATGCCTCCTATCCATCACCAGAGATCAGCGGTGACATCACTGAGAATGCCGCCTATCCATCACTAGAGATCAGCGGTGACATCACTGAGAATGCCTCCTATCCATCACTAGAGATCAGCGGTGACATCACTGAGAATGCCGCCTATCCATCACTAGAGATCAGCGGTGACATCACTGAGAATGCCGCCTATCCATCACCAGAGATCAGTGGTGACATCACTGAGAATGCCGCCTATCCATCACCAGAGATCAGCAGTGACATCACTGAGAATGCCGCCTATCCATCACTAGAGATCAGCGGTGACATCACTGGGAATGCCGCCTATCCATCACCAGAGATCAGCGGTGACATCACTGAGAATGCCGCCTATCCATCACCAGAGATCAGCGGTGACATCACTGAGAATGCCGCCTATCCATCACCAGAGATCAGCGGTGACATCACTGAGAATGCCACCTATCCATCACCAGAGATCAGCGGTGACATCCCTGAGAATGCCGCCTATCCATCACCAGAGATCAGCAGTGACATCACTGAGAATGCCGCCTATCCATCACTAGAGATCAGCGGTGACATCACTGAGAATGCCACCTATCCATCACTAGAGATCAGCGGTGACATCACTGAGAATGCCGCCTATCCATCACCAGAGATCAGCAGTGACATCACTGAGAATGCCACCTATCCATCACTAGAGATCAGCGGTGACATCACTGAGAATGCCGCCTATCCATCACCAGAGATCAGCGGTGACATCCCTGAGAATGCCGCCTATCCATCACCAGAGATCAGCAGTGACATCACTGAGAATGCCGCCTATCCATCACTAGAGATCAGCGGTGACATCACTGAGAATGCCTCCTATCCATCACTAGAGATCAGCGATGACATCTCTGAGAATGCCGCCTATCCATCACTAGAGATCAGCGGTGACATCACTGAGAATGCCGCCTATCCATCACTAGAGATCAGCGGTGACATCACTGAGAATGCCGCCTATCCATCACCAGAGATCAGCAGTGACATCACTGAGAATGCCGCCTATCCATCACCAGAGATCAGAGGTGACATCACTGAGAATGCCGCCTATCCATCACCAGAGATCAGAGGTGACATCACTGAGAATGCCGCCTATCCATCACTAGAGATCAGCGGTGACATTTCTGAGAATGCCTCCTATCCATCACCAGAGATCAGCAGTGACATCACTGAGAATGCCGCCTATCCATCACTAGAGATCAGCGGTGACATCACTGAGAATGCCGCCTATCCATCACTAGAGATCAGCGGTGACATCACTGAGAATGCCGCCTATCCATCACTAGAGATCAGCGGTGACATCACTGAGAATGCCACCTATCCATCACCAGAGATCAGCGGTGACATCACTGAGAATGCCACCTATCCATCACCAGAGATCAGCAGTGACATCACTGAGAATGCCGCCTATCCATCACTAGAGATCAGCGGTGACATCTCTGAGAATGCCGCCTATCCATCACTAGAGATCAGCGGTGACATCACTGAGAATGCCGCCTATCCATCACTAGAGATCAGAGGTGACATCACTGAGAATGCCTCCTATCCATCACTAGAGATCAGCGGTGACATCACTGAGAATGCCGCCTATCCATCACTAGAGATCAGCGGTGACATCACTGAGAATGCCGCCTATCCATCACTAGAGATCAGCGGTGACATCACTGAGAATGCCTCCTATCCATCACTAGAGATCAGCGGTGACATCACTGAGAATGCCGCCTATCCATCACTAGAGATCAGCGGTGACATCACTGAGAATGCTGCCTATCCATCACTAGAGATCAGCGGTGACATCACTGAGAATGCCGCCTATCCATCACCAGAGATCAGCAGTGACATCACTGAGAATGCCGCCTATCCATCACTAGAGATCAGTGGTGACATCACTGGGAATGCCGCCTATCCATCACCAGAGATCAGCGGTGACATCACTGAGAATGCCGCCTATCCATCACCAGAGATCAGCGGTGACATCACTGAGAATGCCGCCTATCCATCACCAGAGATCAGCGGTGACATCCCTGAGAATGCCGCCTATCCATCACCAGAGATCAGCAGTGACATCACTGAGAATGCCGCCTATCCATCACCAGAGATCAGCGGTGACATCCCTGAGAATGCCGCCTATCCATCACCAGAGATCAGCGGTGACATCACTGAGAATGCCGCCTATCCATCACTAGAGATCAGCGGTGACATCACTGAGAATGCCGCCTATCCATCACTAGAGATCAGCGGTGACATCACTGAGAATGCCACCTATCCATCACTAGAGATCAGTGGTGACATCACTGGGAATGCCGCCTATCCATCACCAGAGATCAGCGGTGACATCACTGAGAATGCCGCCTATCCATCACCAGAGATCAGCGGTGACATCCCTGAGAATGCCGCCTATCCATCACCAGAGATCAGCGGTGACATCACTGAGAATGCCGCCTATCCATCACTAGAGATCAGCGGTGACATCACTGAGAATGCCGCCTATCCATCACTAGAGATCAGCGGTGACATCACTGAGAATGCCACCTATCCATCACTAGAGATCAGAGGTGACATCACTGAGAATGCCGCCTATCCATCACTAGAGATCAGAGGTGACATCCCTGAGAATGCCGCCTATCCATCACCAGAGATCAGCAGTGACATCACTGAGAATGCCGCCTATCCATCACTAGAGATCAGAGGTGACATCACTGAGAATGCCGCCTATCCATCACTAGAGATCAGAGGTGACATCACTGAGAATGCCGCCTATCCATCACTAGAGATCAGAGGTGACATCACTGAGAATGCCGCCTATCCATCACTAGAGATCAGCGGTGACATCACTGAGAATGCCGCCTATCCATCACTAGAGATCAGAGGTGACATCACTGAGAATGCCGCCTATCCATCACTAGAGATCAGCGGTGACATCACTGAGAATGCCGCCTATCCATCACTAGAGATCAGAGGTGACATCACTGAGAATGCCGCCTATCCATCACTAGAGATCAGAGGTGACATCACTGAGAATGCCGCCTATCCATCACTAGAGATCAGCGGTGACATCACTGAGAATGCCGCCTATCCATCACTAGAGATCAGAGGTGACATCACTGAGAATGCCGCCTATCCATCACTAGAGATCAGAGGTGACATCACTGAGAATGCCGCCTATCCATCATCAGAGATCAGCGGTGACATCACTGAGAATGCCACCTATTCATCACTAGAGATCAGCGGTGACATCACTGAGAATGCCGCCTATCCATCACCAGAGATCAGAGGTGACATCACTGAGAATGCCTCCTATCCATCACCAGAGATCAGCGGTGACATCACTGAGAATGCCGCCTATCCATCACTAGAGATCAGCGGTGACATCACTGAGAATGCCGCCTATCCATCACCAGAGATCAGTGGTGACATCACTGAGAATGCCGCCTATCCATCACCAGAGATCAGCAGTGACATCACTGAGAATGCCGCCTATCCATCACTAGAGATCAGCGGTGACATCACTGGGAATGCCGCCTATCCATCACCAGAGATCAGCGGTGACATCACTGAGAATGCCGCCTATCCATCACCAGAGATCAGCGGTGACATCACTGAGAATGCCACCTATCCATCACCAGAGATCAGCGGTGACATCACTGGGAATGCCGCCTATCCATCACCAGAGATCAGCGGTGACATCACTGGGAATGCCGCCTATCCATCACCAGAGATCAGCGGTGACATCACTGAGAATGCCGCCTATCCATCACCAGAGATCAGCGGTGACATCACTGAGAATGCCACCTATCCATCACCAGAGATCAGCGGTGACATCACTGGGAATGCCGCCTATCCATCACCAGAGATCAGCGGTGACATCACTGAGAATGCCGCCTATCCATCACCAGAGATCAGCGGTGACATCACTGAGAATGCCGCCTATCCATCACCAGAGATCAGCGGTGACATCCCTGAGAATGCCGCCTATCCATCACCAGAGATCAGCAGTGACATCACTGAGAATGCCGCCTATCCATCACTAGAGATCAGCGGTGACATCACTGAGAATGCCACCTATCCATCACTAGAGATCAGCGGTGACATCACTGAGAATGCCGCCTATCCATCACCAGAGATCAGCAGTGACATCACTGAGAATGCCACCTATCCATCACTAGAGATCAGCGGTGACATCACTGAGAATGCCGCCTATCCATCACCAGAGATCAGCGGTGACATCCCTGAGAATGCCGCCTATCCATCACCAGAGATCAGCAGTGACATCACTGAGAATGCCGCCTATCCATCACTAGAGATCAGCGGTGACATCACTAAGAATTCCGCCTATCCATCACCAGAGATCAGCGGTGACATCACTGAGAATGCCGCCTATCCATCACCAGAGATCAGCGGTGACATCACTGAGAATGCCGCCTATCCATCACCAGAGATCAGCAGTGACATCACTAAGAATTCCGCCTATCCATCACTAGAGATCAGAGGTGACATCACTGAGAATGCCGCCTATCCATCACTAGTGATCAGCGGTGACATCACTGAGAATGCCGCCTATCCATCACTAGAGATCAGCGGTGACATCACTGAGAATGCCGCCTATCCATCACCAGAGATCAGCGGTGACATCACTGAGAATGCCGCCTATCCATCACCAGAGATCAGAGGTGACATCACTGAGAATGCCTCCTATCCATCACTAGAGATCAGCGGTGACATTTCTGAGAATGCCTCCTATCCATCACCAGAGATCAGCAGTGACATCACTGAGAATGCCGCCTATCCATCACTAGAGATCAGCGGTGACATTTCTGAGAATGCCTCCTATCCATCACTAGAGATCAGCGGTGACATCACTGAGAATGCCGCCTATCCATCACTAGAGATCAGCGGTGACATCACTGAGAATGCCGCCTATCCATCACTAGAGATCAGCGGTGACATCACTGAGAATGCCACCTATCCATCACCAGAGATCAGCGGTGACATCACTGAGAATGCCACCTATCCATCACTAGAGATCAGCGGTGACATCACGAGAATGCCGCCTATCCATCACTAGAGATCAGCGGTGACATCACTGAGAATGCCACCTATCCATCACCAGAGATCAGCGGTGACATCACTGAGAATGCCGCCTATCCATCACTAGAGATCAGCGGTGACATCACTGAGAATGCCACCTATCCATCACTAGAGATCAGCGGTGACATCACTGAGAATGCCACCTATCCATCACCAGAGATCAGCGGTGACATCACTGAGAATGCCGCCTATCCATCACCAGAGATCAGCGGTGACATCACTGAGAATGCCGCCTATCCATCACCAGAGATCAGCGGTGACATCACTGAGAATGCTACCTATCCATCACCAGAGATCAGCGGTGACATCACTGAGAATGCCGCCTATCCATCACTAGAGATCAGCTGTGACATCGCTGAGAATGCCTCCTATCCATCACTAGAGATCAGTGGTGACATCACTGAGAATGCCTCCTATCCATCACCAGAGATCAGCGGTGACATCACTGAGAATGCCGCCTATCCATCACCAGAGATCAGCTGTGACATCACTGAGAATGCCGCCTATCCATCACCAGAGATCAGCGGTGACATCACTGAGAATGCCGCCTATCCATCACTAGAGATCAGCGGTGACATCACTGAGAATGCCTCCTATCCATCACCAGAGATCAGCGGTGACATCACTTAGAATGCCGCCTATCCATCACTAGAGATCAGCGGTGACATCACTGAGAATGCCGCCTATCCATCACCAGAGATCAGCGGTGACATCACTGAGAATGCCGCCTATCCATCACCAGAGATCAGCAGTGACATCACTGAGAATGCCGCCTATCCATCACTAGAGATCAGAGGTGACATCACTGAGAATGCCGCCTATCCATCACCAGAGATCAGCAGTGACATCACTGAGAATGCCTCCTATCCATCACCAGAGATCAGCAGTGACATCACTGAGAATGCCGCCTATCCATCACCAGAGATCAGCGGTGACATCACTGAGAATGCCTCCTATCCATCACTAGAGATCAGCGGTGACATCGCTGAGAATGCCGCCTATCCATCACCAGAGATCAGCGGTGACAACACTGAGAATGCCGCCTATCCATCACCAGAGATCAGCGGTGACATCACTGAGAATGCCGCCTATCCATCACCAGAGATCAGCGGTGACATCACTGAGAATGCCTCCTATCCATCACTAGAGATCAGCGGTGACATCGCTGAGAATGCCGGCTATCCATCACCAGAGATCAGCGGTGACAACACTGAGAATGCCGCCTATCCATCACCAGAGATCAGCGTTGACATCACTGAGAATGCCGCCTATCCATCACCAGAGATCAGAGGTGACATCACTGAGAATGCCTCCTATCCATCACTAGAGATCAGCGGTGACATCACTGAGAATGCCGCCTATCCATCACCAGAGATCAGCGGTGACAACACTGAGAATGCCGCCTATCCATCACCAGAGATCAGCGGTGACATCACTGAGAATGCCGCCTATCCATCATCAGAGATCAGCGGTGACATCACTGAGAATGCTGCCTATCCATCACCAGAGATCAGCGGTGACATCACTGAGAATGCCGCCTATCCATCACCAGAGATCAGCGGTGACATCACTGAGAATGCTGCCTATCTATCACCAGAGATCAGCGGTGACATCACTGAGAATGCCGCCTATCCATCACTAGAGATCAGAGGTGACATCACTGAGAATGCCGCCTATCCATCACCAGAGATCAGCGGTGACATCACTGAGAATGCCACCTATCCATCACTAGAGATCAGCGGTGACATCACTGAGAATGCCGCCTATCCATCACCAGAGATCAGAGGTGACATCACTGAGAATGCCGCCTATCCATCACTAGAGATCAGCGGTGACATCACTGAGAATGCCGCCTATCCATCACTAGAGATCAGCGGTGACATCACTGAGAATGCCACCTATCCATCACTAGAGATCAGCGGTGACATCACTGAGAATGCCGCCTATCCATCACTAGAGATCAGAGGTGACATCACTGAGAATGCCGCCTATCCATCACTAGAGATCAGCGGTGACATCACTGAGAATGCCGCCTATCCATCACTAGAGATCAGAGGTGACATCACTGAGAATGCCGCCTATCCATCACTAGAGATCAGCGGTGACATCACTGAGAATGCCGCCTATCCATCACCAGAGATCAGCGGTGACATCACTGAGAATGCCGCCTATCCATCACCAGAGATCAGCGGTGACATCACTGAGAATGCCGCCTATCCATCACCAGAGATCAGCGGTGACATCACTGAGAATGCCGCCTATCCATCACTAGAGATCAGCGGTGACATCACTGAGAATGCCACCTATCCATCACTAGAGATCAGCGGTGACATCACTGAGAATGCCGCCTATCCATCACTAGAGATCAGAGGTGACATCACTGAGAATGCCGCCTATCCATCACTAGAGATCAGCGGTGACATCACTGAGAATGCCGCCTATCCATCACTAGAGATCAGAGGTGACATCACTGAGAATGCCGCCTATCCATCACTAGAGATCAGCGGTGACATCACTGAGAATGCCGCCTATCCATCACTAGAGATCAGAGGTGACATCACTGAGAATGCCGCCTATCCATCACCAGAGATCAGAGGTGACATCACTGAGAATGCCTCCTATCCATCACCAGAGATCAGCGGTGACATCACTGAGAATGCCGCCTATCCATCACTAGAGATCAGCGGTGACATCACTGAGAATGCCGCCTATCCATCACCAGAGATCAGTGGTGACATCACTGAGAATGCCGCCTATCCATCACCAGAGATCAGCAGTGACATCACTGAGAATGCCGCCTATCCATCACTAGAGATCAGCGGTGACATCACTGGGAATGCCGCCTATCCATCACCAGAGATCAGCGGTGACATCACTGAGAATGCCGCCTATCCATCACCAGAGATCAGCGGTGACATCACTGAGAATGCCGCCTATCCATCACCAGAGATCAGCGGTGACATCACTGAGAATGCCGCCTATCCATCACCAGAGATCAGCGGTGACATCCCTGAGAATGCCGCCTATCCATCACCAGAGATCAGCAGTGACATCACTGAGAATGCCGCCTATCCATCACTAGAGATCAGCGGTGACATCACTGAGAATGCCACCTATCCATCACTAGAGATCAGCGGTGACATCACTGAGAATGCCGCCTATCCATCACCAGAGATCAGCAGTGACATCACTGAGAATGCCACCTATCCATCACTAGAGATCAGCGGTGACATCACTGAGAATGCCGCCTATCCATCACCAGAGATCAGCGGTGACATCCCTGAGAATGCCGCCTATCCATCACCAGAGATCAGCAGTGACATCACTGAGAATGCCGCCTATCCATCACTAGAGATCAGCGGTGACATCACTAAGAATTCCGCCTATCCATCACCAGAGATCAGCGGTGACATCACTGAGAATGCCGCCTATCCATCACCAGAGATCAGCGGTGACATCACTGAGAATGCCGCCTATCCATCACCAGAGATCAGCAGTGACATCACTAAGAATTCCGCCTATCCATCACTAGAGATCAGAGGTGACATCACTGAGAATGCCGCCTATCCATCACTAGTGATCAGCGGTGACATCACTGAGAATGCCGCCTATCCATCACTAGAGATCAGCGGTGACATCACTGAGAATGCCGCCTATCCATCACCAGAGATCAGCGGTGACATCACTGAGAATGCCGCCTATCCATCACTAGAGATCAGCCGTGATATCACTGAGAATGCCGCCTATCCATCACTAGTGATCAGCGGTGACATCACTGAGAATGCCGCCTATCCATCACTAGAGATCAGCGGTGACATCACTGAGAATGCCGCCTATCCATCACCAGAGATCAGCAGTGACATCACTGAGAATGCCGCCTATCCATCACTAGAGATCAGCGGTGACATTTCTGAGAATGCCTCCTATCCATCACTAGAGATCAGCGGTGACATCACTGAGAATGCCGCCTATCCATCACTAGAGATCAGCGGTGACATCACTGAGAATGCCGCCTATCCATCACTAGAGATCAGCGGTGACATCACTGAGAATGTCACCTATCCATCACCAGAGATCAGCGGTGACATCACTGAGAATGCCGCCTATCCATCACCAGAGATCAGCGGTGACATCACTGAGAATGCCGCCTATCCATCACCAGAGATCAGCGGTGACATCACTGAGAATGCTACCTATCCATCACCAGAGATCAGCGGTGACATCACTGAGAATGCCGCCTATCCATCACTAGAGATCAGCTGTGACATCGCTGAGAATGCCTCCTATCCATCACTAGAGATCAGTGGTGACATCACTGAGAATGCCTCCTATCCATCACCAGAGATCAGCGGTGACATCACTGAGAATGCCGCCTATCCATCACCAGAGATCAGCTGTGACATCACTGAGAATGCCGCCTATCCATCACCAGAGATCAGCGGTGACATCACTGAGAATGCCGCCTATCCATCACTAGAGATCAGCGGTGACATCACTGAGAATGCCTCCTATCCATCACCAGAGATCAGCGGTGACATCACTTAGAATGCCGCCTATCCATCACTAGAGATCAGCGGTGACATCACTGAGAATGCCGCCTATCCATCACCAGAGATCAGCGGTGACATCACTGAGAATGCCGCCTATCCATCACCAGAGATCAGCAGTGACATCACTGAGAATGCCGCCTATCCATCACTAGAGATCAGAGGTGACATCACTGAGAATGCCGCCTATCCATCACCAGAGATCAGCAGTGACATCACTGAGAATGCCTCCTATCCATCACCAGAGATCAGCAGTGACATCACTGAGAATGCCGCCTATCCATCACCAGAGATCAGCGGTGACATCACTGAGAATGCCTCCTATCCATCACTAGAGATCAGCGGTGACATCGCTGAGAATGCCGCCTATCCATCACCAGAGATCAGCGGTGACAACACTGAGAATGCCGCCTATCCATCACCAGAGATCAGCGGTGACATCACTGAGAATGCCGCCTATCCATCACCAGAGATCAGCGGTGACATCACTGAGAATGCCTCCTATCCATCACTAGAGATCAGCGGTGACATCGCTGAGAATGCCGGCTATCCATCACCAGAGATCAGCGGTGACAACACTGAGAATGCCGCCTATCCATCACCAGAGATCAGCGTTGACATCACTGAGAATGCCGCCTATCCATCACCAGAGATCAGAGGTGACATCACTGAGAATGCCTCCTATCCATCACTAGAGATCAGCGGTGACATCACTGAGAATGCCGCCTATCCATCACCAGAGATCAGCGGTGACAACACTGAGAATGCCGCCTATCCATCACCAGAGATCAGCGGTGACATCACTGAGAATGCCGCCTATCCATCATCAGAGATCAGCGGTGACATCACTGAGAATGCCGCCTATCCATCACCAGAGATCAGCGGTGACATCACTGAGAATGCTGCCTATCTATCACCAGAGATCAGCGGTGACATCACTGAGAATGCCGCCTATCCATCACTAGAGATCAGAGGTGACATCACTGAGAATGCCGCCTATCCATCACCAGAGATCAGCGGTGACATCACTGAGAATGCCACCTATCCATCACTAGAGATCAGCGGTGACATCACTGAGAACGCCGCCTATCCATCACCAGAGATCAGAGGTGACATCACTGAGAATGCCGCCTATCCATCACTAGAGATCAGCGGTGACATCACTGAGAATGCCGCCTATCCATCACCAGAGATCAGAGGTGACATCACTGAGAATGCCGCCTATCCATCACCAGAGATCAGAGGTGACATCACTGAGAATGCCGCCTATCCATCACTAGAGATCAGCGGTGACATCACTGAGAATGCCTCCTATCCATCACTAGAGATCAGCGGTGACATCACTGAGAATGCCGCCTATCCATCACCAGAGATCAGCGGTGACATCACTGAGAATGCCGCCTATCCATCACCAGAGATCAGCGGTGACATCACTGAGAATGCCGCCTATCCATCACTAGAGATCAGCGGTGACATCACTGAGAATGCCACCTATCCATCACTAGAGATCAGCGGTGACATCACTGAGAATGCCGCCTATCCATCACTAGAGATCAGCGGTGACATCACTGAGAATGCCGCCTATCCATCACTAGAGATCAGAGGTGACATCACTGAGAATGCCGCCTATCCATCACCAGAGATCAGCGGTGACATCACTGAGAATGCCGCCTATCCATCACCAGAGATCAGTGGTGACATCACTGAGAATGCCGCCTATCCATCACCAGAGATCAGAGGTGACATCACTGAGAATGCCGCCTATCCATCACTAGAGATCAACGGTGACATCACTGAGAATGCCGCCTATCCATTACCAGAGATCAGCGGTGACATCACTGAGAATGCCGCCTATCCATCACTAGAGATCAGCGGTGACATCACTGAGAATGCCGCCTATCCATCACTAGAGATTAGCGGTGACATCACTTAGAATGCCGCCTATTCATCACCAGAGATCAGCGGTGACATCACTTAGAATGCCGCCTATCCATCACTAGAGATCAGCGGTGACATCACTGAGAATGCCGCCTATCCATCACTAGAGATCAGCGGTGACATCACTGAGAATGCCGCCTATCCATCACCAGAGATCAGCGGTGACATCACTGAGAATGCCGCCTATCCATCACCAGAGATCAGCGGTGACATCACTGAGAATGCCGCCTATCCATCACTAGAGATCAGCGGTGACATCACTGAGAATGTCGCCTATCCATCACCAGAGATCAGCGGTGACATCACTGAGAATGCCGCCTATCCATCACCAGAGATCAGCGGTGACATCACTGAGAATGCCGCCTATCCATCACCAGAGATCAGCGGTGACATCACTGAGAATGCCGCCTATCCATCACCAGAGATCATCGGTGACATCACTGAGAATGCCGCCTATCCATCACCAGAGATCAGCGGTGACATCACTGAGAATGCCGCCTATCCATCACCAGAGATCAGCGGTGACATCACTGAGAATGCCGCCTATCCATCACTAGAGATCAGCGGTGACATCACTGAGAATGCCGCCTATCCATCACCAGAGATCAGCGGTGACATCACTGAGAATGCCACCTATTCATCACCAGAGATCAGCGGTGACATCACTGAGAATGCCGCCTATCCATCACTAGAGATCAGCGGTGACATCACTGAGAATGCCGCCTATCCATCACCAGAGATCAGCGGTGACATCACTGAGAATGCCGCCTATCCATCACCAGAGATCAGCGGTGACATCACTGAGAATGCCTCCTATCCATCACCAGAGATCAGCGGTGACATCACTGAGAATGCCGCCTGTCCATCACCAGAGATCAGCGGTGACATCACTGAGAATGCCGCCTATCCATCACCAGAGATCAGCGGTGACATCACTGAGAATGCCGCCTATCCATCACCAGAGATCAGCGGTGACATCACTGAGAATGCCTCCTATCCATCACCAGAGATCAGCGGTGACATCACTGAGAATGCCTCCTATCCATCACCAGAGATCAGAGGTGACATCACTGAGAATGCCTCCTATCCATCACTAGAGATCAGCGGTGACATCACTGAGAATGCCGCCTATCCATCACCAGAGATCAGCGGTGACATCACTGAGAATGCCTCCTATCCATCACCAGAGATCAGAGGTGACATCACTGAGAATGCCGCCTATCCATCACTAGAGATCAGCGGTGACATCACTGAGAATGCCTCCTATCCATCACCAGAGATCAGCGGTGACATCACTTAGAATGCCGCCTATCCATCACTAGAGATCAGCGGTGACATCACTGAGAATGCCGCCTATCCATCACCAGAGATCAGCGGTGACATCACTGAGAATGCCGCCTATCCATCACCAGAGATCAGCAGTGACATCACTGAGAATGCCGCCTATCCATCACTAGAGATCAGAGGTGACATCACTGAGAATGCCGCCTATCCATCACCAGAGATCAGAGGTGACATCACTGAGAATGCCGCCTATCCATCACCAGAGATCAGAGGTGACATCACTGAGAATGCCGCCTATCCATCACCAGAGATCAGCGGTGACATCACTGAGAATGCCTCCTATCCATCACCAGAGATCAGCGGTGACATCACTGAGAATGCCGCCTATCCATCACCAGAGATCAGCTGTGACATCACTGAGAATGCCGCCTATCCATCACCAGAGATCAGCAGTGACATCACTGAGAATGCCGCCTATCCATCACCAGAGATCAGAGGTGACATCACTGAGAATGCCTCCTATCCATCACCAGAGATCAGCGGTGACATCACTGAGAATGCCGCCTATCCATCACCAGAGATCATCGGTGACATCACTGAGAATGCCGCCTATCCATCACCAGAGATCAGCGGTGACATCACTGAGAATGCCGCCTATCCATCACCAGAGATCAGCAGTGACATCACTGAGAATGCCGCCTATCCATCACCAGAGATCAGAGGTGACATCACTGAGAATGCCTCCTATCCATCACCAGAGATCAGCGGTGACATCACTGAGAATGCCGCCTATCCATCACCAGAGATCAGCAGTGACATCACTGAGAATGCCGCCTATCCATCACCAGAGATCAGAGGTGACATCACTGAGAATGCCTCCTATCCATCACCAGAGATCAGCGGTGACATCACTGAGAATGCCGCCTATCCATCACCAGAGATCAGCAGTGACATCACTGAGAATGCCGCCTATCCATCACCAGAGATCAGCGGTGACATCACTGAGAATGCCGCCTATCCATCACCAGAGATCAGCGGTGACATCACTGAGAATGCCTCCTATCCATCACCAGAGATCAGCGGTGACATCACTGAGAATGCCGCCTATCCATCACCAGAGATCATCGGTGACATCACTGAGAATGCCGCCTATCCATCACCAGAGATCAGCGGTGACATCACTGAGAATGCCGCCTATCCATCACCAGAGATCAGCGGTGACATCACTGAGAATGCCGCCTATCCATCACTAGAGATCAGCGGTGACATCACTGAGAATGCCGCCTATCCATCACCAGAGATCAGCGGTGACATCACTGAGAATGCCACCTATTCATCACCAGAGATCAGCGGTGACATCACTGAGAATCCCGCCTATCCATCACTAGAGATCAGCGGTGACATCACTGAGAATGCCGCCTATCCATCACCAGAGATCAGCGGTGACATCACTGAGAATGCCACCTATTCATCACCAGAGATCAGCGGTGACATCACTGAGAATCCCGCCTATCCATCACTAGAGATCAGCGGTGACATCACTGAGAATGCCTCCTATCCATCACCAGAGATCAGCGGTGACATCACTGAGAATGCCGCCTATCCATCACCAGAGATCAGCGGTGACATCACTGAGAATGCCGCCTATCCATCACCAGAGATCAGCGGTGACATCACTGAGAATGCCTCCTATCCATCACCAGAGATCAGAGGTGACATCACTGAGAATGCCGCCTATCCATCACTAGAGATCAGCGGTGACATCACTGAGAATGCCTCCTATCCATCACCAGAGATCAGCGGTGACATCACTTAGAATGCCGCCTATCCATCACTAGAGATCAGCGGTGACATCACTGAGAATGCCGCCTATCCATCACCAGAGATCAGCGGTGACATCACTGAGAATGCCGCCTATCCATCACCAGAGATCAGCAGTGACATCACTGAGAATGCCGCCTATCCATCACTAGAGATCAGAGGTGACATCACTGAGAATGCCGCCTATCCATCACCAGAGATCAGAGGTGACATCACTGAGAATGCCGCCTATCCATCACCAGAGATCAGAGGTGACATCACTGAGAATGCCGCCTATCCATCACCAGAGATCAGCGGTGACATCACTGAGAATGCCTCCTATCCATCACCAGAGATCAGCGGTGACATCACTGAGAATGCCGCCTATCCATCACCAGAGATCAGCTGTGACATCACTGAGAATGCCGCCTATCCATCACCAGAGATCAGCAGTGACATCACTGAGAATGCCGCCTATCCATCACCAGAGATCAGCAGTGACATCACTGAGAATGCCGCCTATCCATCACCAGAGATCAGCGGTGACATCACTGAGAATGCCTCCTATCCATCACCAGAGATCAGCGGTGACATCACTTAGAATGCCGCCTATCCATCACTAGAGATCAGCGGTGACATCACTGAGAATGCCGCCTATCCATCACCAGAGATCAGCGGTGACATCACTGAGAATGCCGCCTATCCATCACTAGAGATCAGAGGTGACATCACTGAGAATGCCGCCTATCCATCACCAGAGATTAGCGGTGACATCACTGAGAATGCCTCCTATCCATCACCAGAGATCAGCGGTGACATCACTGAGAATGCCGCCTATCCATCACCAGAGATCAGCTGTGACATCACTGAGAATGCCGCCTATCCATCACCAGAGATCAGCAGTGACATCACTGAGAATGCCGCCTATCCATCACCAGAGATCAGTAGTGACATCACTGAGAATGCCTCCTATCCATCACTAGAGATCAGCGGTGACAACACTGAGAATGCCGCCTATCCATCACCAGAGATCAACGGTGACATCACTGAGAATGCCGCCTATCCATCATCAGAGATCAGCGGTGACATTACTGAGAATGCCGCCTATCCATCACCAGAGATCAGCGGTGACATCACTGAGAATGCTGCCTATCTATCACCAGAGATCAGCGGTGACATCACTGAGAATGCCTCCTATCCATCACCAGAGATCAGCGGTGACATCACTGAGAATGCCGCCTATCCATCACCAGAGATCAGCTGTGACATCACTGAGAATGCCGCCTATCCATCACCAGAGATCAGCAGTGACATCACTGAGAATGCCGCCTATCCATCACTAGAGATCAGCGGTGACATCACTGAGAATGCCGCCTATCCATCACTAGAGATCAGCGGTGACAATACTGAGAATGCCGCCTATCCATCACCAGAGATCAGCGGTGACATCACTGAGAATGCCTCCTATCCATCACCAGAGATCAGCGGTGACATCACTGAGAATGCCGCCTATCCATCACCAGAGATCAGCGGTGACATCACTGAGAATGCCGCCTATCCATCACCAGAGATCAGCGGTGACATCACTGAGAATGCCTCCTATCCCTCACCAGAGATCAGCGGTGACATCACTGAGAATGCTGCCTATCTATCACCAGAGATCAGCGGTGACATCACTGAGAATGCCTCCTATCCATCACCAGAGATCAGAGGTGACATCACTGAGAATGCCGCCTATCCATCACCAGAGATCAGCGGTGACATCACTGAGAATGCCGCCTATCCATCACTAGAGATCAGCGGTGACATCACTGAGAATGCCGCCTATCCATCACCAGAGATCAGCGGTGACATCACTGAGAATGCTGCCTATCCATCACTGGAGATCAGCGGTGACATCACTGAGAATGCCGCCTATCCATCACTAGAGATCAGCGGTGACATCACTGAGAATGCCGCCTATCCATCACCAGAGATCAGCGGTGACATCACTGAGAATGCCACCTATCCATCACCAGAGATCAGCGGTGACATCACTGAGAATGCCGCCTATCCATCACCAGAGATCAGTGGTGACATCACTGAGAATGCCGCCTATCCATCACCAGAGATCAGCGGTGACATCACTGAGAATGCCGCCAATCCATCACTAGAGATCAGCGGTGACATCACTGAGAATGCCACCTATCCATCACTAGAGATCAGCGGTGACATCACTGAGAATGCCGCCTATCCATCACCAGAGATCAGCGGTGATATCACTGAGAATGCCGCCTATCCATCACTAGAGATCAGAGGTGACATCACTGAGAATGCCGCCTATCCATCACTAGAGATCAGTGGTGACATCACTGAGAATGCCTCCTATCCATCACCAGAGATCAGCGGTGACATCACTGAGAATGCCGCCTATCCATCACCAGAGATCAGAGGTGACATCACTGAGAATGCCGCCTATCCATCACCAGAGATCAGCGGTGACATCACTGAGAATGCCGCCTATCCATCACTAGAGATCAGCGGTGACATCACTGAGAATGCCACCTATCACCAGAGATCAGCTGTGACATCACTGAGAATGCCGCCTATCCATCACCAGAGATCAGTGGTGACATCACTTAGAATGCCGCCTATTCATCACCAGAGATCAGCGGTGACATTACTGAGAATGCCGCCTATCCATCACCAGAGATCAGCGGTGACATGACTGAGAATGCCGCCTATCCATCACCAGAGATCAGCGGTGACATCACTTAGAATGCCGCCTATCCATCACTAGAGATCAGCGGTGACATCACTGAGAATGCCGCCTATCCATCACTAGAGATCAGCGGTGATATCACTGAGAATGCCGCCTATCCATCACCAGAGATCAGAGGTGACATCACTGAGAATGCCGCCTATCCATCACCAGAGATCAGCGGTGATATCACTGAGAATGCCGCCTATCCATCACTAGAGATCAGAGGTGACATCACTGAGAATGCCGCCTATCCATCACTAGAGATCAGTGGTGACATCACTGAGAATGCCGCCTATCCATCACCAGAGATCAGAGGTGACATCACTGAGAAGGCCACCTATCCATCACCAGAGATCAGCGGTGACATCACTGAGAATGCCGCCTATCCATCACTAGAGATCAGCGGTGACATCACTGAGAATGCCACCTATCACCAGAGATCAGCTGTGACATCACTGAGAATGCCGCCTATCCATCACCAGAGATCAGCGGTGACATCACTGAGAATGCCTCCTATCCATCACTAGAGATCAGAGGTGACATCACTGAGAATGCCGCCTATCCATCACTAGAGATCAGCGGTGACATCACTGAGAATGCCTCCTATCCATCACTAGAGATCAGAGGTGACATCACTGAGAATGCCGCCTATCCATCACTAGAGATCAGCGGTGACATCACTGAGAATGCCTCCTATCCATCACCAGAGATCAGCGGTGACACCACTGAGAATGCCGCCTATCCATCACCAGAGATCAGCGGTGACATCACTGAGAATGCTGCCTATCCATCACCAGAGATCATCGGTGACATCACTGAGAATGCCGCCTATCCATCACCAGAGATCAGCGGTGACATCACTGAGAATGCCGCCTATCCATCACCAGAGATCAGCGGTGACATCACTGAGAATGCCGCCTATCCATCACTAGAGATCAGCGGTGATATCACTGAGAATGCCGCCTATCCATCACCAGAGATCAGCGGTGACATCACTGAGAATGCCGCCTATCCATCACCAGAGATCAGCGGTGACATCACTGAGAATGCCCCCTATCCATCACCAGAGATCAGCGGTGACATCACTGAGAATGCCGCCTATCCATCACTAGAGATCAGCGGTGACATCACTGAGAATGCTTCCTATCCATCACCAGAGATCAGCGGTGACATCACTGAGAATGCCGCCTATCCATCACCAGAGATCAGCGGTGACATCACTGAGAATGCCGCCTATCCATCACCAGAGATCAGCAGTGACATCACTGAGAATGCCTCCTATCCATCACCAAAGATCAGCGGTGACATCACTGAGAATGCCGCCTATCCATCACCAGAGATCAGCAGTGACATCACTGAGAATGCCGCCTATCCATCACCAGAGATCAGCGGTGACATCACTGAGAATGCCACCTATCCATCACCAGAGATCAGCGGTGACATGACTGAGAATGCCTCCTATCCATCACCAGAGATCAGCGGTGACATCACTGAGAATGCCGCCTATCCATCACCAGAGATCAGCGGTGACATCACTGAGAATGCCTCCTATCCATCACCAGAGATCAGCGGTGACATCACTGAGAATGCCGCCTATCCATCACTAGAGATCAGCAGTGACATCACTGAGAATGCCGCCTATCCATCACCAGAGACCAGCGGTGACATCACTGAGAATGCCTCCTATCCATCACCAGAGATCAGCGGTGACATCACTGAGAATGCCTCCTATCCATCACTAGAGATCAGCAGTGACATCACTGAGAATGCCGCCTATCCATCACCAGAGACCAGCGGTGACATCACTGAGAATGCCTCCTATCCATCACTAGAGATCAGCAGTGACATCACTGAGAATGCCGCCTATCCATCACCAGAGACCAGCGGTGACATGACTGAGAATGCCTCCTATCCATCACCAGAGATCAGCGGTGACATCACTGAGAATGCCTCCTATCCATCACTAGAGATCAGCGGTGACATGACTGAGAATGCCTCCTATCCATCACCAGAGATCAGCGGTGACATCACTGAGAATGCCTCCTATCCATCACTAGAGATCAGCGGTGACATGACTGAGAATGCCTCCTATCCATCACCAGAGATCAGCGGTGACATCACTGAGAATGCCGCCTATCCATCACCAGAGACCAGCGGTGACATCACTGAGAATGCCGCCTATCCATCACTAGAGATCAGCGGTGACATCACTGAGAATGCCGCCTATCCATCACTAGAGATCAGCGGTGACATCACTGAGAATGCCGCCTATCCATCACTAGAGATCAGTGGTGACATCACTGAGAATGCCGCCTATCCATCACCAGAGACCAGCGGTGACATCACTGAGAATGCCGCCTATCCATCACCAGAGATCAGCGGTGACATCACTGAGAATGCCTCCTATCCATCACCAGAGATCAGCGGTGACATCACTGAGAATGCCGCCTATCCATCACCAGAGATCAGCGGTGACATCACTGAGAATGCCGCCTATCTATCACTAGAGATCAGCAGTGACATCACTGAGAATGCCGCCTATCCATCACTAGAGATCAGCGGTGACATCACTGAGAATGCCGCCTATCCATCACTAGAGATCAGAGGTGACATCACTGAGAATGCCGCCTATCCATCACCAGAGATCAGCGGTGACATCACTGAGAATGCCGCCTATCCATCACTAGAGATCAGCGGTGACATCACTGAGAATGCCGCCTATCCATCACTAGAGATCAGCGGTGACATCACTGAGAATGCCTCCTATCCATCACTAGAGATCAGCGGTGACATAACTGAGAATGCCGCCTATCCATCACCAGAGATCAGCAGTGACATCACTGAGAATGCCGCCTATTCATCACTAGAGATCAGCGGTGACATCACTGAGAATGCCGCCTATCCATCACTAGAGATCAGCGGTGACATCACTGAGAATGCCGCCTATCCATCACTAGAGATCAGCGGTGACATAACTGAGAATGCCGCCTATCCATCACTAGAGATCAGCGGTGACATCACTGAGAATGCCGCCTATCCATCACTAGAGATCAGCGGTGACATCACTGAGAATGCCGCCTATCCATCACTAGAGATCAGCGGTGACATCACTGAGAATGCCGCCTATCCATCACCAGAGATCAGCGGTGACATCACTAAGAATGCCGCCTATCCATCACTAGAGATCAGCGGTTACATCACTGAGAATGTCGCCTATCCATCACTAGAGATCAGCACTGACATCACTGTGAATGCCGCCTATCCATCACCAGAGATCAGCGGTGACATCACTGAGAATGCCGCCTATCCATCACCAGAGATCAGCAGTGACATCACTGAGAATGCCTCCTATCCATCACCAGAGATCAGCGGTGACATCACTGAGAATGCCTCCTATCCATCACCAGAGATCAGCGGTGACGTCACTGAGAATGCCGCCTATCCATCACTAGAGATCAGCGGTGACATCACTGAGAATGCCTCCTATCCATCACCAGAGATCAGCGGTGACATCACTGAGAATGCCTCCTATCCATCACTAGAGATCAGCGGTGACATCACTGAGAATGCCTCCTATCCATCACTAGAGATCAGCGGTTACATCATTGAGAATGCCGCCTATCCATCACTAGAGATCAGCGGTTACATCACTGAGAATGCCGCCTATCCATCACTAGAGATCAGCGGTGACATCACTGAGAATGCCGCCTATCCATCACTAGAGATCAGCGGTGACATCACTGAGAATGCCGCCTATCCATCACTAGAGATCAGCGGTGACATCACTGAGAATGCCGCCTATCCATCACTAGAGATCAGCGGTGACATCACTGAGAATGCCGCCTATCCATCACTAGAGATCAGAGGTGACATCACTGAGAATGCCCCCTATCCATCACCAGAGATCAGCGGTGACATCACTGAGAATGCCGCCTATCCATCACTAGAGATCAGCGGTGACATCACTGAGAATGTCGCCTATCCATCACTAGAGATCAGCGGTGACATCACTGAGAATGCCGCCTATCCATCACCAGAGATCAGAGGTGACATCACTGAGAATGCCTCCTATCCATCACTAGAGATCAGCGGTGACATCACTGAGAATGCCGCCTATCCATCACCAGAGATCAGAGGTGACATCACTGAGAATGCCTCCTATCCATCACCAGAGATCAGTGGTGACATCACTGAGAATGCCTCCTATCCATCACTAGAGATCAGCGGTGACATCACTGAGAATGCCTCCTATCCATCACTAGAGATCAGCGGTGACATCACTGAGAATGCCTCCTATCCATCACCAGAGATCAGTGGTGACATCACTGAGAATGCCGCCTATCCATCACTAGAGATCAGCGGTGATATCACTGAGATTGCCGCCTATCCATCACCAGAGATCAGCGGTGACATCACTGAGAATGCCGCCTATCCATCACCAGAGATCAGAGGTGACATCACTGAGAATGCCTCCTATCCATCACCAGAGATCAGTGGTGACATCACTGAGAATGCCTCCTATCCATCACCAGAGATCAGCAGTGACATCACTGAGAATGCCTCCTATCCATCACCAGAGATCAGCAGTGACATCACTGAGAATGCCGCCTATCCATCACTAGAGATCAGCGGTGACATCACTGAGAATGCCGCCTATCCATCACTAGAGATCAGCGGTGATATCACTGAGATTGCCGCCTATCCATCACCAGAGATCAGCGGTGATATCACTGAGATTGCCGCCTATCCATCACCAGAGATCAGCGGTGACATCACTGAGAATGCCGCCTATCCATCACTAGAGATCAGCGGTGATATCACTGAGATTGCCGCCTATCCATCACCAGAGATCAGCGGTGACATCACTGAGAATGCCGCCTATCCATCACTAGAGATCAGCGGTGATATCACTGAGATTGCCGCCTATCCATCACCAGAGATCAGCGGTGACATCACTGAGAATGCCGCCTATCCATCACCAGAGATCAGAGGTGACATCACTGAGAATGCCTCCTATCCATCACCAGAGATCAGTGGTGACATCACTGAGAATGCCTCCTATCCATCACCAGAGATCAGCAGTGACATCACTGAGAATGCCTCCTATCCATCACCAGAGATCAGCGGTGACATCACTGAGAATGCCTCCTATCCATCACCAGAGATCAGTGGTGACATCACTGAGAATGCCGCCTATCCATCACTAGAGATCAGCGGTGATATCACTGAGATTGCCGCCTATCCATCACCAAAGATCAGCGGTGACATCACTGAGAATGCCTCCTATCCATCACTAGAGATCAGCGGTGACATCACTGAGAATGCCGCCTATCCATCACCAGAGATCAGCGGTGACATCACTGAGAATGCCGCCTATCCATCACTAGAGATCAGCGGTGACATCACTGAGAATGCCGCCTATCCATCACTAGAGATCAGCGGTGACATCACTGAGAATGCCGCCTATCCATCACTAGAGATCAGCGGTGATATCACTGAGAATGCCGCCTATCCATCACTAGAGATCAGCAGTGACATCACTGAGAATGCCTCCTATCCATCACCAGGGATCAGCGGTGACATCACTGAGAATGCCGCCTATCCATCACTAGAGATCAGCAGTGACATCACTGAGAATGCCGCCTATCCATCACTAGAGATCAGCAGTGACATCACTGAGAATGCCTCCTATCCATCACTAGAGATCAGCGGTGACATCACTGAGAATGCCGCCTATCCATCACTAGAGATCAGCGGTGACATCACTGAGAATGCCTCCTATCCATCACTAGAGATCAGCGGTGACATCACTGAGAATGCCGCCTATCCATCACCAGAGATCAGCGGTGACATCACTGAGAATGCCGCCTATCCATCACTAGAGATCAGCAGTGACATCACTGAGAATGCCGCCTATCCATCACTAGAGATCAGCAGTGACATCACTGAGAATGCCGCCTATCCATCACCAGAGATCAGCTGTGACATCACTGAGAATGCCGCCTATCCATCACCAGGGATCAGCGGTGACATCACTGAGAATGCCGCCTATCCATCACCAGAGATCAGAGGTGACATCACTGAGAATGCCTCCTATCCATCACTAGAGATCAGCAGTGACATCACTGAGAATGCCGCCTATCCATCACCAGAGATCAGCGGTGACATCACTGAGAATGCCGCCTATCCATCACTAGAGATCAGCGGTGATATCACTGAGAATGCCGCCTATCCATCACCAGAGATCAGCGGTGACATCACTGAGAATGCCTCCTATCCATCACTAGAGATCAGCGGTGACAACACTGAGAATGCCGCCTATCCATCACTAGAGATCAGCGGTGACATCACTGAGAATGCCGCCTATCCATCACTAGAGATCAGCGGTGACAACACTGAGAATGCCGCCTATCCATCACTAGAGATCAGAGGTGACATCACTGAGAATGCCTCCTATCCATCACTAGAGATCAGCGGTGACATCACTGAGAATGCCACCTACCCATCACTAGAGATCAGCGGTGACAACACTGAGAATGCCGCCTATCCATCACTAGAGATCAGAGGTGACATCACTGAGAATGCCGCCTATCCATCACCAGAGATCAGCGGTGACATCACTGAGAATGCCGCCTATCCATCACCAGAGATCAGCGGTGACATCACTGAGAATGCCGCCTATCCATCACTAGAGATCAGCGGTGACATCACTGAGAATGCCGCCTATCCATCACCAGAGATCAGAGGTGACAACACTGAGAATGCCGCCTATCCATCACCAGAGATCAGCGGTGACATTACTGAGAATGCCGCCTATCCATCACCAGAGATCAGCGGTGACATCACTGAGAATGCCGCCTATCCATCACCAGAGATCAGAGGTGACATCACTGAGAATGCCGCCTATCCATCACCAGAGATCAGCGGTGACATCACTGAGAATGCCGCCTATCCATCACCAGAGATCAGCGGTGACATCACTGAGAATGCCGCCTATCCATCACCAGAGATCAGGGGTGACATCACTGAGAATGCCGCCTATCCATCACCAGAGATCAGCGGTGACATCACTGAGAATGCCACCTATCCATCACCAGAGATCAGCGGTGACATCACTGAGAATGCCACCTATCCATCACTAGAGATCAGCGGTGACATCACTGAGAATGCCGCCTATCCATCACTAGAGATCAGCGGTGACATCACTGAGAATGCCACCTATCCATCACTAGAGATCAGCGGTGACATCACTGAGAATGCCGCCTATCCATCACTAGAGATCAGCGATGACATCACTTAGAATGCCGCCTATCCATCACTAGAGATCAGCGGTGACATCACTTAGAATGCTGCCTATCCATCACTAGAGATCAGCGGTGACATCACTTAGAATGCCGCCTATCCATCACTAGAGATCAGCGGTGACATCACTGAGAATGCCGCCTATCCATCACTAGAGATCAGCGGTGACATCACTGAGAATGCCGCCTATCCATCACTAGAGATCAGCGGTGACATCACTGAGAATGCCGCCTATCCATCACCAGAGATCAGCGGTGACATCACTGAGAATGCCGCCTATCCATCACTAGAGATCAGCGGTGACATCACTTAGAATGCTGCCTATCCATCACCAGAGATCAGCGATGACATCACTTAGAATGCCGCCTATCCATCACTAGAGATCAGCGGTGACATCACTTAGAATGCCGCCTATCCATCACCAGAGATCAGCTGTGACATCACTGAGAATGCCGCCTATCCATCACTAGAGATCAGCGGTGACATCACTGAGAATGCCTCCTATCCATCACTAGAGATCAGCGGTTACATCATTGAGAATGCCGCCTATCCATCACTAGAGATCAGCGGTTACATCACTGAGAATGCCGCCTATCCATCACTAGAGATCAGCGGTGACATCACTGTGAATGCCGCCTATCCATCACCAGAGATCAGCGGTGACATCACTGAGAATGCCGCCTATCCATCACTAGAGATCAGCGGTGACATCACTGAGAATGCCGCCTATCCATCACTAGAGATCAGCGGTGACATCACTGAGAATGCCGCCTATCCATCACTAGAGATCAGCGGTGACATCACTGAGAATGCCGCCTATCCATCACTAGAGATCAGCGGTGACATCACTGAGAATGCCGCCTATCCATCACTAGAGATCAGAGGTGACATCACTGAGAATGCTTCCTATCCATCACCAGAGATCAGCGGTGACATCACTGAGAATGCCGCCTATCCATCACTAGAGATCAGCGGTGACATCACTGAGAATGCCGCCTATCCATCACTAGAGATCAGCGGTGACATCACTGAGAATGCCGCCTATCCATCACTAGAGATCAGCGGTGACATCACTGAGAATGTCGCCTATCCATCACTAGAGATCAGCGGTGACATCACTGAGAATGCCGCCTATCCATCACCAGAGATCAGAGGTGACATCACTGAGAATGCCGCCTATCCATCACCAGAGATCAGAGGTGACATCACTGAGAATGCCTCCTATCCATCACTAGAGATCAGCGGTGACATCACTGAGAATGCCGCCTATCCATCACCAGAGATCAGAGGTGACATCACTGAGAATGCCTCCTATCCATCACCAGAGATCAGCAGTGACATCACTGAGAATGTCTCCTATCCATCACTAGAGATCAGCAGTGACATCACTGAGAATGCCTCCTATCCATCACCAGAGATCAGTGGTGACATCACTGAGAATGCCGCCTATCCATCACTAGAGATCAGCGGTGACATCACTGAGAATGCCGCCTATCCATCACCAGAGATCAGCGGTGACATCACTGAGAATGCCTCCTATCCATCACCAGAGATCAGCAGTGACATCACTGAGAATGCCTCCTATCCATCACCAGAGATCAGTGGTGACATCACTGAGAATGCCGCCTATCCATCACTAGAGATCAGCGGTGATATCACTGAGATTGCCGCCTATCCATCACCAAAGATCAGCGGTGACATCACTGAGAATGCCTCCTATCCATCACTAGAGATCAGCGGTGACATCACTGAGAATGCCGCCTATCCATCACCAGAGATCAGCGGTGACATCACTGAGAATGCCGCCTATCCATCACTAGAGATCAGCGGTGACATCACTGAGAATGCCGCCTATCCATCACTAGAGATCAGCGGTGACATCACTGAGAATGCCGCCTATCCATCACTAGAGATCAGCGGTGATATCACTGAGAATGCCGCCTATCCATCACCAGAGATCAGCGGTGACATCACTGAGAATGCCGCCTATCCATCACTAGAGATCAGCAGTGACATCACTGAGAATGCCTCCTATCCATCACCAGGGATCAGCGGTGACATCACTGAGAATGCCGCCTATCCATCACTAGAGATCAGCAGTGACATCACTGAGAATGCCGCCTATCCATCACTAGAGATCAGCAGTGACATCACTGAGAATGCCTCCTATCCATCACTAGAGATCAGCGGTGACATCACTGAGAATGCCGCCTATCCATCACTAGAGATCAGCGGTGACATCACTGAGAATGCCGCCTATCCATCACTAGAGATCAGCAGTGACATCACTGAGAATGCCGCCTATCCATCACTAGAGATCAGCAGTGACATCACTGAGAATGCCGCCTATCCATCACCAGAGATCAGCTGTGACATCACTGAGAATGCCGCCTATCCATCACCAGGGATCAGCGGTGACATCACTGAGAATGCCGCCTATCCATCACCAGAGATCAGAGGTGACATCACTGAGAATGCCTCCTATCCATCACTAGAGATCAGCAGTGACATCACTGAGAATGCCGCCTATCCATCACCAGAGATCAGCGGTGACATCACTGAGAATGCCGCCTATCCATCACTAGAGATCAGCGGTGATATCACTGAGAATGCCGCCTATCCATCACCAGAGATCAGCGGTGACATCACTGAGAATGCCTCCTATCCATCACTAGAGATCAGCGGTGACAACACTGAGAATGCCGCCTATCCATCACTAGAGATCAGCGGTGACATCACTGAGAATGCCGCCTATCCATCACTAGAGATCAGCGGTGACAACACTGAGAATGCCGCCTATCCATCACTAGAGATCAGAGGTGACATCACTGAGAATGCCTCCTATCCATCACTAGAGATCAGCGGTGACATCACTGAGAATGCCACCTACCCATCACTAGAGATCAGCGGTGACAACACTGAGAATGCCGCCTATCCATCACTAGAGATCAGAGGTGACATCACTGAGAATGCCGCCTATCCATCACCAGAGATCAGCGGTGACATCACTGAGAATGCCGCCTATCCATCACCAGAGATCAGCGGTGACATCACTGAGAATGCCGCCTATCCATCACTAGAGATCAGCGGTGACATCACTGAGAATGCCGCCTATCCATCACCAGAGATCAGAGGTGACAACACTGAGAATGCCGCCTATCCATCACCAGAGATCAGCGGTGACATCACTGAGAATGCCGCCTATCCATCACCAGAGATCAGCGGTGACATCACTGAGAATGCCGCCTATCCATCACCAGAGATCAGAGGTGACATCACTGAGAATGCCGCCTATCCATCACCAGAGATCAGCGGTGACATCACTGAGAATGCCGCCTATCCATCACCAGAGATCAGCGGTGACATCACTGAGAATGCCGCCTATCCATCACCAGAGATCAGGGGTGACATCACTGAGAATGCCGCCTATCCATCACCAGAGATCAGCGGTGACATCACTGAGAATGCCACCTATCCATCACCAGAGATCAGCGGTGACATCACTGAGAATGCCACCTATCCATCACTAGAGATCAGCGGTGACATCACTGAGAATGCCGCCTATCCATCACTAGAGATCAGCGGTGACATCACTGAGAATGCCACCTATCCATCACTAGAGATCAGCGGTGACATCACTGAGAATGCCGCCTATCCATCACTAGAGATCAGCGATGACATCACTTAGAATGCCGCCTATCCATCACTAGAGATCAGCGGTGACATCACTTAGAATGCTGCCTATCCATCACTAGAGATCAGCGGTGACATCACTTAGAATGCTGCCTATCCATCACCAGAGATCAGCGGTGACATCACTGAGAATGCCGCCTATCCATCACTAGAGATCAGCGGTGACATCACTTAGAATGCTGCCTATCCATCACCAGAGATCAGCGATGACATCACTTAGAATGCCGCCTATCCATCACTAGAGATCAGCGGTGACATCACTTAGAATGCCGCCTATCCATCACCAGAGATCAGCTGTGACATCACTGAGAATGCCGCCTATCCATCACTAGAGATCAGCGGTGACATCACTTAGAATGCTGCCTATCCATCACCAGAGATCAGCGGTGACATCACTGAGAATGCCGCCTATCCATCACTAGAGATCAGCGGTGACATCACTTAGAATGCTGCCTATCCATCACCAGAGATCATCGATGACATCACTTAGAATGCCGCCTATCCATCACTAGAGATCAGCGGTGACATCACTTAGAATGCCGCCTATCCATCACCAGAGATCAGCGGTGACATCACTGAGAATGCCGCCTATCCATCACTAGAGATCAGCGGTGACATCACTGAGAATGCCTCCTATCCATCACCAGAGATCAGCGGTGACATCACTTAGAATGCTGCCTATCCATCACTAGAGATCAGCGGTGACATCACTGAGAATGCCGCCTATCCATTACTAGAGATCAGCGGTGACATCACTGAGAATGCCGCCTATCCATCACCAGAGATCAGCGGTGACATCACTGAGAATGCCGCCTATCCATCACCAGAGATCAGCGGTGACATCACTTAGAATGCTGCCTATCCATCACTAGAGATCAGCGGTGACATCACTGAGAATGCCGCCTATCCATCACCAGAGATCAGCGGTGACATCACTGAGAATGCCGCCTATCCATCACCAGAGATCAGCGGTGACATCACTTAGAATGCCGCCTATCCATCACTAGAGATCAGCGGTGACATCACTGAGAATGCCGCCTATCCATTACTAGAGATCAACGGTGACATCACTGAGAATGCCTCCTATCCATCACCAGAGATCGGCGGTGACATCACTGAGAATGCCGCCTATCCATCACCAGAGATCAGAAGTGACATCACTGAGAATGCCGCCTATCCATCACTAGAGATCAGCGGTGACATCACTGAGAATGCCGCCTATCCATCACCAGAGATCAGCGGTGACATCACTGAGAATGCCGCCTATCCATCACCAGAGATCAGAGGTGACATCACTGAGAATGCCGCCTATCCATCACTAGAGATCAACGGTGACATCACTGAGAATGCCGCCTATCCATCACTAGAGATCAGCGGTGACATCACCGAGAATGCCGCCTATCCATCACCAGAGATCAGCGGTGACATCACTGAGAATGCCGCCTATCCATCACCAGAGATCAGCGGTGACATCACTGAGAATGCCGCCTATCCATCACCAGAGATCAGCGGTGACATCACTGAGAATGCCGCCTATCCATCACCAGAGATCAGCGGTGACATCACTGAGAATGCCGCCTATCCATCACCAGAGATCAGCGGTGACATCACTGAAAATGCCGCCTATCCATCACCAGAGATCAGCGGTGACATCACTGAGAATGCCGCCTATCCATCACCAGAGATCAGAGGTGACATCACTGAGAATGCCGCCTATCCATCACCAGAGATCAGCGGTGACATCACTGAGAATGCCGCCTATCCATCACTAGAGATCAGCGGTGACATCACTGAGAATGCCGCCTATCCATCACTAGAGATCAGCGGTGACATCACTGAGAATGCCTCCTATCCATCACTAGAGATCAGCGGTGACATCACTGAGAATGCCGCCTATCCATCACTAGAGATCAGCGGTGACATCACTGAGAATGCCGCCTATCCATCACTAGAGATCAGCGGTGACATCACTGAGAATGCCTCCTATCCATCACCAGAGATCAGAGGTGACATCACTGAGAATGCCGCCTATCCATCACCAGAGATCAGCGGTGACATCACTGAGAATGCCGCCTATCCATCACCAGAGATCAGCGGTGACATCACTGAGAATGCCGCCTATCCATCACCAGAGATCAGTGGTGACATCACTGAGAATGCCGCCTATCCATCACCAGAGATCAGCGGTGACATCACTGAGAATGCCACCTATCCATCACTAGAGATCAGCGATGACATCACTTAGAATGCCGCCTATCCATCACTAGAGATCAGCGGTGACATCACTTAGAATGCTGCCTATCCATCACTAGAGATCAGCGGTGACATCACTTAGAATGCTGCCTATCCATCACCAGAGATCAGCGGTGACATCACTGAGAATGCCGCCTATCCATCACTAGAGATCAGCGGTGACATCACTTAGAATGCCGCCTATCCATCACCAGAGATCAGCTGTGACATCACTGAGAATGCCGCCTATCCATCACTAGAGATCAGCGGTGACATCACTTAGAATGCTGCCTATCCATCACCAGAGATCAGCGGTGACATCACTGAGAATGCCGCCTATCCATCACTAGAGATCAGCGGTGACATCACTTAGAATGCTGCCTATCCATCACCAGAGATCAGCGATGACATCACTTAGAATGCCGCCTATCCATCACTAGAGATCAGCGGTGACATCACTTAGAATGCCGCCTATCCATCACCAGAGATCAGCGGTGACATCACTGAGAATGCCGCCTATCCATTACTAGAGATCAGCGGTGACATCACTGAGAATGCCGCCTATCCATCACCAGAGATCAGCGATGACATCACTTAGAATGCCGCCTATCCATCACCAGAGATCAGCGGTGACATCACTGAGAATGCCGCCTATCCATTACTAGAGATCAGCGGTGACATCACTGAGAATGCCGCCTATCCATCACCAGAGATCAGAGGTGACATCACTGAGAATGCCGCCTATCCATTACTAGAGATCAGCGGTGACATCACTGAGAATGCCGCCTATCCATCACCAGAGATCAGCGGTGACATCACTGAGAATGCCGCCTATCCATCACCAGAGATCAGCGGTGACATCACTTAGAATGCTGCCTATCCATCACTAGAGATCAGCGGTGACATCACTGAGAATGCCGCCTATCCATTACTAGAGATCAACGGTGACATCACTGAGAATGCCTCCTATCCATCACCAGAGATCGGCGGTGACATCACTGAGAATGCCGCCTATCCATCACCAGAGATCAGCGGTGACATCACTGAGAATGCCGCCTATCCATCACCAGAGATCAGCGGTGACATCACTTAGAATGCTGCCTATCCATCACTAGAGATCAGCGGTGACATCACTGAGAATGCCGCCTATCCATTACTAGAGATCAACGGTGACATCACTGAGAATGCCTCCTATCCATCACTAGAGATCAACGGTGACATCACTGAGAATGCCGCCTATCCATCACTAGAGATCAGCGGTGACATCACTGAGAATGCCGCCTATCCATCACCAGAGATCAGCGGTGACATCACTGAGAATGCCGCCTATCCATCACCAGAGATCAGCGGTGACATCACTGAGAATGCCGCCTATCCATCACCAGAGATCAGCGGTGACATCACTGAGAATGCCGCCTATCCATCACCAGAGATCAGCGGTGACATCACTGAGAATGCCGCCTATCCATCACCAGAGATCAGCGGTGACATCACTGAGAATGCCGCCTATCCATCACCAGAGATCAGAGGTGACATCACTGAGAATGCCGCCTATCCATCACCAGAGATCAGCGGTGACATCACTGAGAATGCCGCCTATCCATCACCAGAGATCAGCGGTGACATCACTGAGAATGCCGCCTATCCATCACTAGAGATCAGCGGTGACATCACTGAGAATGCCGCCTATCCATCACTAGAGATCAGCGGTGACATCACTGAGAATGCCTCCTATCCATCACTAGAGATCAGCGGTGACATCACTGAGAATGCCGCCTATCCATCACTAGAGATCAGCGGTGACATCACTGAGAATGCCGCCTATCCATCACTAGAGATCAGCGGTGACATCACTGAGAATGCCTCCTATCCATCACCAGAGATCAGAGGTGACATCACTGAGAATGCCGCCTATCCATCACTAGAGATCAGCGGTGACATCACTGAGAATGCCGCCTATCCATCACTAGAGATCAGCGGTGACATCACTGAGAATGCCGCCTATCCATCACCAGAGATCAGCGGTGACATCACTGAGAATGCCGCCTATCCATCACCAGAGATCAGCGGTGACATCACTGAGAATGCCGCCTATCCATCACCAGAGATCAGAGGTGACATCACTGAGAATGCCGCCTATCCATCACTAGAGATCAGCGGTGACATCACTGAGAATGCCGCCTATCCATCGCTAGAGATCAGCGGTGACATCACTGAGAATGCCGCCTATCCATCACCATCACTAGAGATCAGAGGTGACATCACTGAGAATGCCGCCTATCCATCACTAGAGATCAGCGGTGACATCACTGAGAATGCCACCTATCCATCACTAGAGATCAGCGGTGACATCACTGAGAATGCCGCCTATCCATCACTAGAGATCAGTGGTGACATCACTGAGAATGCCACCTATCCATCACTAGAGATCAGCGGTGACATCACTGAGAATGCCTCCTATCCATCACTAGAGATCAGAGGTGACATCACTGAGAATGCCACCTATCCATCACTAGAGATCAGCGGTGACATCACTGAGAATGCCTCCTATCCATCACTAGAGATCAGTGGTGACATCACTGAGAATGCCACCTATCCATCACTAGAGATCAGAGGTGACATCACTGAGAATGCCGCCTATCCATCACTAGAGATCAGCGGTGACATCACTGAGAATGCCACCTATCCATCACTAGAGATCAGCGGTGACATCACTGAGAATGCCTCCTATCCATCACTAGAGATCAGAGGTGACATCACTGAGAATGCCACCTATCCATCACTAGAGATCAGTGGTGACATCACTGAGAATGCCACCTATCCATCACTAGAGATTAGCGGTGACATCACTGAGAATGCCACCTATCCATCACTAGAGATCAGCGGTGACATCACTGAGAATGCCACCTATCCATCACTAGAGATCAGCGGTGACATCACTGAGAATGCCGCCTATCCATCACTAGAGATCAGTGGTGACATCACTGAGAATGCCACCTATCCATCACTAGAGATCAGCGGTGACATCACTGAGAATGCCACCTATCCATCACTAGAGATCAGCGGTGACATCACTGAGAATGCCTCCTATCCATCACTAGAGAACAGCGGTGACATCACTGAGAATGCCTCCTATCCATCACCAGAGATCAGAGGTGACATCACTGAGAATGCCTAATATCCATCACCAGAGATCAGAGGTGACATCACTGAGAATGCCTCCTATCCATCACTAGAGATCAGAGGTGACATCACTGAGAATGCCACCTATCCATCACTAGAGATCAGCGGTGACATCACTGAGAATGCCTCCTATCCATCACTAGAGATCAGCGGTGACATCACTGAGAATGCCTAATATCCATCACCAGAGATCAGCGGTGACATCACTGAGAATGCCTCCTATCCATCACCAGAGATCAGCGGTGACATCACTGAGAATGCCTAATATCCATCACCAGAGATCAGAGGTGACATCACTGAGAATGCCTCCTATCCATCACCAGAGATCAGCGGTGACATCACTGAGAATGCCTCCTATCCATCACTAGAGATCAGCGGTGACATCACTGAGAATGCCTAATATCCATCACCAGAGATCAGCGGTGACATCACTGAGAATGCCTCCTATCCATCACCAGAGATCAGCGGTGACATCACTGAGAATGCCTAATATCCATCACTAGAGATCAGTGGTGACATCACTGAGAATGCCTCCTATCCATCACCAGAGATCAGAGGTGACATCACTGAGAATGCCACCTATCCATCACTAGAGATCAGCGGTGACATCACTGAGAATGCCGCCTATCCATCACCAGAGATCAGAGGTGACATCACTGAGAATGCCGCCTATCCATCACTAGAGATCAGTGGTGACATCACTGAGAATGCCGCCTATCCATCACTAGAGATCAGCGGTGACATCACTGAGAATGCCGCCTATCCATCACCAGAGATCAGTGGTGACATCACTGAGAATGCCTCCTATCCATCACCAGAGATCAGAGGTGACATCACTGAGAATGCCACCTATCCATCACTAGAGATCAGCGGTGACATCACTGAGAATGCCGCCTATCCATCACCAGAGATCAGAGGTGACATCACTGAGAATGCCGCCTATCCATCACTAGAGATCAGTGGTGACATCACTGAGAATGCCGCCTATCCATCACTAGAGATCAGCGGTGACATCATTGAGAATGCCTCCTATCCATCACCAGAGATCAGCAGTGACATCACTGAGAATGCCGCCTATCCATCACCAGAGATCAGCAGTGACATCACTGAGAATGCCTCCTATCCATCACCAGAGATCAGCAGTGACATCACTGAGAATGCCTCCTATCCATCACCAGAGATCAGCAGTGACATCACTGAGAATGCCTCCTATCCATCACTAGAGATCAGCGGTGACATCACTGAGAATGCCGCCTATCCATCACTAGAGATCAGCAGTGACATCACTGAGAATGCCGCCCATCCATCACCAGAGATCAGCAGTGACATCACTGAGAATGCCGCCTATCCATCACCAGAGATCAGCAGTGACATCACTGAGAATGCCGCCTATCCATCACCAGAGATCAGCGGTGACATCACTGAGAATGCCTCCTATCCATCACTAGAGATCAGTGGTGACATCACTGAGAATGCCGCCTATCCATCACTAGAGATCAGTGGTGACATCACTGAGAATGCCGCCTATCCATCACCAGAGATCAGCAGTGACATCACTGAGAATGCCGCCTATCCATCACCAGAGATCAGCGGTGACATCACTGAGAATGCCTCCTATCCATCACTAGAGATCAGTGGTGACATCACTGAGAATGCCTCCTATCCATCACTAGAGATCAGTGGTGACATCACTGAGAATGCCTCCTATCCATCACCAGAGATCAGCAGTGACATCACTGAGAATGCCGCCTATCCATCACCAGAGATCAGCAGTGACATCACTGAGAATGCCTCCTATCCATCACCAGAGATCAGCAGTGACATCACTGAGAATGCCTCCTATCCATCACCAGAGATCAGCAGTGACATCACTGAGAATGCCTCCTATCCATCACTAGAGATCAGCGGTGACATCACTGAGAATGCCGCCTATCCATCACTAGAGATCAGCAGTGACATCACTGAGAATGCCGCCTATCCATCACCAGAGATCAGCAGTGACATCACTGAGAATGCCGCCTATCCATCACCAGAGATCAGCAGTGACATCACTGAGAATGCCGCCTATCCATCACTAGAGATCAGCAGTGACATCACTGAGAATGCCGCCTATCCATCACCAGAGATCAGCAGTGACATCACTGAGAATGCCGCCTATCCATCACCAGAGATCAGCGGTGACATCACTGAGAATGCCTCCTATCCATCACTAGAGATCAGTGGTGACATCACTGAGAATGCCGCCTATCCATCACTAGAGATCAGTGGTGACATCACTGAGAATGCCGCCTATCCATCACTAGAGATCAGCAGTGACATCACTGAGAATGCCGCCTATCCATCACCAGAGATCAGCAGTGACATCACTGAGAATGCCGCCTATCCATCACCAGAGATCAGCGGTGACATCACTGAGAATGCCTCCTATCCATCACTAGAGATCAGTGGTGACATCACTGAGAATGCCGCCTATCCATCACTAGAGATCAGTGGTGACATCACTGAGAATGCCGCCTATCCATCACCAGAGATCAGCAGTGACATCACTGAGAATGCCGCCTATCCATCACCAGAGATCAGCGGTGACATCACTGAGAATGCCGCCTATCCATCACTAGAGATCAGCGGTGACATCACTGAGAATGCCGCCTATCCATCACTAGAGATCAGCGGTGACATCACTGAGAATGCCGCCTATCCATCATTAGAGATCAGCGGTGACATCACTGAGAATGCCGCCTATCCATCACCAGAGATCAGCGGTGACATCACTGAGAATGCCTCCTATCCATCACCAGAGATCAGCGGTGACATCACTGAGAATGCCGCCTATCCATCACTAGAAATCAGCGGTGACATCACTGAGAATGCCGCCTATCCATCACCAGAGATCAGAGGTGACATCACTGAGAATGCCGCCTATCCATCACTAGAGATCAGCGGTGACATCACTGAGAATGCCGCCTGTCCATCGCTAGAGATCAGCGGTGACATCACTGAGAATGCCGCCTATCCATCACCATCACTAGAGATCAGAGGTGACATCACTGAGAATGCCCCCTATCCATCACTAGAGATCAGCGGTGACATCACTGAGAATGCCTCCTATCCATCACTAGAGATCAGCGGTGACATCACTGAGAATGCCGCCTATCCATCACCAGAGATCAGCGGTGACATCACTGAGAATGCCGCCTATCCATCACCAGAGATCAGCGGTGACATCACTGAGAATGCCGCCTATCCATCACCAGAGATCAGCGGTGACATCACTGAGAATGCCGCCTATCCAACACCAGAGATCAGCGGTGACATCACTGAGAATGCCGCCTATCCATCACCAAAGATCAGCCTTGACATCACTGAGAATGCCGTCTATCCATCACCAGAGATCAGCGGTGACATCACTGAGAATGCCACCTATCCATCACTAGAGATCAGCGGTGACATCACTGAGAATGCCGCCTATCCATCACCAGAGATCAGCAGTGACATCACTGAGAATGCCGCCTATCCATCACTAGAGATCAGCGGTGACATCACTGAGAATGCCACCTATCCATCACTAGAGATCAGCGGTGACATCACTGAGAATGCCGCCTATCCATCACCAGAGATCAGCAGTGACATCACTGAGAATGCCACCTATCCATCACTAGAGATCAGCGGTGACATCACTGAGAATGCCGCCTATCCATCACTAGAGATCAGCGGTGACATCACTGAGAATGCCGCCTATCCATCACTAGAGATCAGCGGTGACATCACTGAGAATGCCGCCTATCCATCACTAGAGATCAGTGGTGACATCACTGAAAATGCCGCCTATCCATCACTAGAGATCAGTGGTGACATCACTGAGAATGCTGCCTATCTATCACCAGAGATCAGCGGTGACATCACTGAGAATGCCGCCTATCCATCACCAGAGATCAGCGGTGACATCACTGAGAATACCGCCTATCCATCACCAGAGATCAGCAGTGACATCACTGAGAATGCCGCCTATCCATCACCTGAGATCAGCGGTGACATCACTGAGAATGCCTCCTATCCATCAGTAGAGATCAGCGGTGACATCACTGAGAATACCGCCTATCCATCACCAGAGATCAGCGGTGACATCACTGAGAATGCCACCTATCCATCACTAGAGATCAGTGGTGACATCACTGAGAATGCCGCCTATCCATCTCCAGAGATCAGAGGTGACATCACTGAGAATGCCGCCTATCCATCACCAGAGATCAGCGGTGACATCACTGAGAATGCCTCCTATCCATCACTAGAGATCAGCGGTGACATCACTGAGAATGCCTCCTATCCATCACTAGAGATCAGCAGTGACATCACTGAAAATGCCTCCTATCCATCACTAGAGATCAGCGGTGACATCACTGAGAATGCCTCCTATCCATCACTAGAGATCAGCGGTGACATCACTGAGAATGCCTCCTATCCATCACTAGAGATCAGCGGTGACATCACTGAGAATGCCGCCTATCCATCACTAGAGATCAGTGGTGACATCACTGAGAATGCCGCCTATCCATCACTAGAGATCAGCGGTGACATCACTGAGAATGCCAGCTATCCATCACCAGAGATCAGCGGTGACATCACTGAGAATGCCCCCTATCCATCACTAGAGATCAGCGGTGACATCACTGAGAATGCCCCCTATCCATCACTAGAGATCAGCGGTGACATCACTGAGAATGCCGCCTATCCATCACTAGAGATCAGCGGTGACATCACTGAGAATGCCGCCTATCCATCACTAGAGATCAGCAGTGACATCACTGAGAATGCCTCCTATCCATCACTAGAGATCAGCGGTGACATCACTGAGAATGCCTCCTATCCATCACTAGAGATCAGCAGTGACATCACTGAGAATGCCTCCTATCCATCACTAGAGATCAGCGGTGACATCACTGAGAATGCCTCCTATCCATCACTAGAGATCAGCGGTGACATCACTGAGAATGCCTCCTATCCATCACTAGAGATCAGCAGTGACATCACTGAGAATGCCGCCTATCCATCACCAGAGATCAGCGGTGACATCACTGAGAATGCCACCTATCCATCACCAGAGATCAGCGGTGACATCACTGAGAATGCCTCCTATCCATCACCAGAGATCAGCAGTGACATCACTGAGAATGCCGCCTATCCATCACTAGAGATCAGTGGTGACATCACTGAGAATGCCGCCTATCCATCACTAGGGATCAGCAGTGACATCACTGAGAATGCCGCCTATCCATCACTAGAGATCAGCGGTGACATCACTGAGAATGCCTCCTATCCATCACTAGAGATCAGTGGTGACATCACTGAGAATGCCGCCTATCCATCACTAGAGATCAGCGGTGACATCATTGAGAATGCCTCCTATCCATCACTAGAGATCAGTGGTGACATCACTGAGAATGCCGCCTATCCATCACTAGAGATCAGCGGTGACATCACTGAGAATGCCTCCTATCCATCACCAGAGATCAGCGGTGACATCACTGAGAATGCCGCCTATCCATCACTAGAGATCAGCGGTGACATCACTGAGAATGCCTCCTATCCATCACCAGAGATCAGAGGTGACATCACTGAGAATGCCGCCTATCCATCACTAGAGATCAGCGGTGACATCACTGAGAATGCCGCCTATCCATCACTAGAGATCAGCAGTGACATCACTAAGAATGCCTCCTATCCATCACTAGAGATTAGCGGTGACATCACTGAGAATGCCCCCTATCCATCACTAGAGATCAGCGGTGACATCACTGAGAATGCCGCCTATCCATCACCAGAGATCAGCGGTGACATCACTGAGAATGCCTCCTATCCATCACCAGAGATCAGAGGTGACATCACTGAGAATGCCGCCTATCCATCACCAGAGATCAGCGGTGACATCACTGAGAATGCCGCCTATCCATCACTAGAGATCAGCGGTGACATCACTGAGAATGCCGCCTATCCATCACCAGAGATCAGAGGTGACATCACTGAGAATGCCGCCTATCCATCACCAGAGATCAGCGGTGACATCACTGAGAATGCCTCCTATCCATCACTAGAGATCAGCGGTGACATCACTGAGAATGCCTCCTATCCATCACTAGAGATCAGTGGTGACATCACTGAGAATGCCTCCTATCCATCACTAGAGATCAGCGGTGACATCACTGAGAATGCCGCCTATCCATCACTAGAGATCAGCAGTGACATCACTAAGAATGCCTCCTATCCATCACTAGAGATCAGCGGTGACATCACTGAGAATGCCTCCTATCCATCACCAGAGATCAGCAGTGACATCACTGAGAATGCCGCCTATCCATCACCAGAGATCAGCGGTGACATCACTGAGAATGCCTCCTATCCATCACTAGAGATCAGTGGTGACATCACTGAGAATGCCGCCTATCCATCACTAGAGATCAGTGGTGACATCACTGAGAATGCCGCCTATCCATCACTAGAGATCAGCAGTGACATCACTGAGAATGCCGCCTATCCATCACCAGAGATCAGCAGTGACATCACTGAGAATGCCGCCTATCCATCACCAGAGATCAGCGGTGACATCACTGAGAATGCCTCCTATCCATCACTAGAGATCAGTGGTGACATCACTGAGAATGCCGCCTATCCATCACTAGAGATCAGTGGTGACATCACTGAGAATGCCGCCTATCCATCACCAGAGATCAGCAGTGACATCACTGAGAATGCCGCCTATCCATCACCAGAGATCAGCGGTGACATCACTGAGAATGCCTCCTATCCATCACTAGAGATCAGTGGTGACATCACTGAGAATGCCTCCTATCCATCACTAGAGATCAGTGGTGACATCACTGAGAATGCCTCCTATCCATCACCAGAGATCAGCAGTGACATCACTGAGAATGCCGCCTATCCATCACCAGAGATCAGCAGTGACATCACTGAGAATGCCTCCTATCCATCACCAGAGATCAGCAGTGACATCACTGAGAATGCCTCCTATCCATCACCAGAGATCAGCAGTGACATCACTGAGAATGCCTCCTATCCATCACTAGAGATCAGCGGTGACATCACTGAGAATGCCGCCTATCCATCACTAGAGATCAGCAGTGACATCACTGAGAATGCCGCCCATCCATCACCAGAGATCAGCAGTGACATCACTGAGAATGCCGTCTATCCATCACTAGAGATCAGTGGTGACATCACTGAGAATGCCGCCTATCCATCACTAGAGATCAGCAGTGACATCACTGAGAATGCCGCCTATCCATCACCAGAGATCAGCAGTGACATCACTGAGAATGCCGCCTATCCATCACCAGAGATCAGCGGTGACATCACTGAGAATGCCTCCTATCCATCACTAGAGATCAGTGGTGACATCACTGAGAATGCCGCCTATCCATCACTAGAGATCAGCGGTGACATCACTGAGAATGCCGCCTATCCATCACTAGAGATCAGCGGTGACATCACTGAGAATGCCGCCTATCCATCATTAGAGATCAGCGGTGACATCACTGAGAATGCCGCCTATCCATCACCAGAGATCAGCGGTGACATCACTGAGAATGCCTCCTATCCATCACCAGAGATCAGCGGTGACATCACTGAGAATGCCGCCTATCCATCACTAGAAATCAGCGGTGACATCACTGAGAATGCCGCCTATCCATCACCAGAGATCAGAGGTGACATCACTGAGAATGCCGCCTATCCATCACTAGAGATCAGCGGTGACATCACTGAGAATGCCGCCTGTCCATCGCTAGAGATCAGCGGTGACATCACTGAGAATGCCGCCTATCCATCACCATCACTAGAGATCAGAGGTGACATCACTGAGAATGCCCCCTATCCATCACTAGAGATCAGCGGTGACATCACTGAGAATGCCTCCTATCCATCACTAGAGATCAGCGGTGACATCACTGAGAATGCCGCCTATCCATCACCAGAGATCAGCGGTGACATCACTGAGAATGCCGCCTATCCATCACCAGAGATCAGCGGTGACATCACTGAGAATGCCGCCTATCCATCACCAGAGATCAGCGGTGACATCACTGAGAATGCCGCCTATCCAACACCAGAGATCAGCGGTGACATCACTGAGAATGCCGCCTATCCATCACCAAAGATCAGCCTTGACATCACTGAGAATGCCGTCTATCCATCACCAGAGATCAGCGGTGACATCACTGAGAATGCCACCTATCCATCACTAGAGATCAGCGGTGACATCACTGAGAATGCCGCCTATCCATCACCAGAGATCAGCAGTGACATCACTGAGAATGCCGCCTATCCATCACTAGAGATCAGCGGTGACATCACTGAGAATGCCACCTATCCATCACTAGAGATCAGCGGTGACATCACTGAGAATGCCGCCTATCCATCACCAGAGATCAGCAGTGACATCACTGAGAATGCCACCTATCCATCACTAGAGATCAGCGGTGACATCACTGAGAATGCCGCCTATCCATCACTAGAGATCAGCGGTGACATCACTGAGAATGCCGCCTATCCATCACTAGAGATCAGCGGTGACATCACTGAGAATGCCGCCTATCCATCACTAGAGATCAGTGGTGACATCACTGAAAATGCCGCCTATCCATCACTAGAGATCAGTGGTGACATCACTGAGAATGCTGCCTATCTATCACCAGAGATCAGCGGTGACATCACTGAGAATGCCGCCTATCCATCACCAGAGATCAGCGGTGACATCACTGAGAATACCGCCTATCCATCACCAGAGATCAGCAGTGACATCACTGAGAATGCCGCCTATCCATCACCTGAGATCAGCGGTGACATCACTGAGAATGCCTCCTATCCATCAGTAGAGATCAGCGGTGACATCACTGAGAATACCGCCTATCCATCACCAGAGATCAGCGGTGACATCACTGAGAATGCCACCTATCCATCACTAGAGATCAGTGGTGACATCACTGAGAATGCCGCCTATCCATCTCCAGAGATCAGAGGTGACATCACTGAGAATGCCGCCTATCCATCACCAGAGATCAGCGGTGACATCACTGAGAATGCCTCCTATCCATCACTAGAGATCAGCGGTGACATCACTGAGAATGCCTCCTATCCATCACTAGAGATCAGCAGTGACATCACTGAAAATGCCTCCTATCCATCACTAGAGATCAGCGGTGACATCACTGAGAATGCCTCCTATCCATCACTAGAGATCAGCGGTGACATCACTGAGAATGCCTCCTATCCATCACTAGAGATCAGCGGTGACATCACTGAGAATGCCGCCTATCCATCACTAGAGATCAGTGGTGACATCACTGAGAATGCCGCCTATCCATCACTAGAGATCAGCGGTGACATCACTGAGAATGCCAGCTATCCATCACCAGAGATCAGCGGTGACATCACTGAGAATGCCCCCTATCCATCACTAGAGATCAGCGGTGACATCACTGAGAATGCCCCCTATCCATCACTAGAGATCAGCGGTGACATCACTGAGAATGCCGCCTATCCATCACTAGAGATCAGCGGTGACATCACTGAGAATGCCGCCTATCCATCACTAGAGATCAGCAGTGACATCACTGAGAATGCCTCCTATCCATCACTAGAGATCAGCGGTGACATCACTGAGAATGCCTCCTATCCATCACTAGAGATCAGCAGTGACATCACTGAGAATGCCTCCTATCCATCACTAGAGATCAGCGGTGACATCACTGAGAATGCCTCCTATCCATCACTAGAGATCAGCGGTGACATCACTGAGAATGCCTCCTATCCATCACTAGAGATCAGCGGTGACATCACTGAGAATGCCTCCTATCCATCACCAGAGATCAGCAGTGACATCACTGAGAATGCCGCCTATCCATCACTAGAGATCAGTGGTGACATCACTGAGAATGCCGCCTATCCATCACTAGGGATCAGCAGTGACATCACTGAGAATGCCGCCTATCCATCACTAGAGATCAGCGGTGACATCACTGAGAATGCCTCCTATCCATCACTAGAGATCAGTGGTGACATCACTGAGAATGCCGCCTATCCATCACTAGAGATCAGCGGTGACATCATTGAGAATGCCTCCTATCCATCACTAGAGATCAGTGGTGACATCACTGAGAATGCCGCCTATCCATCACTAGAGATCAGCGGTGACATCACTGAGAATGCCTCCTATCCATCACCAGAGATCAGCGGTGACATCACTGAGAATGCCGCCTATCCATCACTAGAGATCAGCGGTGACATCACTGAGAATGCCTCCTATCCATCACCAGAGATCAGAGGTGACATCACTGAGAATGCCGCCTATCCATCACTAGAGATCAGCGGTGACATCACTGAGAATGCCGCCTATCCATCACTAGAGATCAGCAGTGACATCACTAAGAATGCCTCCTATCCATCACTAGAGATTAGCGGTGACATCACTGAGAATGCCCCCTATCCATCACTAGAGATCAGCGGTGACATCACTGAGAATGCCGCCTATCCATCACCAGAGATCAGCGGTGACATCACTGAGAATGCCTCCTATCCATCACCAGAGATCAGAGGTGACATCACTGAGAATGCCGCCTATCCATCACCAGAGATCAGCGGTGACATCACTGAGAATGCCGCCTATCCATCACTAGAGATCAGCGGTGACATCACTGAGAATGCCGCCTATCCATCACCAGAGAACAGAGGTGACATCACTGAGAATGCCGCCTATCCATCACCAGAGATCAGCGGTGACATCACTGAGAATGCCTCCTATCCATCACTAGAGATCAGCGGTGACATCACTGAGAATGCCTCCTATCCATCACTAGAGATCAGTGGTGACATCACTGAGAATGCCTCCTATCCATCACTAGAGATCAGCGGTGACATCACTGAGAATGCCGCCTATCCATCACTAGAGATCAGCAGTGACATCACTAAGAATGCCTCCTATCCATCACTAGAGATCAGCGGTGACATCACTGAGAATGCCTCCTATCCATCACCAGAGATCAGAGGTGACATCACTGAGAATGCCGCCTATCCATCACCAGAGATCAGCGGTGACATCACTGAGAATGCCTCCTATCCATCACTAGAGATCAGCGGTGACATCACTGAGAATGCCTCCTATCCATCACCAGAGATCAGCGGTGACATCACTGAGAATGCCGCCTATCCATCACCAGAGATCAGCGGTGACATCACTGAGAATGCCTCCTATCCATCACCAGAGATCAGCAGTGACATCACTGAGAATGCCTCCTATCCATCACCAGAGATCAGAGGTGACATCACTGAGAATGCCGCCTATCCATCACTAGAGATCAGCGGTGACATCACTGAGAATGCCACCTATCCATCACCAGAGATCAGCGGTGACATCACTGAGAATGCCGCCTATCCATCACTAGAGATCAGCGGTGACATCACTGAGAATGCCACCTATCCATCACCAGAGATCAGCGGTGACATCACTGAGAATGCCTCCTATCCATCACCAGAGATCAGAGGTGACATCACTGAGAATGCCGCCTATCCATCACCAGAGATCAGCGGTGACATCACTGAGAATGCCGCCTATCCATCACTAGAGATCAGCGGTGACATCACTGAGAATGCCGCCTATCCATCACCATCACTAGAGATCAGAGGTGACATCACTGAGAATGCCGCCTATCCATCACTAGAGATCAGCGGTGACATCACTGAGAATGCCGCCTATCCATCACCAGAGATCAGCGGTGACATCACTGAGAATGCCGCCTATCCATCACTAGAGATCAGCGGTGACATCACTGAGAATGCCGCCTATCCATCACCAGAGATCAGCGGTGACATCACTGAGAATGCCGCCTATCCATCACTAGAGATCAGCAGTGACATCACTGAGAATGCCGCCTATCCATCACTAGAGATCAGCGGTGACATCACTGAGAATGCCTCCTATCCATCACTAGAGATCAGCGGTGACATCACTGAGAATGCTGCCTATCCATCACCAGAGATCAGCGGTGACATCACTGAGAATGCCGCCTATCCATCACCAGAGATCAGCGGTGACATCACAGAGAATGCCGCCTATCCATCATCAGAGATCAGCGGTGACATCACTGAGAATGCCGCCTATCCATCACCAGACATCAGCGGTGACAACACTGAGAATGCCTCCTATCCATCACTAGAGATCAGCGGTGACATGACTGAGAATGCCGCCTATCCATCACCAGAGATCAGCGGTTACATCACTGAGAATGCCGCCTATCCATCACCATCACTAGAGATCAGAGGTGACATCACTGAGAATGCCGCCTATCCATCACCAGACATCAACGGTGACATCACTGAGAATGCCGCCTATCGATCACCAGAGATCAGCGGTGACATCACTGAGAATGCCGCCTATCCATCACCAGAGATCAGCGGTGACATCACTGAGAATGCCGCCTATCCATCACCAGAGATCAGCAGTGACATCACTGAGAATGCCGCCTATCCATCACCAGAGATCAGCGGTGACATCACTGAGAATGCCGCCTATCCATCACTAGAGATCAGAGGTGACATCACTGAGAATGCCGCCTATCCATCACTAGAGATCAGCGGTGACATCACTGAGAATGCCGCCTATCCATCACTAGAGATCAGCGGTGACATCACTGAGAATGCCGCCTATCCATCACCAGAGATCAGAGGTGACATCACTGAGAATGCCGCCTATCCATCACCATCACTAGAGATCAGAGGTGACATCACTGAGAATGCCGCCTATCCATCACTAGAGATCAGCGGTGACATCACTGAGAATGCCGCCTATCCATCACCAGAGATCAGCGGTGACATCACTGAGAATGCCGCCTATCCATCACCAGAGATCAGCGGTGACATCACTGAGAATGCCGCCTATCCATCACTAGAGATCAGAGGTGACATCACTGAGAATGCCGCCTATCCATCACTAGAGATCAGCGGTGACATCACTGAGAATGCCGCCTATCCATCACCAGAGATCAGAGGTGACATCACTGAGAATGCCGCCTATCCATCACCATCACTAGAGATCAGAGGTGACATCACTGAGAATGCCGCCTATCCATCACTAGAGATCAGCGGTGACATCACTGAGAATGCCGCCTATCCATCACCAGAGATCAGCGGTGACATCACTGAGAATGCCGCCTATCCATCACCAGAGATCAGAGGTGACATCACTGAGAATGCCGCCTATCCATCACCATCACTAGAGATCAGCGGTGACATCACTGAGAATGCCGCCTATCCATCACTAGAGATCAGCGGTGACATCACTGAGAATGCCGCCTATCCATCACCAGAGATCAGCGGTGACATCACTGAGAATGCCGCCTATCCATCACCAGAGATCAGCGGTGACATCAATGAGAATGCCGCCTATCCATCACTAGAGATCAGCAGTGACATCACTGAGAATGCCTCCTATCCATCACTAGAGATCAGCGGTGACATCACTGAGAATGCCGCCTATCCATCACTAGAGATCAGCGGTGACATCACTGAGAATGCCGCCTATCCATCACCAGAGATCAGCGGTGACATCACTGAGAATGCCGCCTATCCATCACTAGAGATCAGCAGTGACATCACTGAGAATGCCTCCTATCCATCACTAGAGATCAGCGGTGACATCACTGAGAATGCCGCCTATCCATCACCAGAGATCAGCGGTTACATCACTGAGAATGCCGCCTATCCATCACTAGAGATCAGCGGTGACATCACTGAGAATGCCGCCTATCCATCACCAGACATCAGCGGTGACATCACTGAGAATGCTGCCTATCGATCACCAGAGATCAGCGGTGACATCACTGAGAATGCCGCCTATCCATCACCAGAGATCAGCAGTGACATCACTGAGAATGCCGCCTATCCATCACCAGAGATCAGCGGTGACATCACTGAGAATGCCGCCTATCCATCACCAGAGATCAGCGGTGACATCACTGAGAATGCCGCCTATCTATCACTAGAGATCAGCGGTGACATCACTGAGAATGCCGCCTATCCATCACTAGAGATCAGAGGTGACATCACTGAGAATGCCTCCTATCCATCACTAGAGATCAGCGGTGACATCACTGAGAATGCCGCCTATCCATCACTAGAGATCAGCGGTGACATCACTGAGAATGCCGCCTATCCATCACTAGAGATCAGAGGTGACATCACTGAGAATGCCGCCTATCCATCACTAGAGATCAGCGGTGACATCACTGAGAATGCCGCCTATCCATCACCAGAGATCAGCGGTGACATCACTGAGAATGCCGCCTATCCATCACTAGAGATCAGAGGTGACATCACTGAGAATGCCGCCTATCCATCACCAGAGATCAGCGGTGACATCACTGAGAATGCCGCCTATCCATCACTAGAGATCAGCAGTGACATCACTGAGAATGCCGCCTATCCATCACTAGGGATCAGCGGTGACATCACTGAGAATTCCGCCTATCCATCACTAGAGATCAGCGGTGACATCACTGAGAATGCCGCCTATCCATCACTAGAGATCAGCGGTGACATCACTGAGAATGCCGCCTATCCATCACCAGAGATCAGCAGTGACATCACTGAGAATGCCGCCTATCCATCACTAGGGATCAGCGGTGACATCACTGAGAATGCCGCCTATCCATCACCAGAGATCAGAGGTGACATCACTGAGAATGCCTCCTATCCATCACCAGAGATCAGAGGTGACATCACTGAGAATGCCGCCTATCCATCACTAGAGATCAGCGGTGACATCACTGAGAATGCCGCCTATCCATCACTAGAGATCAGCGGTGACATCACTGAGAATGCCGCCTATCCATCACTAGAGATCAGTGGTGACATCACTGAGAATGCCTCCTATCCATCACTAGAGATCAGTGGTGACATCACTGAGAATGCCTCCTATCCATCACTAGAGATCAGCGGTGACATCACTGAGAATGCCGCCTATCCATCACTAGAGATCAGCAGTGACATCACTAAGAATGCCGCCTATCCATCACCAGAGATCAGAGGTGACATCACTGAGAATGCCGCCTATCCATCACCAGAGATCAGAGGTGACATCACTGAGAATGCCGCCTATCCATCACTAGAGATCAGCAGTGACATCACTGAGAATGCCGCCTATCCATCACCAGAGATCAGCGGTGACATCACTGAGAATGCCTCCTATCCATCACCAGAGATCAGAGGTGACATCACTGAGAATGCCGCCTATCCATCACCAGAGATCAGAGGTGACATCACTGAGAATGCCGCCTATCCATCACCAGAGATCAGAGGTGACATCACTGAGAATGCCGCCTATCCATCACCAGAGATCAGAGGTGACATCACTGAGAATGCCACCTATCCATCACTAGAGATCAGCGGTGACATCACTGAGAATGCCTCCTATCCATCACCAGAGATCAGAGGTGACATCACTGAGAATGCCGCCTATCCATCACCAGAGATCAGAGGTGACATCACTGAGAATGCCTCCTATCCATCACCAGAGATCAGCAGTGACATCACTAAGAATGCCTCCTATCCATCACTAGAGATCAGTGGTGACATCACTGAGAATGCCGCCTATCCATCACTGGAGATCAGCGGTGACATCACTGAGAATGCCCCCTATCCATCACTAGAGATCAGCAGTGACATCACTAAGAATGCCTCCTATCCATCACCAGAGATCAGCGGTGACATCACTGAGAATGCCTCCTATCCATCACCAGAGATCAGCGGTGACATCACTGAGAATGCCGCCTATCCATCACCAGAGATCAGCGGTGACATCACTGAGAATGCCGCCTATCCATCACTAGAGATCAGAGGTGACATCACTGAGAATGCCGCCTATCCATCACCAGAGATCAGCAGTGACATCACTGAGAATGCCGCCTATCCATCACCAGAGATCAGCGGTGACATCACTGAGAATGCCGCCTATCCATCACTAGAGATCAGAGGTGACATCACTGAGAATGCCGCCTATCCATCACCAGAGATCAGCGGTGACATCACTGAGAATGCCGCCTATCCATCACTAGAGATCAGAGGTGACATCACTGAGAATGCCGCCTATCCATCACCAGAGATCAGCAGTGACATCACTGAGAATGCCGCCTATCCATCACTAGAGATCAGCGGTGACATCACTGAGAATGCCGCCTATCCATCACCATCACTAGAGATCAGAGGTGACATCACTGAGAATGCCGCCTATCCATCACTAGAGATCAGCGGTGACATCACTGAGAATGCCGCCTATCCATCACTAGAGATCAGCGGTGACATCACTGAGAATGCCGCCTATCCATCACCAGAGATCAGCGGTGACATCACTGAGAATGCCGCCTATCCATCACTAGAGATCAGCGGTGACATCACTGAGAATGCCGCCTATCCATCACCAGAGATCAGCGGTGACATCAATGAGAATGCCGCCTATCCATCACTAGAGATCAGCAGTGACATCACTGAGAATGCCGCCTATCCATCACTAGAGATCAGCGTTGACATCCCTGAGAATGCCGCCTATCCATCACTAGAGATCAGCGGTGACATCACTGAGAATGCCGCCTATCCATCACCAGAGATCAGCGGTGACATCACTGAGAATGCCGCCTATCCATCACTAGAGATCAGCAGTGACATCACTGAGAATGCCTCCTATCCATCACTAGAGATCAGCGGTGACATCACTGAGAATGCTGCCTATCCATCACCAGAGATCAGCGGTGACATCACTGAGAATGCCGCCTATCCATCACCAGAGATCAGCGGTGACATCACTGAGAATGCCGCCTATCCATCACTAGAGATCAGCGGTGACATCACTGAGAATGCCGCCTATCCATCACCAGAGATCAGCGGTTACATCACTGAGAATGCCGCCTATCCATCACCAGAGATCAGCAGTGACATCACTGAGAATGCCGCCTATCCATCACTAGAGATCAGCGGTGACATCACTGAGAATGCTGCCTATCCATCACTAGAGATCAGCGGTGACATCACTGAGAATGCCGCCTATCCATCACTAGAGATCAGCGGTGACATCACTGAGAATGCCGCCTATCCATCACCAGAGATCAGCAGTGACATCACTGAGAATGCCGCCTATCCATCACTAGAGATCAGCGGTGACATCACTGAGAATGCTGCCTATCCATCACTAGAGATCAGCGGTGACATCACTGAGAATGCCGCCTATCCATCACCAGAGATCAGCAGTGACATCACTGAGAATGCCGCCTATCCATCACTAGAGATCAGCGGTGACATCACTGAGAATGCTGCCTATCCATCACCAGAGATCAGCGGTGACATCACTGAGAATGCCGCCTATCCATCACCAGAGATCAGCGGTGACATCACAGAGAATGCCGCCTATCCATCACTAGAGATCAGCGGTGACATCACTGAGAATGCTGCCTATCCATCACCAGAGATCAGCGGTTACATCACTGAGAATGCCGCCTATCCATCACTAGAGATCAGCGGTGACATGACTGAGAATGCTGCCTATCCATCACCAGAGATCAGCGGTGACATCACTGAGAATGCCGCCTATCCATCACCAGAGATCAGCGGTGACATCACTGAGAATGCCGCCTATCGATCACCAGAGATCTGCGGTGACATCACTGAGAATGCCGCCTATCCATCACCAGAGATCAGCAGTGACATCACTGAGAATGCCGCCTATCCATCACCAGAGATCAGCGGTGACATCACTGAGAATGCCGCCTATCCATCACCAGAGATCAGCGGTGACATCACTGAGAATGCCGCCTATCTATCACTAGAGATCAGCGGTGACATCACTGAGAATGCCGCCTATCCATCACTAGAGATCAGCGGTGACATCACTGAGAATGCCGCCTATCCATTACTAGAGATCAGCGGTGACATTACTGAGAATGCCGCCTATCCATCACTAGAGATCAGAGGTGACATCACTGAGAATGCCGCCTATCCATCACCAGAGATCAGCGGTGACATCACTGAGAATGCCGCCTATCCATCACCAGAGATCAGCGGTGACATCACTGAGAATGCCGCCTATCCATCACCAGAGATCAGCGGTGACATCACTGAGAATGCCGCCTATCCATCACTAGAGATCAGAGGTGACATCACTGAGAATGCCGCCTATCCATCACCAGAGATCAGAGGTGACATCACTGAGAATGCCGCCTATCCATCACTAGAGATCAGCGGTGACATCACTGAGAATGCCGCCTATCCATCACCATCACTAGAGATCAGAGGTGACATCACTGAGAATGCCGCCTATCCATCACTAGAGATCAGCGGTGACATCACTGAGAATGCCGCCTATCCATCACTAGAGATCAGCGGTGACATCACTGAGAATGCCGCCTATCCATCACCAGAGATCAGCGGTGACATCACTGAGAATGCCGCCTATCCATCACTAGAGATCAGCGGTGACATCACTGAGAATGCCGCCTATCCATCACCAGAGATCAGCGGTGACATCAATGAGAATGCCGCCTATCCATCACTAGAGATCAGCAGTGACATCACTGAGAATGCCTCCTATCCATCACTAGAGATCAGCGTTGACATCCCTGAGAATGCCGCCTATCCATCACTAGAGATCAGCGGTGACATCACTGAGAATGCCGCCTATCCATCACCAGAGATCAGCGGTGACATCACTGAGAATGCCGCCTATCCATCACTAGAGATCAGCAGTGACATCACTGAGAATGCCTCCTATCCATCACTAGAGATCAGCGGTGACATCACTGAGAATGCTGCCTATCCATCACCAGAGATCAGCGGTGACATCACTGAGAATGCCGCCTATCCATCACCAGAGATCAGCGGTGACATCACTGAGAATGCCGCCTATCCATCACTAGAGATCAGCGGTGACATCACTGAGAATGCCTCCTATCCATCACTAGAGATCAGCAGTGACATCACTGAGAATGCCGCCTATCCATCACTAGAGATCAGCGGTGACATCACTGAGAATGCTGCCTATCCATCACCAGAGATCAGCGGTGACATCACTGAGAATGCCGCCTATCCATCACCAGAGATCAGCGGTTACATCACTGAGAATGCCGCCTATCCATCACCAGAGATCAGCAGTGACATCACTGAGAATGCCGCCTATCCATCACTAGAGATCAGCGGTGACATCACTGAGAATGCCGCCTATCCATCACTAGAGATCAGCGGTGACATCACTGAGAATGCCGCTTATCCATCACTAGAGATCAGCGGTGACATCACTGAGAATGCCGCCTATCAATCACTAGAGATCAGCGGTGACATCACTGAGAATGCCGCCTATCCATCACCAGAGATCAGCAGTGACATCACTGAGAATGCCGCCTATCCATCACTAGAGATCAGCAGTGACATCACTGAGAATGCCGCCTATCCATCACTAGAGATCAGCGGTGACATCACTGAGAATGCCTCCTATCCATCACTAGAGATCAGCGGTGACATCACTGAGAATGCCGCCTATCCATCACTAGAGATCAGCGGTGACATCACTGAGAATGCCGCCTATCCATCACTAGAGATCAGCGGTGACATCACTGAGAATGCCTCCTATCCATCACTAGAGATCAGCGGTGACATCACTGAGAATGCCGCCTATCAATCACTAGAGATCAGCGGTGACATCACTGAGAATGCCGCCTATCCATCACCAGAGATCAGCAGTGACATCACTGAGAATGCCGCCTATCCATCACCAGAGATCAGCGGTGACATCACTGAGAATGCTGCCTATCCATCACTAGAGATCAGCGGTGACATCACTGAGAATGCCGCCTATCCATCACCAGAGATCAGCAGTGACATCACTGAGAATGCCGCCTATCCATCACTAGAGATCAGCGGTGACATCACTGAGAATGCTGCCTATCCATCACCAGAGATCAGCGGTGACATCACTGAGAATGCCGCCTATCCATCACCAGAGATCAGCGGTGACATCACAGAGAATGCCGCCTATCCATCACTAGAGATCAGCGGTGACATCACTGAGAATGCTGCCTATCCATCACCAGAGATCAGCGGTTACATCACTGAGAATGCCGCCTATCCATCACTAGAGATCAGCGGTGACATGACTGAGAATGCCGCCTATCCATCACCAGAGATCAGCGGTGACATCACTGAGAATGCCGCCTATCCATCACCAGAGATCAGCGGTGACATCACTGAGAATGCCGCCTATCGATCACCAGAGATCAGCGGTGACATCACTGAGAATGCCGCCTATCCATCACCAGAGATCAGCGGTGACATCACTGAGAATGCCGCCTATCCATCACTAGAGATCAGAGGTGACATCACTGAGAATGCCGCCTATCCATCACCAGAGATCAGCGGTGACATCACTGAGAATGCCGCCTATCCATCACTAGAGATCAGCGGTGACATCACTGAGAATGCCTCCTATCCATCACCAGAGATCAGCGGTGACATCACTGAGAATGCCGCCTATCCATCACTAGAGATCAGCGGTGACATCACTGAGAATGCCGCCTATCCATCACCAGAGATCAGCGGTGACATCACTGAGAATGCCGCCTATCCATCACCAGAGATCAGCGGTGACATCACTGAGAATGCCGCCTATCCATCACTAGAGATCAGCGGTGACATAACTGAGAATGCCTCCTATCCATCACTAGAGATCAGCGGTGACATCACTGAGAATGCCGCCTATCCATCACTAGAGATCAGCGGTGACATCACTGAGAATGCCGCCTATCCATCACTAGAGATCAGCGGTGACATAACTGAGAATGCCTCCTATCCATCACTAGAGATCAGCGGTGACATCACTGAGAATGCCTCCTATCCATCACCAGAGATCAGCGGTGACATCACTGAGAATGCCGCCTATCCATCACTAGAGATCAGCGGTGACATAACTGAGAATGCCTCCTATCCATCACTAGAGATCAGCGGTGACATCACTGAGAATGCCTCCTATCCATCACCAGAGATCAGCGGTGACATCACTGAGAATGCCGCCTATCCATCACTAGAGATCAGCGGTTACATCACTGAGAATGCCGCCTATCCATCACTAGAGATCAGCGGTGACATCACTGTGAATGCCGCCTATCCATCACCAGAGATCAGCGGTGACATCACTGAGAATGTCACCTATCCATCACTAGAGATCAGCGGTGACATCACTGAGAATGCCGCCTATCCATCACTAGAGATCAGCGGTGACATCACTGAGAATGTCGCCTATCCATCACTAGAGATCAGCGGTGACATCACTGAGAATGCCGCCTATCCATCACCAGAGATCAGAGGTGACATCACTGAGAATGCCGCCTATCCATCACTAGAGATCAGCGGTGACACCACTGAGAATGCCGCCTATCCATCACTAGAGATCAGCGGTGACATCACTGAGAATGTCGCCTATCCATCACTAGAGATCAGCGGTGACATCACTGAGAATGCCGCCTATCCATCACCAGAGATCAGAGGTGACATCACTGAGAATGCCGCCTATCCATCACCAGGGATCAGCGGTGACATCACTGAGAATGCCGCCTATCCATCACCAGGGATCAGCGGTGATATCACTGAGAATGCCGCCTATCCATCACCAGAGATCAGCGGTGACATCACTGAGAATGCCGCCTATCCATCACTAGAGATCAGCGGTGACATCACTGAGAATGCCGCCTATCCATCACCAGAGATCAGAGGTGACATCACTTAGAATGCCGCCTATCCATCACCAGAGATCAGCGGTGACATCACTGAGAATGCCGCCTATCCATCACTAGAGATCAGCGGTGACATCACTGATAATGCCGCCTATCCATCACTAGAGATCAGCAGTGACATCACTGAGAATGCCGCCTATCCATCACCAGAGATCAGCGGTGACATCACTCAGAATGCCGCCTATCCATCACCAGAGATCACCAGTGACATCACTGAGAATGCCGCCTATCCATCACCAGAGATCAGCGGTGACATCACTGAGAATGCCGCCTATCCATCACCAGAGATCAGCAGTGACATCACTGAGAATGCCTCCTATCCATCACCAGAGATCAGCGGTGACATCACTGAGAATGCCGCCTATCCATCGCCAGAGATCAGAGGTGACATCACTGAGAATGCCGCCTATCCATCACCAGAGATCAGAGGTGACATCACTGAGAATGCCTCCTATCCATCGCCAGAGATCAGCGGTGACATCACTGAGAATGCCGCCTATCCATCACTAGAGATCAGCGGTGTCATCACTGAGAATGCCGCCTATCCATCACTAGAGATCAGCGGTGACATCACTGAGAATGCCGCCTATCCATCACCAGAGATCAGCGGTGACATCATTGAGAATGCCACCTATCCATCACTAGAGATCAGCGGTGACATCACTGAGAATGCCACCTATCCATCACTAGAGATCAGCGGTGACATCACTGAGAATGCCGCCTATCCATCACCAGAGATCAGCGGTGACATCACTGAGAATGCCTCCTATCCATCGCCAGAGATCAGAGGTGACATCACTGAGAATGCCGCCTATCCATCACCAGAGATCAGCGGTGACATCACTGAGAATGCCGCTTATCCATCACCAGAGATCAGCGGTGACATCACTGAGAATGCCGCCTATCCATCACCAGAGATCAGAGGTGACATCACTGAGAATGCCTCCTATCCATCACCAGAGATCAGAGGTGACATCACTGAGAATGCCGCCTATCCATCACTAGAGATCAGCGGTGACATCACTGAGAATGCCGCCTATCCATCACCAGAGATCAGCAGTGACATCACTGAGAATGCCTCCTATCCATCGCCAGAGATCAGAGGTGACATCACTGAGAATGCCGCCTATCCATCACCAGAGATCAACGGTGACATCACTGAGAATGCCGCCTATCCATCACCAGAGATCAGCGGTGACATCACTGAGAATGCCTCCTATCCATCACCAGTGATCAGAGGTGACATCACTGAGAATGCCGCCTATCCATCACCAGAGATCAGAGGTGACATCACTGAGAATGCCGCCTATCCATCACTAGAGATCAGCGGTGACATCACTGAGAATGCCGCCTATCCATCACCAGAGATCAGCAGTGACATCACTGAGAATGCCGCCTATCCATCACTAGAGATCAGCGGTGACATCACTGAGAATGCCGCCTATCCATCGCCAGAGATCAGAGGTGACATCACTGAGAATGCCGCCTATCCATCACCAGAGATCAGCGGTGACATCACTGAGAATGCCGCCTATCCATCACCAGAGATCAGCGGTGACATCACTGAGAATGCCGCCTATCCATCACCAGAGATCAGCGGTGACATCACTGAGAATGCCGCCTATCCATCACCAGGGATCAGCGGTGATATCACTGAGAATGCCGCCTATCCATCACCAGAGATCAGCGGTGACATCACTGAGAATGCCGCCTATCCATCACTACAGATCAGCGGTGACATCACTGAGAATGCCGCCTATCCATCACCAGAGATCAGCGGTGACATCACTGAGAATGCCGCCTATCCATCACTGGAGATCAGCGGTGACATCACTGAGAATGCCGCCTATCCATCACTAGAGATCAGCGGTGACATCACTGAGAATGCCGCCTATCCATCACCAGAGATCAGAGGTGACATCACTTAGAATGCCGCCTATCCATCACCAGAGATCAGCGGTGACATCACTGAGAATGCCACCTATCCATCACCAGAGATCAGCGGTGACATCACTGAGAATGCCGCCTATCCATCACTAGAGATCAGAGGTGACATCACTGAGAATGCCGCCTATCCATCACCAGAGATCAGAGGTGACATCACTGAGAATGCCGCCTATCCATCACCAGAGATCAGAGGTGACATCACTGAGAATGCCGCCTATCCATCACCAGAGATCAGAGGTGACATCACTGAGAATGCCGCCTATCCATCACCAGAGATCAGAGGTGACATCACTGAGAATGCCGCCTATCCATCACTAGAGATCAGAGGTGACATCACTGAGAATGCCGCCTATCCATCACCAGAGATCAGAGGTGACATCACTGAGAATGCCGCCTATCCATCACCAGAGATCAGAGGTGACATCACTGAGAATGCCGCCTATCCATCACCAGAGATCAGAGGTGACATCACTGAGAATGCCGCCTATCCATCACCAGAGATCAGAGGTGACATCACTGAGAATGCCGCCTATCCATCACTAGAGATCAGAGGTGACATCACTGAGAATGCCGCCTATCCATCACCAGAGATCAGAGGTGACATCACTGAGAATGCCGCCTATCCATCACCAGAGATCAGAGGTGACATCACTAAGAATGCCGCCTATCCATCACCAGAGATCAGCGGTGACATCACTGAGAATGCCGCCTATCCATCACCAGAGATCAGCGGTGACATCACTGAGAATGCCGCCTATCCATCACCAGAGATCAGCGGTGACATCACTGAGAATGCCGCCTATCCATCACTAGAGATCAGAGGTGACATCACTGAGAATGCCTCCTATCCGTCACCAGAGATCAGTGGTGACATCACTGAGAATGCCGCCTATCCGTCACCAGAGATCAGCGGTGACATCACTGAGAATGCCGCCTATCCATCACTAGAGATCAGCGGTGACATCACTGAGAATGCCGCCTATCCGTCACCAGAGATCAGTGGTGACATCACTGAGAATGCCGCCTATCCATCACTAGAGATCAGCGGTGACATCACTGAGAATGCCGCCTATCCGTCACCAGAGATCAGCGGTGACATCACTGAGAATGACGCCTATCTGTCAGTAGAGATCAGCGGTGACATCACTGTGAATGCCGCCTATCCATCACCAGAGATCAGCGGTGACATCACTGAGAATGTCACCTATCCATCACTAGAGATCAGCGGTGACATCACTGAGAATGCCACTTATCCATCACTAGAGATCAGCGGTGACATCACTGAGAATGTCGCCTATCCATCACTAGAGATCAGCGGTGACATCACTGAGAATGCCGCCTATCCATCACCAGAGATCAGAGGTGACATCACTGAGAATGCCGCCTATCCATCACTAGAGATCAGCGGTGACATCACTGAGAATGCCGCCTATCCATCACTAGAGATCAGCGGTGACATCACTGAGAATGTCGCCTATCCATCACTAGAGATCAGCGTTGACATCACTGAGAATGCCGCCTATCCATCACCAGAGATCAGAGGTGACATCACTGAGAATGCCGCCTATCCATCACTAGGGATCAGCGGTGACATCACTGAGAATGCCGCCAATCCATCACCAGGGATCAGCGGTGATATCACTGAGAATGCCGCCTATCCATCACCAGAGATCAGCGGTGACATCACTGAGAATACCGCCTATCCATCACTAGAGATCAGCAGTGACATCACTGAGAATGCCGCCTATCCATCACCAGGGATCAGCGGTGACATCACTGAGAATGCCGCCTATCCATCACCAGGGATCAGCGGTGACATCACTGAGAATGCCGCCTATCCATCACCAGAGATCAGCGGTGACATCACTGAGAATGCCGCCTATCCATCACTAGAGATCAGCGGTGACATCACTGAGAATGCCGCCTATCCATCACTAGAGATCAGCGGTGAGATCACTGAGAATGCCGCCTATCCATCACCAGAGATCAGAGGTGACATCACTTAGAATGCCGCCTATCCATCACCAGAGATCAGCGGTGACATCACTGAGAATGCCGCCTATCCATCACTAGAGATCAGCGGTGACATCACTGAGAATGCCGCCTATCCATCACTAGAGATCAGCAGTGACATCACTGAGAATGCCTCCTATCCATCACCAGAGATCACCGGTGACATCACTGAGAATGCCGCCTATCCATCACCAGAGATCAGCGGTGACATCACTGAGAATGCCGCCTATCCATCACCAGAGATCAGCAGTGATATCACTGAGAATGCCGCCTATCCATCACCAGAGATCAGCGGTGACATCACTGAGAATGCCGCCTATCCATCGCCAGAGATCAGAGGTGACATCACTGAGAATGCCGCCTATCCATCACCAGAGATCAGAGGTGACATCACTGAGAATGCCGCCTATCCATCACTAGAGATCAGCGGTGACATCACTGAGAATGCCGCCTATCCATCACCAGAGATCAGCGGTGACATCACTGAGAATGCCGCCTATCCATCACCAGAGATCAGCGGTGACATCACTGAGAATGCCTCCTATCCATCGCCAGAGATCAGAGGTGACATCACTGAGAATGCCGCCTATCCATCACCAGAGATCAGCGGTGACATCACTGAGAATGCCGCCTATCCATCACCAGAGATCAGCGGTGACATCACTGAGAATGCCGCCTATCCATCACCAGAGATCAGAGGTGACATCACTGAGAATGCCTCCTATCCATCACCAGAGATCAGAGGTGACATCACTGAGAATGCCGCCTATCCATCACTAGAGATCAGCGGTGACATCACTGAGAATGCCGCCTATCCATCACCAGAGATCAGCAGTGACATCACTGAGAATGCCTCCTATCCATCGCCAGAGATCAGAGGTGACATCACTGAGAATGCCGCCTATCCATCACCAGAGATCAGCGGTGACATCACTGAGAATGCCGCCTATCCATCACCAGAGATCAGCGGTGACATCACTGAGAATGCCTCCTATCCATCACCAGAGATCAGAGGTGACATCACTGAGAATGCCGCCTATCCATCACCAGAGATCAGAGGTGACATCACTGAGAATGCCGCCTATCCATCACTAGAGATCAGCGATGACATCACTGAGAATGCCGCCTATCCATCACCAGAGATCAGCAGTGACATCACTGAGAATGCCTCCTATCCATCGCCAGAGATCAGAGGTGACATCACTGAGAATGCCGCCTATCCATCACCAGAGATCAGCGGTGACATCACTGAGAATGCCGCCTATCCATCACTACAGTTCAGCGGTGACATCACTGAGAATGCCGCCTATCCATCACCAGAGATCAGCGGTGACATCACTGAGAATGCCGCCTATCCATCACTACAGTTCAGCGGTGACATCACTGAGAATGCCGCCTATCCATCACCAGAGATCAGCGGTGACATCACTGAGAATGCCGCCTATCCATCACCAGAGATCAGAGGTGACATCACTGAGAATGCCGCCTATCCATCACTGGAGATCAGCGGTGACATCACTGAGAATGCCGCCTATCCATCACTAGAGATCAGCGGTGACATCACTGAGAATGCCGCCTATCCATCACCAGAGATCAGAGGTGACATCACTTCGAATGCCACCTATCCATCACCAGAGATCAGCGGTGACATCACTGAGAATGCCACCCATCCATCACTAGAGATCAGCGGTGACATCACTGAGAATGCCGCCTATACATCACCAGAGATCAGAGGTGACATCACTGAGAATGCCGCCTATACATCACCAGAGATCAGAGGTGACATCACTGAGAATGCCGCCTATCCATCACTAGAGATCAGAGGTGACATCACTGAGAATGCCGCCTATCCATCACCAGAGATTAGAGGTGACATCACTGAGAATGCCGCCTATCCATCACTAGAGATCAGAGGTGACATCACTGAGAATGCCGCCTATCCATCACCAGAGATCAGAGGTGACATCACTGAGAATGCCGCCTATCCATCACCAGAGATCAGCGGTGACATCACTGAGAATGCCTCCTATCCATCACCAGAGATCAGAGGTGACATCACTAAGAATGCCGCCTATCCATCACCAGAGATCAGCGGTGACATCACTGAGAATGCCACCTATCCATCACCAGAGATCAGCGGTGACATCACTGAGAATGCCGCCTATCCATCACCAGAGATCAGCGGTGACATCACTGAGAATGCCGCCTATCCATCACCAGAGATCAGCGGTGACATCAGTGAGAATGCCGCCTATCCATCACTAGAGATCAGAGGTGACATCACTGAGAATGCCTCCTATCCGGCACCAGAGATCAGAGGTGACATCACTGAGAATGCCGCCTATCCATCACTAGAGATCAGCGGTGACATCACTGAGAATGCCGCCTATCCATCACTAGAGATCAGAGGTGGCATCACTGAGAATGCCTCCTATCCGTCACCAGAGATCAGTGGTGACATCACTGAGAATGCCGCCTATCCGTCACCAGAGATCAGTGGTGACATCACTGAGAATGCCGCCTATCCGTCACCAGAGATCAGTGGTGACATCACTGAGAATGCTGCCTATCCATCACCAGAGATCAGCGGTGACATCACTGAGAATGCCGCCTATCCGTCACCAGAGATCAGTGGTGACATCACTGAGAATGCCGCCTATCCATCACTAGAGATCAGCGGTGACATCACTGAGAATGCCGCCTATCCGTCACCAGAGATCAGCGGTGACATCACTGAGAATGACGCCTATCTGTCAGTAGAGATCAGCGGTGACATCACTGTGAATGCCGCCTATCCATCACCAGAGATCAGCGGTGACATCACTGAGAATGTCACCTATCCATCACTAGAGATCAGCGGTGACATCACTGAGAATGCCGCCTATCCATCACTAGAGATCAGAGGTGGCATCACTGAGAATGCCTCCTATCCGTCACCAGAGATCAGTGGTGACATCACTGAGAATGTCACCTATCCATCACTAGAGATCAGCGGTGACATCACTGAGAATGCCGCCTATCCATCACTAGAGATCAGAGGTGGCATCACTGAGAATGCCTCCTATCCGTCACCAGAGATCAGTGGTGACATCACTGAGAATGCCGCCTATCCGTCACCAGAGATCAGTGGTGACATCACTGAGAATGCCGCCTATCCGTCACCAGAGATCAGTGGTGACATCACTGAGAATGCTGCCTATCCATCACCAGAGATCAGCGGTGACATCACTGAGAATGCCGCCTATCCGTCACCAGAGATCAGTGGTGACATCACTGAGAATGCCGCCTATCCGTCACCAGAGATCTGCGGGGACATCACTGAGAATGACGCCTATCTGTCAGTAGAGATCAGCGGTGACATCACTGTGAATGCCGCCTATCCATCACCAGAGATCAGCGGTGACATCACTGAGAATGTCACCTATCCATCACTAGAGATCAGCGGTGACATCACTGAGAATGCCGCCTATCCATCACTAGAGATCAGCGGTGACATCACTGAGAATGTCGCCTATCCATCACTAGAGATCAGCGGTGACATCACTGAGAATGCCGCCTATCCATCACCAGAGATCAGAGGTGACATCACTGAGAATGCCGCCTATCCATCATTAGAGATCAGCGGTGACATCACTGAGAATGCCGCCTATCCATCACTAGAGATCAGCGGTGACATCACTGAGAATGTCGCCTATCCATCACTAGAGATCAGCGGTGACATCACTGAGAATGCCGCCTATCCATCACCAGAGATCAGCTGTGACATCACTGAGAATGCCGCCTATACATCACCAGAGATCAGAGGTGACATCACTGAGAATGCCGCCTATCCATCACCAGGGATCAGCGGTGACATCACTGAGAATGTCGCCTATCCATCACCAGAGATCAGCTGTGACATCACTGAGAATGCCGCCTATACATCACCAGAGATCAGAGGTGACATCACTGAGAATGCCGCCTATCCATCACCAGGGATCAGCGGTGACATCACTGAGAATGCCGCCTATCCATCACTAGAGATCAGAGGTGGCATCACTGAGAATGCCTCCTATCCGTCACCAGAGATCAGTGGTGACATCACTGAGAATGCCGCCTATCCGTCACCAGAGATCAGTGGTGACATCACTGAGAATGCCGCCTATCCGTCACCAGAGATCAGTGGTGACATCACTGAGAATGCTGCCTATCCATCACCAGAGATCAGCGGTGACATCACTGAGAATGCCTCCTATCCGTCACCAGAGATCAGTGGTGACATCACTGAGAATGCCGCCTATCCGTCACCAGAGATCAGTGGTGACATCACTGAGAATGCTGCCTATCCATCACCAGAGATCAGTGGTGACATCACTGAGAATGCCGCCTATCCGTCACCAGAGATCAGTGGTGACATCACTGAGAATGCCGCCTATCCATCACTAGAGATCAGCGGTGACATCACTGAGAATGCCGCCTATCCGTCACCAGAGATCAGCGGTGACATCACTGAGAATGACGCCTATCTGTCAGTAGAGATCAGCGGTGACATCACTGTGAATGCCGCCTATCCATCACCAGAGATCAGCGGTGACATCACTGAGAATGTCACCTATCCATCACTAGAGATCAGCGGTGACATCACTGAGAATGCCGCCTATCCATCACTAGAGATCAGCGGTGACATCACTGAGAATGTCGCCTATCCATCACTAGAGATCAGCGGTGACATCACTGAGAATGCCGCCTATCCATCACCAGAGATCAGAGGTGACATCACTGAGAATGCCGCCTATCCATCATTAGAGATCAGCGGTGACATCACTGAGAATGCCGCCTATCCATCACTAGAGATCAGCGGTGACATCACTGAGAATGTCGCCTATCCATCACTAGAGATCAGCGGTGACATCACTGAGAATGCCGCCTATCCATCACCAGAGATCAGCTGTGACATCACTGAGAATGCCGCCTATACATCACCAGAGATCAGAGGTGACATCACTGAGAATGCCGCCTATCCATCACCAGGGATCAGCGGTGACATCACTGAGAATGCCTCCTATCCATCACTAGAGATCAGCAGTGACATCACTGAGAATGCCGCCTATCCATCACTAGAGATCAGCGGTGACATCACTGAGAATGCCGCCTATCCATCACCAGGGATCAGCGGTGACATCACTGAGAATGCCGCCTATCCATCACCAGGGATCAGCGGTGATATCACTGAGAATGCCTCCTATCCATCACTAGAGATCAGCAGTGACATCACTGAGAATGCCTCCTATCCATCACTAGAGATCAGCGGTGACATCACTGAGAATGCCGCCTATCCATCACCAGGGATCAGCGGTGACATCACTGAGAATGCCGCCTATCCATCACCAGAGATCAGCGGTGACATCACTGAGAATGCCGCCTATCCATCACTAGAGATCAGCGGTGACATCACTGAGAATGCCGCCTATCCATCACTAGAGATCAGCGGTGACATCACTGAGAATGCCGCCTATCCATCACCAGAGATCAGAGGTGACATCACTTAGAATGCCGCCTATCCATCACCAGAGATCAGCGGTGACATCACTGAGAATGCCGCCTATCCATCACTAGAGATCAGCGGTGACATCACTGAGAATGGTGCCTATCCATCACTAGAGATCAGCAGTGACATCACTGAGAATGCCGCCTATCCATCACCAGAGATCAGCGGTGACATCACTGAGAATGCCGCCTATCCATCACCAGAGATCAGCGGTGACATCACTGAGAATGCCTCCTATCCATCACCAGAGATCAGCGGTGACATCACTGAGAATGCCGCCTATCCATCACTAGAGATCAGCAGTGACATCACTGAGAATGCCTCCTATCCATGACCAGAGATCAGCGGTGATATCACTGAGAATGCCGCCTATCCATCACCAGAGATCAGAGGTGACATCACTGAGAATGCCACCTATCCATCACCAGGGATCAGCGGTGATATCACTGAGAATGCCGCCTATCCATCACCAGAGATCAGCGGTGACATCACTGAGAATGCCGCCTATCCATCACTAGAGATCAGTGGTGACATCACTGAGAATGCCGCCTATCCATCGCCAGAGATCAGAGGTGACATCACTGAGAATGCCACCTATCCATCACCAGGGATCAGCGTAGATATCACTGAGAATGCCGCCTATCCATCACCAGAGATCAGCGGTGACATCACTGAGAATGCCGCCTATTCATCACCAGAGATCAGCGGTGACATCACTGAGAATGCCGCCTATCCATCACCAGGGATCAGCGGTCATATCACTGAGAATGCCGCCTATCCATCACCAGAGATCAGCGGTGACATCACTGAGAATGCCGCCTATCCATCACTACAGATCAGCGGTGACATCACTGAGAATGCCGCCTATCCATCACCAGAGATCAGCGGTGACATCACTGAGAATGCCGCCTATCCATCACCAGAGATCAGCGGTGACATCACTGAGAATGCCGCCTATCCATCACTACAGATCAGCGGTGACATCACTGAGAATGCCGCCTATCCATCACCAGAGATCAGCGGTGACATCACTGAGAATGCCGCCTATCCATCACTGGAGATCAGCGGTGACATCACTGAGAATGCCGCCTATCCATCACTAGAGATCAGCGGTGACATCACTGAGAATGCCGCCTATCCATCACCAGACATCAGAGGTGACATCACTTAGAATGCCGCCTATCCATCACCAGAGATCAGCGGTGACATCACTGAGAATGCCGCCTATCCATCACCAGAGATCAGAGGTGACATCACTGAGAATGCCGCCTATCCATCACTAGAGATCAGAGGTGACATCACTGAGAATGCCGCCTATCCATCACCAGAGATCAGCGGTGACATCACTGAGAATGCCGCCTATCCATCACCAGAGATCAGAGGTGACATCACTGAGAATGCCGCCTATCCATCACCAGAGATCAGCGGTGACATCACTGAGAATGCCTCCTATCCATCACCAGAGATCAGAGGTGACATCACTAAGAATGCCGCCTATCCATCACCAGAGATCAACGGTGACATCACTGAGAATGCCACCTATCCATCACCAGAGATCAGCGGTGACATCACTGAGAATGCCGCCTATCCATCACCAGAGATCAGCGGTGACATCACTGAGAATGCCGCCTATCCATCACCAGAGATCAGCGGTGACATCACTGAGAATGCCGCCTGTCCATCACTAGAGATCAGAGGTGACATCACTGAGAATGCCGCCTATCCATCACCAGAGATCAGCGGTGACATCACTGAGAATGCCGCCTATCCATCACCAGAGATCAGCGGTGACATCACTGAGAATGCCGCCTGTCCATCACTAGAGATCAGAGGTGACATCACTGAGAATGCCTCCTATCAGTCACCAGAGATCAGTGGTGACATCACTGAGAATGCCGCCTATCCGTCACCAGAGATCAGCGGTGACATCACTGAGAATGCCGCCTATCCATCACTAGAGATCAGAGGTGACATCACTGAGAATGCCTCCTATCCGTCACCAGAGATCAGTGGTGACATCACTGAGAATGCCGCCTATCCATCACCAGAGATCAGCGGTGACATCACTGAGAATGCCACCTATCCATCACCAGAGATCAGCAGTGACATCACTGAGAATGCCGCCTAGCCATCACCAGAGATCAGCGGTGACATCACTGAGAATGCCGCCTAGCCATCACCAGAGATCAGCGGTGACATCACTGAGAATGCCGCCTATCCATCACTAGAGATCAGAGGTGACATCACTGAGAATGCCGCCTATCCATCACCAGAGATCAGCGGTGACATCACTGAGAATGCTGCCTATCCATCACCAGAGATCAGCGGTGACATCACTGAGAATGCCGCCTATCCATCACTAGAGATCAGCGGTGACATCACTGAGAATGCCGCCTATCCGTCACCAGAGATCAGCGGTGACATCACTGAGAATGACGCCTATCTGTCAGTAGAGATCAGCGGTGACATCACTGAGAATGCCGCCTATCTGTCAGTAGAGATCAGCGGTGACATCACTGAGAATGCCGCCTATCCATCACCAGAGATCAGCGGTGACATCACTGAGAATGCCGCCTATCCATCACCAGAGATCAGAGGTGACATCACTGAGAATGCCGCCTATCCATCACCAGAGATCAGCGGTGACATCACTGAGAATGCCGCCTATCCATCACCAGAGATCAGCGGTGACATCACTGAGAATGGCGCCTATCCATCACCAGAGATCAGAGGTGACATCACTGAGAATGCCGCCTATCCATCACCAGAGATCAGAGGTGACATCACTGAGAATGCCGCCTATCCATCACCAGAGATCAGCGGTGACATCACTGAGAATGCCGCCTATCCATCACCAGAGATCAGCGGTGACATCACTGAGAATGCCGCCTATCCATCACTAGAGATCAGCGGTGACATCACTGAGAATGCCGCCTATCCATCACCAGAGATCAGCGGTGACATCACTGAGAATGCCGCCTATCCATCACTAGAGATCAGCGGTGACATCACTGAGAATGCCGCCTATCCATCACCAGAGATCAGAGGTGACATCACTGAGAATGCTGCCTATCCATCACCAGAGATCAGTGGTGACATCACTGAGAATGCTGCCTATCCATCACCAGAGGTCAGTGGTGACATCACTGAGAATGCCGCCTATCCATCACTAGAGATCAGCGGTGACATCACTGATAATGCCGCCTATCCGTCACCAGAGATCAGCGGTGACATCACTGAGAATGACGCCTATCTGTCAGTAGAGATCAGCGGTGACATCACTGAGAATGCCGCCTATCTGTCAGTAGAGATCAACGGTGACATCACTGAGAATGCCGCCTATCCATCACCAGAGATCAGCGGTGACATCACTGAGAATGCCGCCTATCCATCACCAGAGATCAGAGGTGACATCACTGAGAATGCCGCCTATCCATCACCAGAGATCAGAGGTGACATCACTGAGAATGCCGCCTATCCATCACCAGAGATCAGCGGTGACATCACTGAGAATGCCGCCTATCCATCACTAGAGATCAGCGGTGACATCACTGAGAATGCCACCTATCCATCACTAGAGATCAGCGGTGACATCACTGAGAATGCCGCCTAGCCATCACCAGAGATCAGCGGTGACATCACTGAGAATGCCGCCTATCCATCACTAGAGATCAGAGGTGGCATCACTGAGAATGCCTCCTATCCGTCACCAGAGATCAGTGGTGACATCACTGAGAATGCCGCCTATCCGTCACCAGAGATCAGTGGTGACATCACTGAGAATGCCGCCTATCCGTCACCAGAGATCAGTGGTGACATCACTGAGAATGCCGCCTATCCATCACCAGAGATCAGCGGTGACATCACTGAGAATGCCGCCTATCCGTCACCAGAGATCAGTGGTGACATCACTGAGAATGCCGCCTATCCATCACTAGAGATCAGCGGTGACATCTCTGAGAATGCCGCCTATCCGTCACCAGAGATCAGCGGTGACATCACTGAGAATGACGCCTATCTGTCAGTAGAGATCAGCGGTGACATCACTGTGAATGCCGCCTATCCATCACCAGAGATCAGCGGTGACATCACTGAGAATGTCACCTATCCATCACTAGAGATCAGCGGTGACATCACTGAGAATGCCGCCTATCCATCACCAGAGATCAGAGGTGACATCACTGAGAATGCCGCCTATCCGTCACCAGAGATCAGTGGTGACATCACTGAGAATGCCGACTATCCGTCACCAGAGATCAGCGGTGACATCACTGAGAATGACGCCTATCTGTCAGTAGAGATCAGCGGTGACATCACTGTGAATGCCGCCTATCCATCACCAGAGATCAGCGGTGACATCACTGAGAATGTCACCTATCCATCACTAGAGATCAGCGGTGACATCACTGAGAATTCCGCCTATCCATCACCAGAGATCAGAGGTGACATCACTGAGAATGCCGCCTATCCATCATTAGAGATCAGCGGTGACATCACTGAGAATGCCGCCTATCCATCACTAGAGATCAGCGGTGACATCACTGAGAATGTCGCCTATCCATCACTAGAGATCAGCGGTGACATCACTGAGAATGCCGCCTATACATCACCAGAGATCAGAGGTGACATCACTGAGAATGCCGCCTATCCATCACCAGGGATCAGCGGTGACATCACTGAGAATGCCGCCTATCCATCACCAGGGATCAGCGGTGATATCACTGAGAATGCCTCCTATCCATCACCTGAGATCAGCAGTGACATCACTGAGAATGCCTCCTATCCATCACTAGAGATCAGCGGTGACATCACTGAGAATGCCTCCTATCCATCACTAGAGATCAGCAGTGACATCACTGAGAATGCCTCCTATCCATCACTAGAGATCAGCGGTGACATCACTGAGAATGCCGCCTATCCATCACTAGAGATCAGCGGTGACATCACTGAGAATGCCGCCTATCCATCACCAGGGATCAGCGGTGACATCACTGAGAATGCCGCCTATCCATCACCAGAGATCAGCGGTGACATCACTGAGAATGCCTCCTATCCATCACTAGAGATCAGCTGTGACATCACTGAGAATGCCTCCTATCCATCACTAGAGATCAGCGGTGACATCACTGAGAATGCCTCCTATCCATCACTAGAGATCAGCAGTGACATCACTGAGAATGCCTCCTATCCATCACTAGAGATCAGCGGTGACATCACTGAGAATGCCGCCTATCCATCACCAGGGATCAGCGGTGACATCACTGAGAATGCCGCCTATCCATCACCAGAGATCAGCGGTGACATCACTGAGAATGCCGCCTATCCATCACTAGAGATCAGCGGTGACATCACTGAGAATGCCGCCTATCCTTCACTAGAGATCAGCGGTGACATCACTGAGAATGCCGCCTATCCATCACCAGAGATCAGAGGTGACATCACTTAGAATGCCGCCTATCCATCACCAGAGATCAGCGGTGACATCACTGAGAATGCCGCCTATCCATCACTAGAGATCAGCGGTGACATCACTGAGAATGGTGCCTATCCATCACTAGAGATCAGCAGTGACATCACTGAGAATGCCTCCTATCCATCACCAGAGATCAGCGGTGACATCACTGAGAATGCCGCCTATCCATCACTAGAGATCAGCAGTGACATCACTGAGAATGCCTCCTATCCATCACCAGAGATCAGCGGTGACATCACTGAGAATGTCGCCTATCCATCCCTAGAGATCAGCAGTGACATCACTGAGAATGCCTCCTATCCATCACCAGAGATCACCGGTGACATCACTGAGAATGCCGCCTATCCATCACCAGAGATCAGCGGTGACATCACTGAGAATGCCGCCTATCCATCACCAGAGATCAGCAGTGACATCACTGAGAATGCCTCCTATCCATCACCAGAGATCAGCGGTGACATCACTGAGAATGCCGCCTATGCATCACCAGAGATCAGAGGTGACATCACTGAGAATGCCGCCTATCCATCACTAGAGATCAGCGGTGACATCACTGAGAATGCCGCCTATCCATCACCAGAGATCAGCGGTGACATCACTGAGAATGCCTCCTATCCATCGCCAGAGATCAGAGGTGACATCACTGAGAATGCCGCCTATCCATCAGCAGAGATCAGCGGTGACATCACTGAGAATGCCGCCTATCCATCACCAGAGATCAGCGGTGACATCACTGAGAATGCCGCCTATCCATCACCAGAGATCAGAGGTGACATCACTGAGAATGCCTCCTATCCATCGCCAGAGATCAGAGGTGACATCACTGAGAATGCCACCTATCCATCACCAGGGATCAGCGGTGATATCACTGAGAATGCCGCCTATCCATCACCAGAGATCAGCGGTGACATCACTGAGAATGCCGCCTATCCATCACTAGAGATCAGTGGTGACATCACTGAGAATGCCGCCTATCCATCGCCAGAGATCAGAGGTGACATCACTGAGAATGCCACCTATCCATCACCAGGGATCAGCGTTGATATCACTGAGAATGCCGCCTATCCATCACCAGAGATCAGCGGTGACATCACTGAGAATGCCGCCTATTCATCACCAGAGATCAGCGGTGACATCACTGAGAATGCCGCCTATCCATCACCAGGGATCAGCGGTCATATCACTGAGAATGCCGCCTATCCATCACCAGAGATCAGCGGTGACATCACTGAGAATGCCGCCTATCCATCACTACAGATCAGCGGTGACATCACTGAGAATGCCGCCTATCCATCACCAGAGATCAGCGGTGACATCACTGAGAATGCCGCCTATCCATCACCAGAGATCAGCGGTGACATCACTGAGAATGCCGCCTATCCATCACTACAGATCAGCGGTGACATCACTGAGAATGCCGCCTATCCATCACCAGAGATCAGCGGTGACATCACTGAGAATGCCGCCTATCCATCACTGGAGATCAGCGGTGACATCACTGAGAATGCCGCCTATCCATCACTAGAGATCAGCGGTGACATCACTGAGAATGCCGCCTATCCATCACCAGAGATCAGAGGTGACATCACTTAGAATGCCGCCTATCCATCACCAGAGATCAGCGGTGACATCACTGAGAATGCCACCTATCCATCACCAGAGATCAGCGGTGACATCACTGAGAATGCCACCTATCCATCACCAGAGATCAGAGGTGACATCACTGAGAATGCCGCCTATCCATCACTAGAGATCAGAGGTGACATCACTGAGAATGCCGCCTATCCATCACCAGAGATCAGCGGTGACATCACTGAGAATGCCGCCTATCCATCACCAGAGATCAGAGGTGACATCACTGAGAATGCCGCCTATCCATCACCAGAGATCAGCGGTGACATCACTGAGAATGCCTCCTATCCATCACCAGAGATCAGAGGTGACATCACTAAGAATGCCGCCTATCCATCACCAGAGATCAACGGTGACATCACTGAGAATGCCACCTATCCATCACCAGAGATCAGCGGTGACATCACTGAGAATGCCGCCTATCCATCACCAGAGATCAGCGGTGACATCACTGAGAATGCCGCCTATCCATCACCAGAGATCAGCGGTGACATCACTGAGTATGCCGCCTGTCCATCACTAGAGATCAGAGGTGACATCACTGAGAATGCCTCCTATCAGTCACCAGAGATCAGTGGTGACATCACTGAGAATGCCGCCTATCCGTCACCAGAGATCAGCGGTGACATCACTGAGAATGCCGCCTATCCATCACTAGAGATCAGAGGTGACATCACTGAGAATGCCTCCTATCCGTCACCAGAGATCAGTGGTGACATCACTGAGAATGCCGCCTATCCATCACCAGAGATCAGCGGTGACATCACTGAGAATGCCGCCTATCCATCACCAGAGATCAGCAGTGACATCACTGAGAATGCCGCCTAGCCATCACCAGAGATCAGCGGTGACATCACTGAGAATGCCGCCTAGCCATCACCAGAGATCAGCGGTGACATCACTGAGAATGCCGCCTATCCATCACCAGAGATCAGCGGTGACATCACTGAGAATGCCTCCTATCCATCACTAGAGATCAGAGGTGACATCACTGAGAATGCCGCCTATCCATCACCAGAGATCAGCGGTGACATCACTGAGAATGCTGCCTATTCATCACCAGAGATCAGCGGTGACATCACTGAGAATGCCGCCTATCCATCACTAGAGATCAGCGGTGACATCACTGAGAATGCCGCCTATCCGTCACCAGAGATCAGCGGTGACATCACTGAGAATGACGCCTATCTGTCAGTAGAGATCAGCGGTGACATCACTGAGAATGCCGCCTATCTGTCAGTAGAGATCAGCGGTGACATCACTGAGAATGCCGCCTATCCATAACCAGAGATCAGCGGTGACATCACTGAGAATGCCGCCTATCCATCACCAGAGATCAGAGGTGACATCACTGAGAATGCCGCCTATCCATCACCAGAGATCAGAGGTGACATCACTGAGAATGCCGCCTATTCATCACCAGAGATCAGCGGTGACATCACTGAGAATGCCGCCTATCCATCACCAGAGATCAGCGGTGACATCACTGAGAATGGCGCCTATCCATCACCAGAGATCAGAGGTGACATCACTGAGAATGCCGCCTATCCATCACCAGAGATCAGAGGTGACATCACTGAGAATGCCGCCTATCCATCACCAGAGATCAGCGGTGACATCACTGAGAATGCCGCCTATCCATCACTAGAGATCAGCGGTGACATCACTGAGAATGCCGCCTATCCATCACCAGAGATCAGCGGTGACATCACTGAGAATGCCGCCTATCCATCACTAGAGATCAGCGGTGACATCACTGATAATGCCGTCTATCCGTCACCAGAGATCAGCGGTGACATCACTGAGAATGACGCCTATCTGTCAGTAGAGATCAGCGGTGACATCACTGAGAATGCCGCCTATCTGTCAGTAGAGATCAGCGGTGACATCACTGAGAATGCCGCCTATCCATCACCAGAGATCAGCGGTGACATCACTGAGAATGCCGCCTATCCATCACCAGAGATCAGAGGTGACATCACTGAGAATGCCGCCTATCCATCACCAGAGATCAGAGGTGACATCACTGAGAATGCCGCCTATCCATCACCAGAGATCAGCGGTGACATCACTGAGAATGCCGCCTATCCATCACTAGAGATCAGCGGTGACATCACTGAGAATGCCACCTATCCATCACTAGAGATCAGCGGTGACATCACTGAGAATGCCGCCTATCCATCACTAGAGATCAGCGGTGACATCACTGAGAATGCCTCCTATCCATCACCAGAGATCAGCGGTGACATCACTGAGAATGCCGCCTATCCATCACCAGAGATCAGCGGTGACATCACTGAGAATGCCGCCTATCCATCACCAGAGATCAGAGGTGACATCACTGAGAATGCCGCCTATCCATCACCAGAGATCAGAGGTGACATCACTGAGAATGCCGCCTATCCATCACCAGAGATCAGCGGTGACATCACTGAGAATGCCGCCTATCCATCACCAGAGATCAGCGGTGACATCACTGAGAATGCCGCCTATCCATCACTAGAGATCAGCGGTGACATCACTGAGAATGCCGCCTATCCATCACCAGAGATCAGCGGTGACATCACTGAGAATGCCGCCTATCCATCACCAGAGATCAGCGGTGACATCACTGAGAATGCCGCCTATCCATCACTAGAGATCAGCGGTGACATCACTGAGAATGCCTCCTATCCATCACTAAAGATCAGCAGTGACATCGCTGAGAATGCCGCCTATCCATCACTAGAGATCAGCGGTGACATCACTGAGAATGCCGCCTATCCATCACCAGAGATCAGCGGTGACATCACTGAGAATGCCGCCTATCCATCACTAGAGATCAGCGGTGACATCGCTGAGAATGCCTCCTATCCATCACTAGAGATCAGCAGTGACATCGCTGAGAATGCCGCCTATCCATCACTAGAGATTAGAGGTGACATCACTGAGAATGCCGCCTATCCATCACTAGAGATCAGCGGTGACATCACTGAGAATGCCGCCTATCCATCACTAGAGATCAGCGGTGACATCACTGAGAATGCCGCCTATCCATCACCAGAGATCAGCGGTGACATCACTGAGAATGCCGCCTATCCATCACCAGAGATCAGCGGTGACATCACTGAGAATGCCTCCTATCCATCACCAGAGATCAGCGGTGACATCACTGAGAATGCCTCCTATCCATCACCAGAGATCAGCGGTGACATCACTGAGAATGCCGCCTATCCATCACTAGAGATCAGCGGTGACATCACTGAGAATGCCGCCTATCCATCACCAGAGATCAGCGGTGACATCACTGAGAATGCCTCCTATCCATCACCAGAGATCAGCGGTGACATCACTGAGAATGCCGCCTATCCATCACCAGAGATCAGAGGTGACATCACTGAGAATGCCGCCTATCCATCACCAGAGATCAGAGGTGACATCACTGAGAATGCCGCCTATCCATCACCAGAGATCAGCGGTGACATCACTGAGAATTTCTCCTATCCATCACCAGAGATCAGAGGTGACATCACTGAGAATGCCTCCTATCCATCACCAGAGATCAGAGGTGACATCACTGAGAATGCCTCCTATCCATCACCAGAGATCAGCGGTGATATCACTGAGAATGCCTCCTATCCATCACCAGAGATCAGAGGTGACATCACTGAGAATGCCTCCTATCCATCACCAGAGATCAGCGGTGACATCACTGAGAATGCCGCCTATCATCACTAGAGATCAGCGGTGACATCACTGAGAATGCCGCCTATCCATCACCAGAGATCAGCGGTGACATCACTGAGAATGCCGCCTATCCATCACCAGAGATCAGCGGTGACATCACTGAGAATGCCGCCTATCCATCACCAGAGATCAGCAGTGACATCACTGAGAATGCCGCCTATCCATCACCAGAGATCAGCAGTGACATCACTGAGAATGCCGCCTATCCATCACCAGAGATCAGCGGTGACATCACTGAGAATGCCGTCTATCCATCACCAGAGATCAGAGGTGACATCACTGAGAATGCCACCTATCCATCACCAGAGATCAGCAGTGACATCACTGAGAATGCCACCTATCCATCACCAGAGATCAGAGGTGACATCACTGAGAATGCCGCCTATCCATCACCAGAGATCAGCGGTGACATCACTGAGAATGCCACCTATCCATCACCAGAGATCAGCGGTGACATCACTGAGAATGCCGCCTATCCATCACTAGAGATCAGCGGTGACATCACTGAGAATGCCGCCTATCCATCACCAGAGATCAGTGGTGACATCACTGAGAATGCCGCCTATCCATCACCAGAGATCAGCGGTGACATCACTGAGAATGCCTCCTATCCATCACTAGAGATCAGCGGTGACATCACTGAGAATGCCTCCTATCCATCACCAGAGATCAGCGGTGACATGACTGAGAATGCTGCCTATCCATCACTAGAGATCAGCGGTGACATCACTGAGAATGCCGCCTATCCATCACCAGAGATCAGCGGTGACATCACTGAGAATGCCGCCTATCCATCACTAGAGATCAGCGGTGACATCACTGAGAATGCCGCCTATCCATCACCAGAGATCAGCGGTGACATCACTGAGAATGCCACCTATCCATCACCAGAGATCAGTGGTGACATCACTGAGAATGCCGCCTATCCATCACTAGAGATCAGCGGTGACATCACTGAGAATGCCGCCTATCCATCACCAGAGATCAGCGGTGACATCACTGAGAATGCCGCCTATCCATCACTAGAGATCAGCGGTGACATCACTGAGAATGCCGCCTATCCATCACTAGAGATCAGCGGTGACATCACTGAGAATGCCGCCTATCCATCACCAGAGATCAGCGGTGACATCACTGAGAATGCCGCCTATCCATCACTAGAGATCAGCGGTGACATCACTGAGAATGCCTCCTATCCATCACCAGAGATCAGCGGTGACATCACTGAGAATGCCGCCTATCCATCACTAGAGATCAGCGGTGACATCACTGAGAATGCCGCCTATCCATCACTAGAGATCAGCGGTGACATCACTGAGAATGCCGCCTATCCATCACCAGAGATCAGCGGTGACATCACTGAGAATGCCGCCTATCCATCACTAGAGATCAGTGGTGACATCACTGAGAATGCCGCCTATCCATCACCAGAGATCAGCGGTGACATCACTGAGAATGCCTCCTATCCATCACCAAAGATCAGCGGTGACATCACTGAGAAAGCCGCCTATCCATCACTAGAGATCAGCGGTGACATCACTGAGAATGCCGCCTATCCATCACTAGAGATCAGCGGTGACATCACTGAGAATGCCGCCTATCCATCACCAGAGATCAGCGGTGACATCACTGAGAATGCCGCCTATCCATCACTAGAGATCAGCGGTGACATCACTGAGAATGCCGCCTATCCATCACCAGAGATCAGCGGTGACATCACTGAGAATGCCACCTATCCATCACCAGAGATCAGCGGTGACATCACTGAGAATGCCGCCTATCCATCACCAGAGATCAGCGGTGACATCACTGAGAATGCCACCTATCCATCACCAGAGATCAGCGGTGACATCACTGAGAATGCCGCCTATCCATCACCAGAGATCAGCGGTGACATCACTGAGAATGCCACCTATCCATCACCAGAGATCAGCGGTGACATCACTGAGAATGCCGCCTATCCATCACTAGGGATCAGCGGTGACATCACTGAGAATGCCGCCTATCCATCACCAGAGATCAGCGGTGACATCACTGAGAATGCCGCCTATCCATCACTAGGGATCAGCGGTGACATCACTGAGAATGCCGCCTATCCATCACCAGAGATCAGCGGTGACATCACTGAGAATGCCGCCTATCCATCACCAGAGATCAACGGTGACATCACTGAGAATGCCGCCTATCCATCACCAGAGATCAGCGGTGACATCACTGAGAATGCCGCCTATCCATCACCAGAGATCAGCGGTGACATCACTGAGAATGCCGCCTATCCATCACCAGAGATCAGCGGTGACATGACTGAGAATGCCGCCTATCCATCACCAGAGATCAGCGGTGACATCACTGAGAATGCCGCCTATCCATCACTAGAGATCAGCGGTGACATCACTGAGAATGCCTCCTATCCATCACTAGAGATCAGCGGTGACATCACTGAGAATGTCGCCTATCCATCACCAGAGATCAGCGGTGACATCACTGAGAATGCCGCCTATCCATCACTAGAGATCAGCGGTGACATCACTGAGAATGCTGCCTATCCATCACTAGAGATCAGCGGTGACATCACTGAGAATGCCGCCTATCCATCACCAGAGATAAGCGGTGACATCACTGAGAATGCCGCCTATCCATCACCAGAGATCAGCGGTGACATCACTGAGAATGCCGCCTATCCATCACCAGAGATCAGCGGTGACATCACTGAGAATGTCGCCTATCCATCACCAGAGATAAGCGGTGACATCACTGAGAATGCCGCCTATCCATCACCAGAGATCAGCGGTGACATCACTGAGAATGCCGCTTATCCATCACTAGAGATCAGCGGTGACATCACTGAGAATGCCGCCTATCCATCACCAGAGATCAGCGGTGACATCACTGAGAATGCCGCCTATCCATCACTAGAGATCAGCGGTGACATCACTGAGAATGCCGCCTATCCATCACCAGAGATCAGAGGTGACATAACTGAGAATGCCGCCTATCCATCACCAGAGATCAGCGGTGACATCACTGAGAATGCCGCCTATCCATCACTATAGATCAGAGGTGACATCGCTGAGAAATCCGCCTATCCATCACCAGAGATCAGCGGTGACATCACTGAGAATGCCGCCTATCCATCACCAGAGATCAGCGGTGACATCGCTGAGAATGCCGCCTATCCATCACTAGAGATCAGAGGTGACATCGCTGAGAAATCCGCCTATCCATCACCAGAGATCAGCGGTGACATCACTGAGAATGCCGCCTATCCATCACCAGAGATCAGCGGTGACATCGCTGAGAATGCCGCCTATCCATCACTAGAGATCAGCGGTGACATCACTGAGAATGCCGCCTATCCATCACTAGAGATCAGCGGTGACATCACTGAGAATGCCGCCTATCCATCACTAGAGATCAACGGTGACATCACTGAGAATGCCGCCTATCCATCACCAGAGATCAGCGGTGACATCACTGAGAATGCCGCCTATCCATCACCAGAGATCAGCGGTGACATCACTGAGAATGCCGCCTATCCATCACCAGAGATCAGCGGTGACATCACTGAGAATGCCGCCTATCCATCACCAGAGATCAGAGGTGACATCACTGAGAATGCCGCCTATCCATCACCAGAGATCAGAGGTGACATCACTGAGAATGCCGCCTATCCATCACCAGAGATCAGCGGTGACATCACTGAGAATGCCGCCTATCCATCACTAGAGATCAGCGGTGACATCACTGAGAATGCCACCTATCCATCACTAGAGATCAGCGGTGACATCACTGAGAATGCCGCCTATCCATCACTAGAGATCAGCGGTGACATCACTGAGAATGCCGCCTATCCATCACCAGAGATCAGCAGTGACATCACTGAGAATGCCGCCTATCCATCACCAGAGATCAGCAGTGACATCACTGAGAATGCCGCCTATCCATCACCAGAGATCAGCGGTGACATCACTGAGAATGCCGTCTATCCATCACCAGAGATCAGAGGTGACATCACTGAGAATGCCACCTATCCATCACCAGAGATCAGCAGTGACATCACTGAGAATGCCACCTATCCATCACCAGAGATCAGAGGTGACATCACTGAGAATGCCGCCTATCCATCACCAGAGATCAGCGGTGACATCACTGAGAATGCCACCTATCCATCACCAGAGATCAGCGGTGACATCACTGAGAATGCCGCCTATCCATCACTAGAGATCAGCGGTGACATCACTGAGAATGCCGCCTATCCATCACCAGAGATCAGTGGTGACATCACTGAGAATGCCGCCTATCCATCACCAGAGATCAGCGGTGACATCACTGAGAATGCCTCCTATCCATCACTAGAGATCAGCGGTGACATCACTGAGAATGCCTCCTATCCATCACCAGAGATCAGCGGTGACATGACTGAGAATGCTGCCTATCCATCACTAGAGATCAGCGGTGACATCACTGAGAATGCCGCCTATCCATCACCAGAGATCAGCGGTGACATCACTGAGAATGCCGCCTATCCATCACTAGAGATCAGCGGTGACATCACTGAGAATGCCGCCTATCCATCACCAGAGATCAGCGGTGACATCACTGAGAATGCCACCTATCCATCACCAGAGATCAGTGGTGACATCACTGAGAATGCCGCCTATCCATCACTAGAGATCAGCGGTGACATCACTGAGAATGCCGCCTATCCATCACCAGAGATCAGCGGTGACATCACTGAGAATGCCGCCTATCCATCACTAGAGATCAGCGGTGACATCACTGAGAATGCCGCCTATCCATCACTAGAGATCAGCGGTGACATCACTGAGAATGCCGCCTATCCATCACCAGAGATCAGCGGTGACATCACTGAGAATGCCGCCTATCCATCACTAGAGATCAGCGGTGACATCACTGAGAATGCCTCCTATCCATCACCAGAGATCAGCGGTGACATCACTGAGAATGCCGCCTATCCATCACTAGAGATCAGCGGTGACATCACTGAGAATGCCGCCTATCCATCACTAGAGATCAGCGGTGACATCACTGAGAATGCCGCCTATCCATCACCAGAGATCAGCGGTGACATCACTGAGAATGCCGCCTATCCATCACTAGAGATCAGTGGTGACATCACTGAGAATGCCGCCTATCCATCACCAGAGATCAGCGGTGACATCACTGAGAATGCCTCCTATCCATCACCAAAGATCAGCGGTGACATCACTGAGAAAGCCGCCTATCCATCACTAGAGATCAGCGGTGACATCACTGAGAATGCCGCCTATCCATCACTAGAGATCAGCGGTGACATCACTGAGAATGCCGCCTATCCATCACCAGAGATCAGCGGTGACATCACTGAGAATGCCGCCTATCCATGACTAGAGATCAGCGGTGACATCACTGAGAATGCCGCCTATCCATCACCAGAGATCAGCGGTGACATCACTGAGAATGCCACCTATCCATCACCAGAGATCAGCGGTGACATCACTGAGAATGCCGCCTATCCATCACCAGAGATCAGCGGTGACATCACTGAGAATGCCACCTATCCATCACCAGAGATCAGCGGTGACATCACTGAGAATGCCGCCTATCCATCACCAGAGATCAGCGGTGACATCACTGAGAATGCCACCTATCCATCACCAGAGATCAGCGGTGACATCACTGAGAATGCCGCCTATCCATCACTAGGGATCAGCGGTGACATCACTGAGAATGCCGCCTATCCATCACCAGAGATCAGCGGTGACATCACTGAGAATGCCGCCTATCCATCACTAGGGATCAGCGGTGACATCACTGAGAATGCCGCCTATCCATCACCAGAGATCAGCGGTGACATCACTGAGAATGCCGCCTATCCATCACCAGAGATCAACGGTGACATCACTGAGAATGCCGCCTATCCATCACCAGAGATCAGCGGTGACATCACTGAGAATGCCGCCTATCCATCACCAGAGATCAGCGGTGACATCACTGAGAATGCCGCCTATCCATCACCAGAGATCAGCGGTGACATGACTGAGAATGCCGCCTATCCATCACCAGAGATCAGCGGTGACATCACTGAGAATGCCGCCTATCCATCACTAGAGATCAGCGGTGACATCACTGAGAATGCCTCCTATCCATCACTAGAGATCAGCGGTGACATCACTGAGAATGTCGCCTATCCATCACCAGAGATCAGCGGTGACATCACTGAGAATGCCGCCTATCCATCACTAGAGATCAGCGGTGACATCACTGAGAATGCTGCCTATCCATCACTAGAGATCAGCGGTGACATCACTGAGAATGCCGCCTATCCATCACCAGAGATAAGCGGTGACATCACTGAGAATGCCGCCTATCCATCACCAGAGATCAGCGGTGACATCACTGAGAATGTCGCCTATCCATCACCAGAGATAAGCGGTGACATCACTGAGAATGCCGCCTATCCATCACCAGAGATCAGCGGTGACATCACTGAGAATGCCGCTTATCCATCACTAGAGATCAGCGGTGACATCACTGAGAATGCCGCCTATCCATCACCAGAGATCAGCGGTGACATCACTGAGAATGCCGCCTATCCATCACTAGAGATCAGCGGTGACATCACTGAGAATGCCGCCTATCCATCACCAGAGATCAGCGGTGACATCACTGAGAATGCCGCCTATCCATCACCAGAGATCAGCGGTGACATCGCTGAGAATGCCGCCTATCCATCACTAGAGATCAGAGGTGACATCGCTGAGAAATCCGCCTATCCATCACCAGAGATCAGCGGTGACATCACTGAGAATGCCGCCTATCCATCACCAGAGATCAGCGGTGACATCGCTGAGAATGCCGCCTATCCATCACTAGAGATCAGCGGTGACATCACTGAGAATGCCGCCTATCCATCACTAGAGATCAGCGGTGACATCACTGAGAATGCCGCCTATCCATCACTAGAGATCAACGGTGACATCACTGAGAATGCCGCCTATCCATCACCAGAGATCAGCGGTGACATCACTGAGAATGCCGCCTATCCATCACCAGAGATCAGCGGTGACATCACTGAGAATGCCGCCTATCCATCACCAGAGATTAGCGGTGACATCACTGAGAATGCCGCCTATCCATCACCAGAGATCAGCGGTGACATCACTGAGAATGCCGCCTATCCATCACTAGAGATCAGCGGTGACATCACTGAGAATGCCGCCTATCCATCACTAGAGATCAGCGGTGACATCACTGAGAATGTCGCCTATCCATCACCAGAGATCAGCGGTGACATCACTGACAATGCCGCCTATCCATCACTAGAGATCAGCGGTGACATCACTGAGAATGCCGCCTATCCATCACTAGAGATCAGCGGTGACATCACTGAGAATGCCGCCTATCCATCACCAGAGATAAGCGGTGACATCACTGAGAATGCCGCCTATCCATCACCAGAGATCAGCGGTGACATCACTGAGAATGCCGCCTATCCATCACCAGAGATCAGCGGTGACATCACTGAGAATGTCGCCTATCCATCACCAGAGATAAGCGGTGACATCACTGAGAATGCCGCCTATCCATCACCAGAGATCAGCGGTGACATCACTGAGAATGCCGCCTATCCATCACCAGAGATCAGCGGTGACATCACTGAGAATGCCGCCTATCCATCACTAGAGATCAGCGGTGACATCACTGAGAATGCCGCCTATCCATCACCAGAGATCAGCGGTGACATCACTGAGAATGCCGCCTATCCATCACTAGAGATCAGCGGTGACATCACTGAGAATGCCGCCTATCCATCACTAGAGATCAGCGGTGACATCACTGAGAATGTCGCCTATCCATCACCAGAGATAAGCGGTGACATCACTGAGAATGCCTCCTATCCATCACCAGAGATCAGAGGTGACATCACTGAGAATGCGGCCTATCCATCACTAGAGATCAGCGGTGACATCACTGAGAATGCCGCCTATCCATCTCCAGAGATCAGAGGTGACATCACTGAGAATGTCGCCTATCCATCACCAGAGATAAGCGGTGACATCACTGAGAATGCCTCCTATCCATCACCAGAGATCAGAGGTGACATCACTGAGAATGCCGCCTATCCATCACTAGAGATCAGCGGTGACATCACTGAGAATGCCGCCTATCCATCACTAGAGATCAACGGTGACATCACTGAGAATGCCGCCTATCCATCTCCAGAGATCAGAGGTGACATCACTGAGAATGCCGCCTATCCATCACTAGAGATCAGCGGTGACATCACTGAGAATGCCGCCTATCCATCACCAGAGATCAGCGGTGACATCACTGAGAATGCCGCCTATCCATCACCAGAGATCAGCGGTGACATCACTGAGAATGCCGCCTATCCATCACCAGAGATTAGCGGTGACATCACTGAGAATGCCGCCTATCCATCACCAGAGATCAGCGGTGACATCACTGAGAATGCCGCCTATCCATCACTAGAGATCAGCGGTGACATCACTGAGAATGCCGCCTATCCATCACTAGAGATCAGCGGTGACATCACTGAGAATGTCGCCTATCCATCACCAGAGATCAGCGGTGACATCACTGACAATGCCGCCTATCCATCACTAGAGATCAGCGGTGACATCACTGAGAATGCCGCCTATCCATCACTAGAGATCAGCGGTGACATCACTGAGAATGCCGCCTATCCATCACCAGAGATAAGCGGTGACATCACTGAGAATGCCGCCTATCCATCACCAGAGATCAGCGGTGACATCACTGAGAATGCCGCCTATCCATCACCAGAGATCAGCGGTGACATCACTGAGAATGTCGCCTATCCATCACCAGAAATAAGCGGTGACATCACTGAGAATGCCGCCTATCCATCACCAGAGATCAGCGGTGACATCACTGAGAATGCCGCCTATCCATCACTAGAGATCAGCGGTGACATCACTGAGAATGCCGCCTATCCATCACCAGAGATCAGCGGTGACATCACTGAGAATGCCGCCTATCCATCACTAGAGATCAGCGGTGACATCACTGAGAATGACGCCTATCCATCACTAGAGATCAGCGGTGACATCACTGAGAATGTCGCCTATCCATCACCAGAGATAAGCGGTGACATCACTGAGAATGCCTCCTATCCATCACCAGAGATCAGAGGTGACATCACTGAGAATGCGGCCTATCCATCACTAGAGATCAGCGGTGACATCACTGAGAATGCCGCCTATCCATCTCCAGAGATCAGAGGTGACATCACTGAGAATGTCGCCTATCCATCACCAGAGATAAGCGGTGACATCACTGAGAATGCCTCCTATCCATCACCAGAGATCAGAGGTGACATCACTGAGAATGCCGCCTATCCATCACTAGAGATCAGCGGTGACATCACTGAGAATGCCGCCTATCCATCACCAGAGATCAGAGGTGACATCACTGAGAATGCCGCCTATCCATCACTAGAGATCAGCGGTGACATCACTGAGAATGCCTCCTATCCATCACCAGAGATCAGAGGTGACATCACTGAGAATGCCGCCTATCCATCACTAGAGATCAGCGGTGACATCACTGAGAATGCCGCCTATCCATCACCAGAGATCAGCGGTCACATCACTGAGAATGCCGCCTATCCATCACCAGAGATCAGCGGTGACATCGCTGAGAATGCCTCCTATCCATCACCAGAGATCAGCGGTGACATCGCTGAGAATGCCTCCTATCCATCACCAGAGATCAGAGGTGACATCACTGAGAATGCCGCCTATCCATCACTAGAGATCAGCGGTGACATCACTGAGAATGCCGCCTATCCATCACTAGAGATCAGCGGTGACATCACTGAGAATGCCGCCTATCCATCACCAGAGATCAGAGGTGACATCACTGAGAATGCCGCCTATCCATCACTAGAGATCAGCGGTGACATCACTGAGAATGCCGCCTATCCATCACCAGAGATCAGCGGTGACATCACTGAGAATGCCACCTATCCATCACTAGAGATCAGCGGTGACATCACTGAGAATGCCTCCTATCCATCACCAGAGATCAGCGGTGACATCACTGAGAATGCCGCCTATCCATCACCAGAGATCAGCGGTGACATCACTGAGAATGCCGCCTATCCATCACCAGAGATCAGCGGTGACATCACTGAGAATGCCGCCTATCCATCACTAGAGATCAGCGGTGACATCACTGAGAATGCCGCCTATCCATCACCAGAGATCAGCGGTGACATCACTGAGAATGCCGCCTATCCATCACTAGAGATCAGAGGTGACATCACTGAGAATGCCGCCTATCCATCACTAGAGATCAGCGGTGACATCACTGAGAATGCCGCCTATCCATCACCAGAGATCAGCGGTGACATCACTGAGAATGCCGCCTATCCATCACTAGAGATCAGCGGTGACATCACTGAGAATGCCGCCTATCCATCACTAGAGATCAGCGGTGACATCACTGAGAATGTCGCCTATCCATCACCAGAGATCAGCGGTGACATCACTGACAATGCCGCCTATCCATCACTAGAGATCAGCGGTGACATCACTGAGAATGCCGCCTATCCATCACTAGAGATCAGCGGTGACATCACTGAGAATGCCGCCTATCCATCACCAGAGATAAGCGGTGACATCACTGAGAATGCCGCCTATCCATCACCAGAGATCAGCGGTGACATCACTGAGAATGTCGCCTATCCATCACCAGAGATAAGCGGTGACATCACTGAGAATGCCGCCTATCCATCACCAGAGATCAGCGGTGACATCACTGAGAATGCCGCCTATCCATCACTAGAGATCAGCGGTGACATCACTGAGAATGCCGCCTATCCATCACCAGAGATCAGCGGTGACATCACTGAGAATGCCGCCTATCCATCACTAGAGATCAGCGGTGACATCACTGAGAATGCCGCCTATCCATCACTAGAGATCAGCGGTGACATCACTGAGAATGTCGCCTATCCATCACCAGAGATAAGCGGTGACATCACTGAGAATGCCTCCTATCCATCACCAGAGATCAGAGGTGACATCACTGAGAATGCGGCCTATCCATCACTAGAGATCAGCGGTGACATCACTGAGAATGCCGCCTATCCATCTCCAGAGATCAGAGGTGACATCACTGAGAATGTCGCCTATCCATCACCAGAGATAAGCGGTGACATCACTGAGAATGCCTCCTATCCATCACTAGAGATCAGCGGTGACATCACTGAGAATGCCTCCTATCCATCACTAGAGATCAGCGGTGACATCACTGAGAATGCCTCCTATCCATCACCAGAGATCAGAGGTGACATCACTGAGAATGCCGCCTATCCATCACTAGAGATCAGCGGTGACATCACTGAGAATGCCGCCTATCCATCACCAGAGATCAGAGGTGACATCACTGAGAATGCCGCCTATCCATCACTAGAGATCAGCGGTGACATCACTGAGAATGCCTCCTATCCATCACTAGAGATCAGCGGTGACATCACTGAGAATGCCTCCTATCCATCACCAGAGATCAGAGGTGACATCACTGAGAATGCCGCCTATCCATCACTAGAGATCAGCGGTGACATCACTGAGAATGCCGCCTATCCATCACCAGAGATCAGAGGTGACATCACTGAGAATGCCGCCTATCCATCACCAGAGATCAGCGGTGACATCACTGAGAATGCCGCCTATCCATCACCAGAGATCAGAGGTGACATCACTGAGAATGCCGCCTATCCATCACTAGAGATCAGCGGTGACATCACTGAGAATGCCGCCTATCCATCACCAGAGATCAGCGGTGACATCACTGAGAATGCCGCCTATCCATCACTAGAGATCAGCGGTGACATCACTGAGAATGCCGCCTATCCATCACCAGAGATCAGCGGTGACATCACTGAGAATGCCGCCTATCCATCACCAGAGATCAGCGGTGACATCGCTGAGAATGCCTCCTATCCATCACCAGAGATCAGCGGTGACATCGCTGAGAATGCCGCCTATCCATCACTAGAGATCAGCAGTGACATCGCTGAGAATGAAGCCTATCCATCACTAGAGATCAGCGGTGACATCACTGAGAATGCCAGCTATCCATCACCAGAGATCAGCGGTGACATCACTGAGAATGCCGCTTATCCATCACTAGAGATCAGCGGTGACATCACTGAGAATGCCGCCTATCCATCACCAGAGATCAGCGGTGACATCACTGAGAATGTCGCCTATCCATCACTAGAGATCAGCGGTGACATCACTGAGAATGCCAGCTATCCATCACCAGAGATCAGAGGTGACATCACTGAGAATGCCGCCTATCCATCACTAGAGATCAGAGGTGACATCACTGAGAATGCCGCCTATCCATCACTAGAGATCAGCGGTGACATCACTGAGAATGCCGCCTATCCATCACCAGAGATCAGCGGTGACATCACTGAGAATGCCGCCTATCCATCACTAGAGATCAGCGGTGACATCACTGAGAATGCCGCCTATCCATCACCAGAGATCAGAGGTGACATCACTGAGAATGCCGCCTATCCATCACTAGAGATCAGCGGTGACATCACTGAGAATGCCGCCTATCCATCACCAGAGATCAGCGGTGACATCACTGAGAATGCCACCTATCCATCACTAGAGATCAGCGGTGACATCACTGAGAATGCCTCCTATCCATCACCAGAGATCAGCGGTGACATCACTGAGAATGCCGCCTATCCATCACCAGAGATCAGCGGTGACATCACTGAGAATGCCGCCTATCCATCACCAGAGATCAGCGGTGACATCACTGAGAATGCCGCCTATCCATCACCAGAGATCAGCGGTGACATCACTGAGAATGCCGCCTATCCATCACCAGAGATCAGCGGTGACATCACTGAGAATGCCGCCTATCCATCACTAGAGATCAGAGGTGACATCACTGAGAATGCCGCCTATCCATCACTAGAGATCAGCGGTGACATCACTGAGAATGCCGCCTATCCATCACCAGAGATCAGCGGTGACATCACTGAGAATGCCGCCTATCCATCACCAGAGATCAGAGGTGACATCACTGAGAATGCCTCCTATCCATCACCAGAGATCAGCGGTGACATCACTGAGAATGCCGCCTATCCATCACCAGAGATCAGCGGTGACATCACTGAGAATGCCGCCTATCCATCACCAGAGATCAGCGGTGACATCACTGAGAATGCCGCCTATCCATCACCAGAGATCAGCGGTGACATCACTGAGAATGCCGCCTATCCATCACCAGAGATCAGCGGTGACATCACTGAGAATGCCGCCTATCCATCACTAGAGATCAGCAGTGACATCGCTGAGAATGCCGCCTATCCATCACCAGATATCAGCGGTGACATCACTGAGAATGCCGCCTATCCATCACCAGATATCAGCGGTGACATCACTGAGAATGCCGCCTATCCATCACTAGAGATCAGCGGTGACATCACTGAGAATGCCGCCTATCCATCACTAGAGATCAGAGGTGACATCACTGAGAATGCCGCCTATCCATCACCAGAGATCAGAGGTGACATCACTGAGAATGCCGCCTATCCATCACTAGAGATCAGCGGTGACATCACTGAGAATGCCGCCTATCCATCACCAGAGATCAGCGGTGACATCACTGAGAATGCCGCCTATCCATCACCAGAGATCAGCGGTGACATCACTGAGAATGCCTCCTATCCATCACCAGAGATCAGAGGTGACATCACTGAGAATGCCGCCTATCCATCACCAGAGATCAGAGGTGACATCACTGAGAATGCCGCCTATCCATCACTAGAGATCAGCGGTGACATCACTGAGAATGCCGCCTATCCATCACTAGAGATCAGAGGTGACATCACTGAGAATGCCGCCTATCCATCACCAGAGATCAGAGGTGACATCACTGAGAATGCCGCCTATCCATCACTAGAGATCAGCGGTGACATCACTGAGAATGCCGCCTATCCATCACCAGAGATCAGCGGTGACATCACTGAGAATGCCGCCTATCCATCACCAGAGATCAGCGGTGACATCACTGAGAATGCCTCCTATCCATCACCAGAGATCAGAGGTGACATCACTGAGAATGCCGCCTATCCATCACCAGAGATCAGCGGTGACATCACTGAGAATGCCGCCTATCCATCACCAGAGATCAGCGGTGACATCACTGAGAATGCCGCCTATCCATCACCAGAGATCAGCGGTGACATCACTGAGAATGCCGCCTATCCATCACTAGAGATCAGTGGTGACATCACTGAGAATGCCGCCTATCCATCACTAGAGATCAGCGGTGACATCACTGAGAATGCCGCCTATCCATCACTAGAGATCAGCAGTGACATCACTGAGAATGCCACCTATCCATCACTAGAGATCAGCGGTGACATCACTGAGAATGCCGCCTATCCATCACTAGAGATCAGCAGTGACATCACTGAGAATGCCACCTATCCATCACTAGAGATCAGTGGTGACATCACTGAGAATGCCGCCTATCCATCACTAGAGATCAGAGGTGACATCACTGAGAATGCCTCCAATCCATCACCAGAGATCAGCGGTGACATCACTGAGAATGCCGCCTATCCATCACCAGAGATCAGCGGTGACATCACTGAGAATGCCGCCTATCCATCACTAGAGATCAGCGGTGACATCACTGAGAATGCCGCCTATCCATCACCAGAGATCAGCGGTGACATCACTGAGAATGCCGCCTATCCATCACTAGAGATCAGAGGTGACATCACTGAGAATGCCGCCTATCCATCACTAGAGATCAGCAGTGACATCACTGAGAATGCCGCCTATCCATCACTAGAGATCAGCGGTGACATCACTGAGAATGCCGCCTATCCATCACTAGAGATCAGAGGTGACATCACTGAGAATGCCTCCAATCCATCACCAGAGATCAACGGTGACATCACTGAGAATGGCGCCTATCCATCACCAGAGATCAGCGGTGACATCACTGAGAATGCCGCCTATCCATCACTAGAGATCAGCGGTGACATCACTGAGAATGCCGCCTATCCATCACCAGAGATCAGCGGTGACATCACTGAGAATGCCGCCTATCCATCACTAGAGATCAGAGGTGACATCACTGAGAATGCCGCCTATCCATCACTAGAGATCAGCGGTGACATCACTGAGAATGCCGCCTATCCATCACCAGAGATCAGCGGTGACATCACTGAGAATGCCGCCTATCCATCACCAGAGATCAGCGGTGACATCACTGAGAATGCCGCCTATCCATCACCAGAGATCAGCGGTGACATCACTGAGAACGTCGCCTATCCATCACCAGAGATCAGAGGTGACATCACTGAGAATGCCATCTATCCATCACCAGAGATCAGCGGTGACATCACTAAGAATGCCGCCTATCCATCACCAGAGATCAGCGGTGACATCACTGAGAATGCCGCCTATCCATCACCAGAGATCAGCGGTGACATCACTGAGAATGCCTCCTATCCATCACTAGAGATCAGCGGTGACATCACTGAGAATGCCGCCTATCCATCACTAGAGATCAGCGGTGACATCACTGAGAATGCCACCTATCCATCACCAGAGATCAGCGGTGACATCACTGAGAATGCCGCCTATCCATCACCAGAGATCAGCGGTGACATCACTGAGAATGCCTCCTATCCATCACCAGAGATCAGCGGTGACATCACTGAGAATGCCGCCTATGCATCACCAGAGATCAGCGGTGACATCACTGAGAATGCCTCCTATCCATCACCAGAGATCAGCAGTGACATCACTGAGAATGCCGCCTATCCATCACCAGAGATCAGCGGTGACATCACTGAGAATGCCGCCTATCCATCACTAGAGATCAGCAGTGACATCACTGAGAATGCCGCCTATGCATCACCAGAGATCAGCGGTGACATCACTGAGAATGCCGCCTATCCATCACCAGAGATCAGCAGTGACATCACTGAGAATGCCGCCTATCCATCACTAGAGATCAGCAGTGACATCACTGAGAATGCCGCCTATGCATCACCAGAGATCAGCGGTGACATCACTGAGAATGCCGCCTATCCATCACCAGAGATCAGCGGTGACATCACTGAGAATGCCGCCTATCCATCACTAGAGATCAGCAGTGACATCACTGAGAATGCCGCCTATGCATCACCAGAGATCAGCGGTGACATCACTGAGAATGCCGCGTATCCATCACCAGAGATCAGCGGTGACATCACTGAGAATGCCGCCTATCCATCACCAGAGATCAGCAGTGACATCACTGAGAATGCCGCCTATCCATCACCAGAGATCAGCGGTGACATCACTGAGAATGCCGCCTATCCATCACTAGAGATCAGCGGTGACATCACTGAGAATGCCGCCTATGCATCACCAGAGATCAGCGGTGACATCACTGAGAATGCCTCCTATCCATCACCAGAGATCAGCAGTGACATCACTGAGAATGCCGCCTATCCATCACCAGAGATCAGTGGTGACATCACTGAGAATGACGCCTATCCATCACTAGAGATCAGCGGTGACGTCACTGAGAATGCCTCCTATCCATCACTAGAGATCAGCGGTGACATCACTGAGAATGACGCCTATCCATCACTAGAGATCAGCGGTGACATCACTGAGAATGCCGCCTATCCATCACCAGAGATCAGCGGTGACATCACTGAGAATGACGCCTATCCATCACTAGAGATCAGCGGTGACATCACTGAGAATGCCTCCTATCCATCACTAGAGATCAGCGGTGACATCACTGAGAATGCCTCCTATCACCAGAGATCAGCGGTGACATCACTGAGAATGACGCCTATCCATCACTAGAGATCAGCGGTGACATCACTGAGAATGCCGCCTATCCATCACCAGAGATCAGCGGTGACATCACTGAGAATGCCGCCTATGCATCACCAGAGATCAGCAGTGACATCACTGAGAATGCCGCCTATTCATCACCAGAGATCAGCGGTGACATCACTGAGAATGCCGCCTATCCATCACCAGAGATCAGCGGTGACATCACTGAGAATGCCGCCTATCCATCACCAGAGATCGGCAGTGACATCACTGAGAATGCCGCCTATCCATCACCAGAGATCAGCAGTGACATCACTGAGAATGGCGCCTATCCATCACCAGAGATCAGCAGTGACATGACTGAGAATGCCTCCTATCCATCACTAGAGATCAGCGGTGACATCACTGAGAATGCCGCCTATCCATCACCAGAGATCAGCGGTGACATCACTGAGAATGCCACCTATCCATCACCAGAGATCAGCGGTGACATCACTGAGAATGCCGCCTATCCATCACCAGAGATCAGCGGTGACATCACTGAGAATGCCTCCTATCACCAGAGATCAGCGGTGACATCACTGAGAATGACGCCTATCCATCACTAGAGATCAGCGGTGACATCACTGAGAATGCCGCCTATCCATCACCAGAGATCAGCGGTGACATCACTGAGAATGCCGCCTATGCATCACCAGAGATCAGCAGTGACATCACTGAGAATGCTGCCTATTCATCACCAGAGATCAGCGGTGACATCACTGAGAATGCCGCCTATCCATCACCAGAGATCAGCGGTGACATCACTGAGAATGCCGCCTATGCATCACCAGAGATCAGCAGTGACATCACTGAGAATGCCGCCTATCCATCACCAGAGATCAGCAGTGACATCACTGAGAATGCCTCCTATCCATCACCAGAGATCAGCAGTGACATCACTGAGAATGCCTCCTATCCATCACTAGAGATCAGCGGTGACATCACTGAGAATGCCGCCTATCCATCACCAGAGATCAGCGGTGACATCACTGAGAATGCCGCCTATGCATCACCAGAGATCAGCGGTGACATCACTGAGAATGCCACCTATCCATCACCAGAGATCAGCGGTGACATCACTGAGAATGCCGCCTATCCATCACCAGAGATCAGCGGTGACATCACTGAGAATGCCGCCTATCCATCACCAGAGATCAGCTGTGACATCACTGAGAATGCCGCCTATCCATCACTAGAGATCAGCGGCGACATCACTGAGAATGCCGCCTATCCATCACCAGAGATCAGCGGTGACATCACTGAGAATGCCGCCTATCCATCACCAGAGATCAGCGGTGACATCACTGAGAATGCCGCCTATCCATCACCAGAGATCAGCGGTGACATCACTGAGAATGTCGCCTATCCATCACTAGAGATCAGCGGTGACATCACTGAGAATGCCGCCTATCCATCACCAGAGATCAGCGGTGACATCACTGAGAATGTCGCCTATCCATCACCAGAGATAAGCGGTGACATCACTGAGAATGCCGCCTATCCATCACCAGAGATCAGCGGTGACATCACTGAGAATGCCGCCTATCCATCACTAGAGATCAGCGGTGACATCACTGAGAATGCCGCCTATCCATCACTAGAGATCAGCGGTGACATCACTGAGAATGCCGCCTATCCATCACTAGAGATCAGTGGTGACATCACTGAGAATGCCGCCTATCCATCACTAGAGATCAGCGGTGACATCACTGAGAATGCCACCTATCCATCACTAGAGATCAGTGGTGACATCACTGAGAATGCCGCCTATCCATCACTAGAGATCAGAGGTGACATCACTGAGAATGCCTCCAATCCATCACCAGAGATCAGCGGTGACATCACTGAGAATGCCGCCTATCCATCACCAGAGATCAGCGGTGACATCACTGAGAATGCCGCCTATCCATCACTAGAGATCAGCGGTGACATCACTGAGAATGCCGCCTATCCATCACCAGAGATCAGCGGTGACATCACTGAGAATGCCGCCTATCCATCACTAGAGATCAGAGGTGACATCACTGAGAATGCCGCCTATCCATCACTAGAGATCAGCAGTGACATCACTGAGAATGCCACCTATCCATCACTAGAGATCAGCGGTGACATCACTGAGAATGCCGCCTATCCATCACTAGAGATCAGAGGTGACATCACTGAGAATGCCTCCAATCCATCACCAGAGATCAACGGTGACATCACTGAGAATGCCGCCTATCCATCACCAGAGATCAGCGGTGACATCACTGAGAATGCCGCCTATCCATCACTAGAGATCAGCGGTGACATCACTGAGAATGCCGCCTATCCATCACCAGAGATCAGCGGTGACATCACTGAGAATGCCGCCTATCCATCACTAGAGATCAGAGGTGACATCACTGAGAATGCCGCCTATCCATCACTAGAGATCAGCGGTGACATCACTGAGAATGCCGCCTATCCATCACCAGAGATCAGCGGTGACATCACTGAGAATGCCGCCTATCCATCACCAGAGATCAGCGGTGACATCACTGAGAATGCCGCCTATCCATCACCAGAGATCAGCGGTGACATCACTGAGAACGTCGCCTATCCATCACCAGAGATCAGAGGTGACATCACTGAGAATGCCATCTATCCATCACCAGAGATCAGCGGTGACATCACTAAGAATGCCGCCTATCCATCACCAGAGATCAGCGGTGACATCACTGAGAATGCCGCCTATCCATCACCAGAGATCAGCGGTGACATCACTGAGAATGCCTCCTATCCATCACTAGAGATCAGCGGTGACATCACTGAGAATGCCGCCTATCCATCACTAGAGATCAGCGGTGACATCACTGAGAATGCCACCTATCCATCACCAGAGATCAGCGGTGACATCACTGAGAATGCCGCCTATCCATCACCAGAGATCAGCGGTGACATCACTGAGAATGCCTCCTATGCATCACCAGAGATCAGCAGTGACATCACTGAGAATGCCGCCTATCCATCACTAGAGATCAGCGGTGACATCACTGAGAATGCCACCTATCCATCACCAGAGATCAGCGGTGAGATCACTGAGAATGCCGCCTATGCATCACCAGAGATCAGCGGTGACATCACTGAGAATGCCTCCTATCCATCACCAGAGATCAGCAGTGACATCACTGAGAATGCCGCCTATCCATCACCAGAGATCAGCGGTGACATCACTGAGAATGCCGCCTATCCATCACTAGAGATCAGCAGTGACATCACTGAGAATGCCGCCTATGCATCACCAGAGATCAGCGGTGACATCACTGAGAATGCCGCCTATCCATCACCAGAGATCAGCAGTGACATCACTGAGAATGCCGCCTATCCATCACTAGAGATCAGCAGTGACATCACTGAGAATGCCGCCTATGCATCACCAGAGATCAGCGGTGACATCACTGAGAATGCCGCCTATCCATCACCAGAGATCAGCGGTGACATCACTGAGAATGCCGCCTATCCATCACTAGAGATCAGCAGTGACATCACTGAGAATGCCGCCTATGCATCACCAGAGATCAGCGGTGACATCACTGAGAATGCCGCCTATCCATCACCAGAGATCAGCGGTGACATCACTGAGAATGCCGCCTATCCATCACCAGAGATCAGCAGTGACATCACTGAGAATGCCGCCTATCCATCACCAGAGATCAGCGGTGACATCACTGAGAATGCCGCCTATCCATCACTAGAGATCAGCGGTGACATCACTGAGAATGCCGCCTATGCATCACCAGAGATCAGCGGTGACATCACTGAGAATGCCTCCTATCCATCACCAGAGATCAGCAGTGACATCACTGAGAATGCCGCCTATCCATCACCAGAGATCAGTGGTGACATCACTGAGAATGCCTCCTATCCATCACTAGAGATCAGCGGTGACATCACTGAGAATGCCTCCTATCACCAGAGATCAGCGGTGACATCACTGAGAATGACGCCTATCCATCACTAGAGATCAGCGGTGACATCACTGAGAATGCCGCCTATCCATCACCAGAGATCAGCGGTGACATCACTGAGAATGCCGCCTATGCATCACCAGAGATCAGCAGTGACATCACTGAGAATGCCGCCTATTCATCACCAGAGATCAGCGGTGACATCACTGAGAATGCCGCCTATCCATCACCAGAGATCAGCGGTGACATCACTGAGAATGCCGCCTATCCATCACCAGAGATCAGCGGTGACATCACTGAGAATGCCGCCTATCCATCACCAGAGATCGGCAGTGACATCACTGAGAATGCCGCCTATCCATCACCAGAGATCAGCAGTGACATCACTGAGAATGGCGCCTATCCATCACCAGAGATCAGCAGTGACATGACTGAGAATGCCTCCTATCCATCACTAGAGATCAGCGGTGACATCACTGAGAATGCCGCCTATCCATCACCAGAGATCAGCGGTGACATCACTGAGAATGCCGCCTATGCATCACCAGAGATCAGCGGTGACATCACTGAGAATGCCACCTATCCATCACCAGAGATCAGCGGTGACATCACTGAGAATGCCGCCTATCCATCACCAGAGATCAGCAGTGACATCACTGAGAATGGCGCCTATCCATCACCAGAGATCAGCAGTGACATGACTGAGAATGCCTCCTATCCATCACTAGAGATCAGCGGTGACATCACTGAGAATGCCGCCTATGCATCACCAGAGATCAGCGGTGACATCACTGAGAATGACGCCTATCCATCACTAGAGATCAGCGGTGACATCACTGAGAATGCCGCCTATCCATCACCAGAGATCAGCGGTGACATCACTGAGAATGCCGCCTATGCATCACCAGAGATCAGCAGTGACATCACTGAGAATGCTGCCTATTCATCACCAGAGATCAGCGGTGACATCACTGAGAATGCCACCTATCCATCACCAGAGATCAGCGGTGACATCACTGAGAATGCCGCCTATGCATCACCAGAGATCAGCAGTGACATCACTGAGAATGCCGCCTATCCATCACCAGAGATCAGCAGTGACATCACTGAGAATGCCTCCTATCCATCACCAGAGATCAGCAGTGACATCACTGAGAATGCCTCCTATCCATCACTAGAGATCAGCGGTGACATCACTGAGAATGCCGCCTATCCATCACCAGAGATCAGCGGTGACATCACTGAGAATGCCGCCTATGCATCACCAGAGATCAGCGGTGACATCACTGAGAATGCCACCTATCCATCACCAGAGATCAGCGGTGACATCACTGAGAATGCCGCCTATCCATCACCAGAGATCAGCGGTGACATCACTGAGAATGCCGCCTATCCATCACCAGAGATCAGCTGTGACATCACTGAGAATGCCGCCTATCCATCACTAGAGATCAGCGGCGACATCACTGAGAATGCCGCCTATCCGTCACCAGAGATCAGCGGTGACATCACTGAGAATGCCGCCTATCCATCACCAGAGATCAGCGGTGACATCACTGAGAATGCCGCCTATCCATCACCAGAGATCAGCGGTGACATCACTGAGAATGTCGCCTATCCATCACTAGAGATCAGCGGTGACATCACTGAGAATGTCGCCTATCCATCACCAGAGATAAGCGGTGACATCACTGAGAATGCCGCCTATCCATCACCAGAGATCAGCGGTGACATCACTGAGAATGCCGCCTATCCATCACCAGAGATAAGCGGTGACATCACTGAGAATGCCGCCTATCCATCACCAGAGATCAGCGGTGACATCACTGAGAATGCCGCCTATCCATCACCAGAGATCAGCGGTGACATCACTGAGAATGTCGCCTATCCATCACTAGAGATCAGCGGTGACATCACTGAGAATGTCGCCTATCCATCACCAGAGATAAGCGGTGACATCACTGAGAATGCCGCCTATCCATCACCAGAGATCAGCGGTGACATCACTGAGAATGCCGCCTATCCATCACTAGAGATCAGCGGTGACATCACTGAGAATGCCGCCTATCCATCACTAGAGATCAGCGGTGACATCACTGAGAATGCCGCCTATCCATCACTAGAGATCAGTGGTGACATCACTGAGAATGCCGCCTATCCATCACTAGAGATCAGCGGTGACATCACTGAGAATGCCGCCTATCCATCACTAGAGATCAGCGGTGACATCACTGAGAATGCCGCCTATCCATCACTAGAGATCAGTGGTGACATCACTGAGAATGCCGCCTATCCATCACTAGAGATCAGCGGTGACATCACTGAGAATGCCGCCTATCCATCACTAGAGATCAGCGGTGACATCACTGAGAATGCCTCCTATCCATCACTAGAGATCAGCGGTGACATCACTGAGAATGCCGCCTATCCATCACCAGAGATAAGCGGTGACATCACTGAGAATGCCGCCTATCCATCACCAGAGATCAGCGGTGACATCTCTGAGAATGCCGCCTATCCATCACCAGAGATAAGCGGTGACATCACTGAGAATGCCGCCTATCCATCACCAGAGATCAGCGGTGACATCACTGAGATTGCCGCCTATCCATCACTAGAGATCAGCGGTGACATCACTGAGAATGCCGCCTATCCATCACTAGAGATCAGCGGTGACATCACTGAGAATGCCGCCTATCCATCACCAGAGATCAGCGGTGACATCACTGAGAATGACTATTATCCATCACCAGAGATCAGCGGTGACATCACTGAGAATGCCGCCTATCCATCACTAGAGATCAGCGGTGACATCACTGAGAATGCCGCCTATCCATCACAGAGATCAGCGGTGACATCACTGAGAATGCCGCCTATCCATCACCAGAGATCAGCGGTGACATCACTGAGAATGCCGCCTATCCATCACTAGAGATCAGCGGTGACATCACTGAGAATGTCGCCTATCCATCACTAGAGATCAGTGGTGACATCACTGAGAATGCCGCCTATCCATCACTAGAGATCAGCGGTGACATCACTGAGAATGCCGCCTATCCACCACCAGAGATCAGCGGTGACATCACTGAGAATGCCGCCTATCCATCACTAGAGATCAGCGGTGACATCACTGAGAATGCCGCCTATCCATCACCAGAGATCAGCGGTGACATCGCTGAGAATGCCTCCTATCCATCACTAGAGATCAGCGGTGACGTCACTGAGAATGCCGCCTATCCATCACCAGAGATCAGCGGTGACATCACTGAGAATGCCGCCTATCCATCACTAGAGATCAGCGGTGACGTCACTGAGAATGCCGCCTATCCATCACTAGAGATCAGCGGTGACATCACTGAGAATGCCTCCTATCCATCACTAGAGATCAGCGGTGACATCACTGAGAATGCCTCCTATCCATCACTAGAGATCAGCGGTGACATCACTGAGAATGCCGCCTATCCATCACCAGAGATCAGCGGTGACATCACTGAGAATGCCTCCTATCCATCACTAGAGATCAGCGGTGACGTCACTGAGAATGCCGCCTATCCATCACCAGAGATCAGCGGTGACATCACTGAGAATGCCGCCTATCCATCACTAGAGATCAGCGGTGACATCACTGAGAATGCCGCCTATCCATCACTAGAGATCAGCGGTGACATCACTGAGAATGCCTCCTATCCATCACCAGAGATCAGAGGTGACATCACTGAGAATGCCGCCTATCCATCACTAGAGATCAGCGGTGACATCACTGAGAATGCCGCCTATCCATCACCAGAGATCAGAGGTGACATCACTGAGAATGCCGCCTATCCATCACCAGAGATCAGCGGTGACATCACTGAGAATGCCGCCTATCCATCACCAGAGATCAGCGGTGACATCACTGAGAATGCCGCCTATCCATCACCAGAGATCAGCGGTGACATCACTGAGAATGCTGCCTATCCATCACCAGAGATCAGCGGTGACATCACTGAGAATGCCGCCTATCCATCACCAGAGATCAGCGGTGACATCACTGAGAATGCCGCCTATCCATCACCAGAGATCAGAGGTGACATCACTGAGAATGCCGCCTATCCATCACTAGAGATCAGCGGTGACATCACTGAGAATGCCGCCTATCCATCACCAGAGATCAGAGGTGACATCACTGAGAATGCCGCCTATCCATCACCAGAGATCAGCGGTGACATCACTGAGAATGCCGCCTATCCATCACCAGATATCAGCGGTGACATCACTGAGAATGCCTCCTATCCATCACCAGAGATCAGCGGTGACATCACTGAGAATGCCGCCTATCCATCACCAGATATCAGCGGTGACATCACTGAGAATGCCGCCTATCCATCACCAGATATCAGCGGTGACATCACTGAGAATTCCGCCTATCCATCACCAGAGATCAGCGGTGACATCACTGAGAATGCCGCCTATCCATCACTAGAGATCAGCGGTGACATCACTGAGAATGCCGCCTATCCATCACTAGAGATCAGCGGTGACATCACTGAGAATGCCGCCTATCCATCACCAGATATCAGCGGTGACATCACTGAGAATTCCGCCTATCCATCACCAGAGATCAGCGGTGACATCACTGAGAATGCCGCCTATCCATCACTAGAGATCAGCGGTGACATCACTGAGAATGCCGCCTATCCATCACTAGAGATCAGCGGTGACATCACTGAGAATGCCGCCTATCCATCACCAGAGATCAGCGGTGACATCACTGAGAATGCCGCCTATCCATCACTAGAGATCAGTGGTGACATCACTGAGAATGCCTCCTATCCATCACTAGAGATCAGCGGTGACATCACTGAGAATGCCTCCTATCCATCACTAGAGATCAGCAGTGACATCACTGAGAATGCCGCCTATCCATCACTAGAGATCAGTGGTGACATCACTGAGAATGCCGCCTATCCATCACTAGAGATCAGCGGTGACATCACTGAGAATGCCTCCTATCCATCACTAGAGATCAGCGGTGACATCACTGAGAATGCCTCCTATCCATCACTAGAGATCAGCGGTGACATCACTGAGAATGCCGCCTATCCATCACCAGAGATCAGCGGTGACATCACTGAGAATGCCGCCTATCCATCACTAGAGATCAGTGGTGACATCACTGAGAATGCCTCCTATCCATCACTAGAGATCAGCGGTGACATCACTGAGAATGCCTCCTATCCATCACTAGAGATCAGCAGTGACATCACTGAGAATGCCGCCTATCCATCACTAGAGATCAGTGGTGACATCACTGAGAATGCCGCCTATCCATCACTAGAGATCAGCGGTGACATCACTGAGAATGCCGCCTATCCATCACTAGAGATCAGCGGTGACATCACTGAGAATGCCTCCTATCCATCACTAGAGATCAGCGGTGACATCACTGAGAATGCCGCCTATCCATCACCAGAGATCAGCAGTGACATCACTGAGAATGCCGCCTATCCATCACTAGAGATCAGAGGTGACATCACTGAGAATGCCGCCTATCCATCACCAGAGATCAGAGGTGACATCACTGAGAATGCCGCCTATCCATCACTAGAGATCAGAGGTGACATCACTGAGAATGCCTCCTATCCATCACCAGAGATCAGAGGTGACATCACTGAGAATGCCGCCTATCCATCACCAGAGATCAGCGGTGACATCACTGAGAATGCCGCCTATCCATCACCAGAGATCAGAGGTGACATAACTGAGAATGTCTCCTATCCATCACTAGAGATCAGCGGTGACATCACTGAGAATGCCTCCTATCCATCACCAGAGATCAGCGGTGACATCACTGAGAATGCTGCCTATCCATCACTAGAGATCAGAGGTGACATCACTGAGAATGCCGCCTATCCATCACTAGAGATCAGAGGTGACATAACTGAGAATGCTGCCTATCCATCACTAGAGATCAGCGGTGACATCACTGAGAATGCCGCCTATCCATCACTAGAGATCAGCGGTGACATCACTGAGAATGCCGCCTATCCATCACTAGAGATCAGCGGTGACATCACTGAGAATGCTGCCTATCCATCACTAGAGATCAGCGGTGACATCACTGAGAATGCCGCCTATCCATCACTAGAGATCAGCGGTGACATCACTGAGAATGCCTCCTATCCATCACCAGAGATCAGCGGTGACATCACTGAGAATGCCTCCTATCCATCACCAGAGATCAGAGGTGACATAACTGAGAATGCTGCCTATCCATCACTAGAGATCAGCGGTGACATCACTGAGAATGCCGCCTATCCATCACTAGAGATCAGCGGTGACATCACTGAGAATGCCTCCTATCCATCACCAGAGATCAGCGGTGACATCACTGAGAATGCCTCCTATCCATCACCAGAGATCAGCGGTGACATCACTGAGAATGCTGCCTATCCATCACTAGAGATCAGCGGTGACATCACTGAGAATGCTGCCTATCCATCACTAGAGATCAGCGGTGACATCACTGAGAATGCCGCCTATCCATCACTAGAGATCAGCGGTGACATCACTGAGAATGCCGCCTATCCATCACCAGAGATCAGCGGTGACATCACTGAGAATGCCGCCTATGCATCACCAGAGATCAGCGGTGACATCACTGAGAATGCCGCCTATCCATCACCAGAGATCAGCGGTGACATCACTGAGAATGCCTCCTATCCATCACCAGAGATCAGCGGTGACATCACTGAGAATGCCGCCTATCCATCACCAGAGATCAGCAGTGACATCACTGAGAATGCCGCCTATCCATCACCAGAGATCAGCAGTGACATCACTGAGAATGCCACCTATCCATCACCAGAGATCAGCGGTGACATCACTGAGAATGCCGCCTATCCATCAACAGAGATCAGCGGTGACATCACTGAGAATGCCGCCTATCCATCACCAGAGATCAGCAGTGACATCACTGAGAATGCCGCCTATCCATCACTAGAGATCAGCGGTGACATCACTGAGAATGCCGCCTATCCATCACCAGAGATCAGCGGTGACATCACTGAGAATGCCGCCTATCCATCACCAGAGATCAGCAGTGACATCACTGAGAATGCCTCCTATCCATCACTAGAGATCAGCAGTGACATCACTGAGAATGCCGCCTATCCATCACCAGAGATCAGCGGTGACATCACTGAGAATGCCTCCTATCCATCACTAGAGATCAGCGGTGACATCACTGAGAATGCCGCCTATCCATCACCAGAGATCAGCGGTGACATCACTGAGAATGCCTCCTATCCATCACTAGAGATAAGCGGTGACATCACTGAGAATGCCGCCTATCCATCACTAGAGATCAGCGGTGACATCACTGAGAATGCCACCTATCCATAACTAGAGATCAGCGGTGACATCACTGAGAATGCCTCCTATCCATCACTAGAGATCAGCGGTGACATCACTGAGAATGCCGCCTATCCATCACTAGAGATCAGCGGTGACATCACTGAGAATGCCACCTATCCATAACTAGAGATCAGCGGTGACATCACTGAGAATGCCGCCTATCCATCACTAGAGATCAGCGGTGACATCACTGAGAATGCCGCCTATCCATCACTAGAGATCAGCGGTGACATCACTGAGAATGCCGCCTATCCATCACCAGAGATCAGAGGTGACATCACTGAGAATGCCGCCTATCCATCACCAGAGATCAGCGGTGACATCACTGAGAATGCCGCCTATCCATCACCAGAGATCAGAGGTGACATCACTGAGAATGCCGCCTATCCATCACCAGAGATCAGTGGTGACATCACTGAGAATGCCGCCTATCCATCACTAGAGATCAGAGGTGACATCACTGAGAATGCCGCCTATCCATCACTAGAGATCAGCGGTGACATCACTGAGAATGCCGCCTATCCATCACCAGAGATCAGAGGTGACATCACTGAGAATGCCGCCTATCCATCACTAGAGATCAGAGGTGACATCACTGAGAATGCCGCCTATCCATCACTAGAGATCAGCGGTGACATCACTGAGAATGCCGCCTATCCATCACCAGAGATCAGAGGTGACATCACTGAGAATGCCGCCTATCCATCACCAGAGATCAGAGGTGACATCACTGAGAATGCCGCCTATCCATCACCAGAGATCAGCGGTGACATCACTGAGAATGCCGCCTATCCATCACTAGAGATCAGCGGTGACATCACTGAGAATGCCACCTATCCATAACTAGAGATCAGCGGTGACATCACTGAGAATGCCACCTATCCATAACTAGAGATCAGCGGTGACATCACTGAGAATGCCTCCTATCCATCACTAGAGATCAGCGGTGACATCACTGAGAATGCCGCCTATCCATCACTAGAGATCAGCGGTGACATCACTGAGAATGCCACCTATCCATAACTAGAGATCAGCGGTGACATCACTGAGAATGCCGCCTATCCATCACTAGAGATCAGCGGTGACATCACTGAGAATGCCGCCTATCCATCACTAGAGATCAGCGGTGACATCACTGAGAATGCCGCCTATCCATCACCAGAGATCAGAGGTGACATCACTGAGAATGCCGCCTATCCATCACCAGAGATCAGCGGTGACATCACTGAGAATGCCGCCTATCCATCACCAGAGATCAGAGGTGACATCACTGAGAATGCCGCCTATCCATCACCAGAGATCAGTGGTGACATCACTGAGAATGCCGCCTATCCATCACTAGAGATCAGAGGTGACATCACTGAGAATGCCGCCTATCCATCACTAGAGATCAGCGGTGACATCACTGAGAATGCCGCCTATCCATCACCAGAGATCAGAGGTGACATCACTGAGAATGCCGCCTATCCATCACTAGAGATCAGAGGTGACATCACTGAGAATGCCGCCTATCCATCACTAGAGATCAGCGGTGACATCACTGAGAATGCCGCCTATCCATCACCAGAGATCAGAGGTGACATCACTGAGAATGCCGCCTATCCATCACCAGAGATCAGAGGTGACATCACTGAGAATGCCGCCTATCCATCACCAGAGATCAGCGGTGACATCACTGAGAATGCCGCCTATCCATCACTAGAGATCAGCGGTGACATCACTGAGAATGCCGCCTATCCATCACCAGAGATCAGCGGTGACATCACTGAGAATGCCTCCTATCCATCACCAGAGATCAGAGGTGACATCACTGAGAATGCCGCCTATCCATCACCAGAGATCAGCGGTGACATCACTGAGAATGCCTCCTATCCATCACCAGAGATCAGCGGTGACATCACTGAGAATGCCTCCTATCCATCACCAGAGATCAGCGGTGACATCACTGAGAATGCCGCCTATCCATCACCAGAGATCAGCGGTGACATCACTGAGAATGCCGCCTATCCATCACCAGAGATCAGCGGTGACATCACTGAGAATGCCGCCTATCCATCACTAGAGATCAGTGGTGACATCACTGAGAATGCCGCCTATCCATCACTAGAGATCAGCGGTGACATCACTGAGAATGCCGCCTATCCATCACTAGAGATCAGCAGTGACATCACTGAGAATGCCGCCTATCCATCACCAGAGATCAGTGGTGACATCACTGAGAATGCCACCTATCCATCACCAGAGATCAGCGGTGACATCACTGAGAATGCCGCCTATCCATCACTAGAGATCAGCGGTGACATCACTGAGAATGCCGCCTATCCATCACTAGAGATCAGAGGTGACATCACTGAGAATGCCTCCAATCCATCACCAGAGATCAGCGGTGACATCACTGAGAATGCCGCCTATCCATCACCAGAGATCAGCGGTGACATCACTGAGAATGCCGCCTATCCATCACTAGAGATCAGCGGTGACATCACTGAGAATGCCGCCTATCCATCACCAGAGATCAGCGGTGACATCACTGAGAATGCCGCCTATCCATCACTAGAGATCAGCGGTGACATCACTGAGAATGCCTCCTATCCATCACTAGAGATCAGAGGTGACATCACTGAGAATGCCGCCTATCCATCACCAGAGATCAGCGGTGACATCACTGAGAATGCCTCCTATCCATCACTAGAGATCAGAGGTGACATGACTGAGAATGCCGCCTATCCATCACTAGAGATCAGCGGTGACATCACTGAGAATGCCGCCTATCCATCACCAGAGATCAGCGGTGACATCACTGAGAATGCCGCCTATCCATCACCAGAGATCAGCGGTGACATCACTGAGAATGCCGCCTATCCATCACCAGAGATCAGTGGTGACATCACTGAGAACGCCGCCTATCCATCACCAGAGATCAGCGGTGACATCACTAAGAATGCCGCCTATCCATCACCAGAGATCAGCGGTGACATCACTGAGAATGCCGCCTATCCATCACAAGAGATCAGTGGTGACATCACTGAGAACGCCGCCTATCCATCACCAGAGATCAGAGGTGACATCACTGAGAATGCCATCTATCCATCACCAGAGATCAGCGGTGACATCACTAAGAATGCCGCCTATCCATCACCAGAGATCAGCGGTGACATCACTAAGAATGCCGCCTATCCATCACCAGAAATCAGCGGTGACATCACTAAGAATGCCGCCTATCCATCACCAGAGATCAGCGGTGACATCACTGAGAATGCCTCCTATCCATCACCAGAGATCAGCAGTGACATCACTGAGAATGCCGCCTATCCATCACCAGAGATCAGCGGTGACATCACTGAGAATGCCTCCTATCCATCACTAGAGATCAGCGGTGACATCACTGAGAATGCCGCCTATCCATCACTAGAGATCAGCGGTGACATCACTGAGAATGCCACCTATCCATCACCAGAGATCAGCGGTGACATCACTGAGAATGCCGCCTATCCATCACCAGAGATCAGCGGTGACATCACTGAGAATGCCTCCTATCCATCACCAGAAATCAGCGGTGACATCACTGAGAATGCCGATTATGCATCACCAGAGATCAGCGGTGACATCACTGAGAATGCCGCCTATCCATCACCAGAGATCAGCAGTGACATCACTGAGAATGCCGCCTATCCATCACCAGAGATCAGCGGTGACATCACTGAGAATGCCGCCTATCCATCACCAGAGATCAGCGGTGACATCACTGAGAATGCCTCCTATCCATCACCAGAGATCAGCGGTGACATCACTGAGAATGCCGCCTATCCATCACCAGAGATCAGCAGTGACATCACTGAGAATGCCGCCTATCCATCACCAGAGATCAGCGGTGACATCACTGAGAATGCCGCCTATCCATCACTAGAGATCAGAGGTGACATAACTGAGAATGCCTCCTATCCATCACTAGAGATCAGCGGTGACATCACTGAGAATGCCGCCTATCCATCACCAGAGATCAGCAGTGACATCACTGAGAATGCCGCTTATCCATCACCAGAGATCAGCAGTGACATCACTGAGAATGCCGCCTATCCATCACTAGAGATCAGCGGTGACATCACTGAGAATGCCTCCTATCCATCACTAGAGATCAGCGGTGACATCACTGAGAATGCCTCCTATCCATCACTAGAGATCAGCGGTGACATCACTGAGAATGCCGCCTATCCATCACCAGAGATCAGCGGTGACATCACTGAGAATGCCGCCTATACATCACCAGAGATCAGCGGTGACATCACTGAGAATGCCACCTATCCATCACCAGAGATCAGCGGTGACATCACTGAGAATACCGCCTATCCATCACCAGAGATCAGCGGTGACATCACTGAGAATGCCGCCTATCCATCACCAGAGATCAGCGGTGACATCACTGAGAATGCCGCCTATCCATCACCAGAGATCAGCGGTGACATCACTGAGAATGCCGCCTATCCATCACCAGAGATCAGCGGTGACATCACTGAGAATGCCGCCTATCCATCACCAGAGATCAGCGGTGACATCACTGAGAATGTCGCCTATCCATCACTAGAGATCAGCGGTGACATCACTGAGAATGCCGCCTATCCATCACCAGAGATCAGCGGTGACATCACTGAGAATGTCGCCTATCCATCACCAGAGATAAGCGGTGACATCACTGAGAATGCCGCCTATCCATCACCAGAGATCAGCGGTGACATCACTGAGAATGCCGCCTATCCATCACTAGAGATCAGCGGTGACATCACTGAGAATGCCGCCTATCCATCACCAGAGATCAGCGGTGACATCACTGAGAATGCCGCCTATCCATCACTAGAGATCAGCGGAGACATCACTGAGAATGCCGCCTATCCATCACTAGAGATCAGCGGTGACATCACTGAGAATGCCGCCTATCCATCACCAGAGATCAGCGGTGACATCACTGAGAATGCCGCCTATCCATCACTAGAGATCAGCGGTGACATCACTGAGAATGCCGCCTATCCATCACTAGAGATCAGCGGTGACATCACTGAGAATGTCGCCTATCCATCACCAGAGATAAGCGGTGACATCACTGAGAATGCCGCCTATCCATCACCAGAGATAAGCGGTGACATCACTGAGAATGCCGCCTATCCATCACCAGAGATCAGCGGTGACATCTCTGAGAATGCCGCCTATCCATCACCAGAGATAAGCGGTGACATCACTGAGAATGCCGCCTATCCATCACCAGAGATCAGCGGTGACATCACTGAGATTGCCGCCTATCCATCACTAGAGATCAGCGGTGACATCACTGAGAATGCCGCCTATCCATCACTAGAGATCAGCGGTGACATCACTGAGAATGCCGCCTATCCATCACCAGAGATCAGCGGTGACATCACTGAGAATGCCGCCTATCCATCACCAGAGATCAGCGGTGACATCACTGAGAATGCCGCCTATCCATCACTAGAGATCAGCGGTGACATCACTGAGAATGCCGCCTATCCATCACCAGAGATCAGCGGTGACATCACTGAGAATGCCGCCTATCCATCACCAGAGATCAGCGGTGACATCACTGAGAATGCCTCCTATCCATCACTAGAGATCAGCGGTGACATCACTGAGAATGTCGCCTATCCATCACTAGAGATCAGTGGTGACATCACTGAGAATGCCGCCTATCCATCACTAGAGATCAGCGGTGACATCACTGAGAATGCCGCCTATCCATCACCAGAGATCAGCGGTGACATCGCTGAGAATGCCGCCTATCCATCACCAGAGATCAGCGGTGACATCACTGAGAATGCCTCCTATCCATCACTAGAGATCAGAGGTGACATCGCTGAGAATGCCGCCTATCATCACTAGAGATCAGCAGTGACATCGCTGAGAATGCCTCCTATCCATCACTAGAGATCAGCGGTGACATCACTGAGAATGCCGCCTATCCATCACTAGAGATCAGCGGTGACATCACTGAGAATGTCGCCTATCCATCACTAGAGATCAGCGGTGACATCACTGAGAATGCTGCCTATCCATCACTAGAGATCAGCGGTGACATCACTGAGAATGCCGCCTATCCATCACCAGAGATCAGAGGTGACATCACTGAGAATGCCGCCTATCCATCACTAGAGATCAGCGGTGACATCACTGAGAATGCCGCCTATCCATCACTAGAGATCAGCGGTGACATCACTGAGAATGCCGCCTATCCATCACCAGAGATCAGCGGTGACATCACTGAGAATGCCGCCTATCCATCACCAGAGATCAGCGGTGACATCACTGAGAATGCCTCCTATCCATCACCAGAGATCAGCGGTGACATCGCTGAGAATGCCGCCTATCCATCACTAGAGATCAGAGGTGACATCGCTGAGAAATCCGCCTATCCATCACCAGAGATCAGCGGTGACATCACTGAGAATGCCGCCTATCCATCACCAGAGATCAGAGGTGACATGACTGAGAATGCCGCCTATCCATCACTAGAGATCAGCGGTGACATCACTGAGAATGCCGCCTATCCATCACTAGAGATCAGCGGTGACATCACTGAGAATGCCGCCTATCCATCACCAGAGATCAGCGGTGACATCACTGAGAATGCCGCCTATCCATCACCAGAGATCAGCGGTGACATCACTGAGAATGCCTCCTATCCATCACCAGAGATCAGCGGTGACATCGCTGAGAATGCCGCCTATCCATCACTAGAGATCAGAGGTGACATCGCTGAGAAATCCGCCTATCCATCACCAGAGATCAGCGGTGACATCACTGAGAATGCCTCCTATCCATCACTAGAGATCAGCGGTGACATCACTGAGAATGCCGCCTATCCATCACTAGAGATCAGCGGTGACATCACTGAGAATGCCGCCTATTCATCACTAGAGATCAGAGGTGACATCGCTGAGAAATCCGCCTATCCATCACCAGAGATCAGCGGTGACATCACTGAGAATGCCGCCTATCCATCACTAGAGATCAGCGGTGACATCACTGAGAATGCCGCCTATCCATCACTAGAGATCAGCGGTGACATCACTGAGAATGCCGCCTATCCATCACCAGAGATCAGCGGTGACATCACTGAGAATGTCGCCTATCCATCACTAGAGATCAGCGGTGACATCACTGAGAATGCCGCCTATCCATCACCAGAGATCAGAGGTGACATCACTGAGAATGCCGCCTATCCATCACTAGAGATCAGCGGTGACATCACTGAGAATGCCGCCTATCCATCACCAGAGATCAGCGGTGACATCACTGAGAATGCCGCCTATCCATCACCAGAGATCAGCGGTGACATCACTGAGAATGCCTCCTATCCATCACCAGAGATCAGCGGTGACATCGCTGAGAATGCCGCCTATCCATCACTAGAGATCAGAGGTGACATCGCTGAGAAATCCGCCTATCCATCACCAGAGATCAGCGGTGACATCACTGAGAATGCCGCCTATCCATCACTAGAGATCAGCGGTGACATCACTGAGAATGTCGCCTATCCATCACTAGAGATCAGCGGTGACATCACTGAGAATGCCGCCTATCCATCACCAGAGATCAGCGGTGACATCACTGAGAATGTCGCCTATCCATCACTAGAGATCAGCGGTGACATCACTGAGAATGCCGCCTATCCATCACTAGAGATCAGCGGTGACATCACTGAGAATGCCACCTATCCATCACCAGAGATCAGAGGTGACATCACTGAGAATGCCGCCTATCCATCACTAGAGATCAGCGGTGACATCACTGAGAATGCCGCCTATCCATCACCAGAGATCAGCGGTGACATCACTGAGAATGCTGCCTATCCATCACCAGAGATCAGCGGTGACATCACTGAGAATGCCGCCTATCCATCACCAGAGATCAGCGGTGACATCACTGAGAATGCCGCCTATCCATCACCAGAGATCAGAGGTGACATCACTGAGAATGCCGCCTATCCATCACTAGAGATCAGCGGTGACATCACTGAGAATGCCACCTATCCATCACTAGAGATCAGAGGTGACATCACTGAGAATGCCGCCTATCCATCACCAGAGATCAGCGGTGACATCACTGAGAATGCCGCCTATCCATCACCAGAGATCAGCGGTGACATCACTGAGAATGCCGCCTATCCATCACTAGAGATCAGCGGTGACATCACTGAGAATGCCGCCTATCCATCACCAGAGATCAGCGGTGACATCACTGAGAATGCCGCCTATCCATCACTAGAGATCAGCGGTTACATCACTGAGAATGCCGCCTATCCATCACCAGAGATCAGCGGTGACATCACTGAGAATGCCGCCTATCCATCACTAGAGATCAGCAGTGACATCACTGAGAATGCCGCCTATCCATCACCAGAGATCAGAGGTGACATCACTGAGAATGCCGCCTATCCATCACCAGAGATCAGCGGTGACATCACTGAGAATGCCGCCTATCCATCACCAGATATCAGCGGTGACATCACTGAGAATGCCGCCTATCCATCACTAGAGATCAGAGGTGACATCACTGAGAATGCCGCCTATCCATCACCAGATATCAGCGGTGACATCACTGAGAATGCCGCCTATCCATCACCAGATATCAGCGGTGACATCACTGAGAATGCCGCCTATCCATCACCAGATATCAGCGGTGACATCACTGAGAATGCCTCCTATCCATCACCAGAGATCAGCGGTGACATCACTGAGAATGCCGCCTATCCATCACTAGAGATCAGCGGTGACATCACTGAGAATGCCTCCTATCCATCACCAGAGATCAGCGGTGACATCACTGAGAATGCCGCCTATCCATCACCAGATATCAGCGGTGACATCACTGAGAATGCCGCCTATCCATCACCAGATATCAGCGGTGACATCACTGAGAATGCCGCCTATCCATCACCAGAGATCAGCGGTGACATCACTGAGAATGCCGCCTTTCCATCACTAGAGATCAGCGGTGACATCACTGAGAATGCCGCCTATCCATCACTAGAGATCAGCGGTGACATCACTGAGAATGCCTCCTATCCATCACCAGAGATCAGCAGTGACATCACTGAGAATGCCGCCTATCCATCACCAGAGATCAGAGGTGACATCACTGAGAATGCCGCCTATCCATCACCAGAGATCAGCGGTGACATCACTGAGAATGCCGCCTTTCCATCACTAGAGATCAGCGGTGACATCACTGAGAATGCCGCCTATCCATCACTAGAGATCAGCGGTGACATCACTGAGAATGCCTCCTATCCATCACCAGAGATCAGCAGTGACATCACTGAGAATGCCTCCTATCCATCACCAGAGATCAGCGGTGACATCACTGAGAATGCCGCCTATCCATCACTAGAGATCAGCGGTGACATCACTGAGAATGCCTCCTATCCATCACCAGAGATCAGCAGTGACATCACTGAGAATGCCTCCTATCCATCACCAGAGATCAGCGGTGACATCACTGAGAATGCCGCCTATCCATCACCAGAGATCAGCGGTGACATCACTGAGAATGCCTCCTATCCATCACCAGAGATCAGCGGCGACATCACTGAGAATGCCGCCTATCCATCACCAGAGATCAGCGGCGACATCACTGAGAATGCCGCCTATCCATCACTAGAGATCAGTGGTGACATCACTGAGAATGCCTCCTATCCATCACTAGAGATCAGCAGTGACATCACTGAGAATGCCGCCTATCCATCACTAGAGATCAGCGGTGACATCACTGAGAATGCCGCATATCCATCACCAGAGATCAGCGGTGACATCACTGAGAATGCCGCCTATCCATCACTAGAGATCAGCGGTGACATCACTGAGAATGCCGCCTATCCATCACTAGAGATCAGCGGTGACATCACTGAGAATGCCATCTATCCATCACCAGAGATCAGCGGTGACATCACTGAGAATGCCGCCTATCCATCACTAGAGATCAGTGGTGACATCACTGAGAATGCCGCCTATCCATCACTAGAGATCAGCGGTGACATCACTGAGAATGCCGCCTATCCATCACTAGAGATCAGCGGTGACATCACTGAGAATGCCGCCTATCCATCACTAGAGATCAGCGGTGACATCACTGAGAATGCCGCCTATCCATCACCAGAGATCAGCGGTGACATCACTGAGAATGCCGCCTATCCATCACCAGAGATCAGAGGTGACATCACTGAGAATGCCGCCTATCCATCACCAGAGATCAGCGGTGACATCACTGAGAATGCCGCCTATCCATCACCAGAGATCAGCGGTGACATCACTGAGAATGCCGCCTATCCATCACCAGAGATCAGCGGTGACATCACTGAGAATGCCTCCTATCCATCACCAGAGATCAGCGGTGACATCACTGAGAATGCCGCCTATCCATCACTAGAGATCAGTGGTGACATCACTGAGAATGCCGCCTATCCATCACTAGAGATCAGCAGTGACATCACTGAGAATGCCTCCTATCCATCACCAGAGATCAGCGGTGACATCACTGAGAATGCCGCCTATCCATCACCAGAGATCAGCGGTGACATCACTGAGAATGCCACCTATCCATCACTAGAGATCAGCAGTGACATCACTGAGAATGCCTCCTATCCATCACCAGAGATCAGCGGTGACATCACTGAGAATGCCGCCTATCCATCACCAGAGATCAGCGGTGACATCACTGAGAATGCCGCCTATCCATCACTAGAGATCAGCGGTGACATCACTGAGAATGCCACCTATCCATCACTAGAGATCAGCGGTGACATCACTGAGAATGCCGCCTATCCATCACCAGAGATCAGCGGGGACATCACTGAGAATGCCATCTATCCATCACCAGAGATCAGCGGTGACATCACTGAGAACGCCGCCTATCCATCACCAGAGATCAGAGGTGACATCACTGAGAATGCCATCTATCCATCACCAGAGATCAGCGGTGACATCACTGAGAACGCCGCCTATCCATCACCAGAGATCAGCGGTGACATCACTAAGAATGCCGCCTATCCATCACCAGAGATCAGCGGTGACATCACTGAGAATGCCGCCTATCCATCACTAGAGATCAGCGGTGACATCACTGAGAATGCCACCTATCCATCACCAGAGATCAGCGGTGACATCACTGAGAATGCCGCCTATCCATCACTAGAGATCAGTGGTGACATCACTGAGAATGCCGCCTATCCATCACCAGAGATCAGTGGTGACATCACTGAGAATGCCTCCTATCCATCACCAGAGATCAGCGGTGACATCACTGAGAATGCCTCCTATCCATCACCAGAGATCAGCGGTGACATCACTGAGAATGCCTCCTATCCATCACTAGAGATCAGCGGTGACATCACTGAGAATGCCGCCTATCCATCACCAGAGATCAGCAGTGACATCACTGAGAATGCCGCCTATCCATCACCAGAGATCAGCAGTGACATCACTGAGAATGCCTCCTATCCATCACTAGAGATCAGAGGTGACATAACTGAGAATGCCTCCTATCCATCACTAGAGATCAGCGGTGACATCACTGAGAATGCCACCTATCCATCACCAGAGATCAGCAGTGACATCACTGAGAATGCCGCCTATCCATCACCAGAGATCAGCAGTGACATCACTGAGAATGCCGCCTATCCATCACCAGAGATCAGCGGTGACATCACTGAGAATGCCTCCTATCCATCACTAGAGATCAGCGGTGACATCACTGAGAATGCCGCCTATCCATCACCAGAGATCAGAGGTGACATCACTGAGAATGCCTCCTATCCATCACCAGAGATCAGAGGTGACATCACTGAGAATGCCGCCTATCCATCACCAGAGATCAGAGGTGACATCACTGAGAATGCCTCCTATCCATCACCAGAGATCAGCGGTGACATCACTGAGAATGCCTCCTATCCATCACTAGAGATCAGCGGTGACATCACTGAGAATGCCGCCTATCCATCACCAGAGATCAGCAGTGACATCACTGAGAATGCCGCCTATCCATCACCAGAGATCAGCAGTGACATCACTGAGAATGCCTCCTATCCATCACTAGAGATCAGAGGTGACATAACTGAGAATGCCGCCTATCCATCACCAGAGATCAGCAGTGACATCACTGAGAATGCCGCCTATCCATCACCAGAGATCAGCGGTGACATCACTGAGAATGCCTCCTATCCATCACTAGAGATCAGCGGTGACATCACTGAGAATGCCGCCTATCCATCACCAGAGATCAGAGGTGACATCACTGAGAATGCCTCCTATCCATCACCAGAGATCAGCGGTGACATCACTGAGAATGCCTCCTATCCATCACCAGAGATCAGCGGTGACATCACTGAGAATGCCTCCTATCCATCACTAGAGATCAGCGGTGACATCACTGAGAATGCCGCCTATCCATCACCAGAGATCAGCAGTGACATCACTGAGAATGCCGCCTATCCATCACCAGAGATCAGCAGTGACATCACTGAGAATGCCGCCTATCCATCACCAGAGATCAGCGGTGACATCACTGAGAATGCCGCCTATCCATCACTAGAGATCAGCGGTGACATCACTGAGAATGCCGCCTATCCATCACCAGAGATCAGCGGTGACATCACTGAGAATGCCGCCTATCCATCACCAGAGATCAGCGGTGACATCACTGAGAATGCCGCCTATCCATCACCAGAGATCAGCAGTGACATCACTGAGAATGCCGCCTATCCATCACCAGAGATCAGCGGTGACATCACTGAGAATGCCTCCTATCCATCACTAGAGATCAGCGGTGACATCACTGAGAATGCCGCCTATCCATCACCAGAGATCAGAGGTGACATCACTGAGAATGCCTCCTATCCATCACCAGAGATCAGCGGTGACATCACTGAGAATGCCTCCTATCCATCACCAGAGATCAGCGGTGACATCACTGAGAATGCCTCCTATCCATCACTAGAGATCAGCGGTGACATCACTGAGAATGCCGCCTATCCATCACCAGAGATCAGCAGTGACATCACTGAGAATGCCACCTATCCATCACCAGAGATCAGAGGTGACATCACTGAGAATGCCGCCTATCCATCACTAGAGATCAGCGGTGACATCACTGAGAATGCCTCCTATCCATCACTAGAGATCAGCGGTGACATCACTGAGAATGCCGCCTATCCATCACTAGAGATCAGAGGTGACATAACTGAGAATGCCTCCTATCCATCACTAGAGATCAGCGGTGACATCACTGAGAATGCCTCCTATCCATCACTAGAGATCAGCGGTGACATCACTGAGAATGCCTCCTATCCATCACTAGAGATCAGCGGTGACATCACTGAGAATGCTGCCTATCCATCACTAGAGATCAGCGGTGACATCACTGAGAATGCCTCCTATCCATCACTAGAGATCAGAGGTGACATAACTGAGAATGCCTCCTATCCATCACTAGAGATCAGAGGTGACATCACTGAGAATGCCGCCTATCCATCACCAGAGATCAGCGGTGACATCACTGAGAATGCCGCCTATCCATCACCAGAGATCAGCGGTGACATCACTGAGAATGCCGCCTATCCATCTCCAGAGATCAGCGGTGACATCACTGAGAATGCCTCCTATCCATCACCAGAGATCAGCGGTGACATCACTGAGAATGCCGCCTATCCATCACCAGAGATCAGCAGTGACATCACTGAGAATGCCGCCTATCCATCACCAGAGATCAGCAGTGACATCACTGAGAATGCCACCTATCCATCACCAGAGATCAGCGGTGACATCACTGAGAATGCCGCCTATCCATCACCAGAGATCAGCGGTGACATCACTGAGAATGCCGCCTATCCATCACAAGAGATCAGCGGTGACATCACTGAGAATGCCGCCTATCCATCACCAGAGATCAGCGGTGACATCACTGAGAATGCCGCCTATCCATCACCAGAGATCAGCGGTGACATCACTGAGAATGCCTCCTATCCATCACTAGAGATCAGCGGTGACATCACTGAGAATGCCGCCTATCCATCACCAGAGATCAGAGGTGACATCACTGAGAATGCCTCCTATCCATCACCAGAGATCAGAGGTGACATCACTGAGAATGCCGCCTATCCATCACCAGAGATCAGAGGTGACATCACTGAGAATGCCTCCTATCCATCACCAGAGATCAGAGGTGACATCACTGAGAATGCCGCCTATCCATCACCAGAGATCAGAGGTGACATCACTGAGAATGCCGCCTATCCATCACCAGAGATCAGAGGTGACATCACTGAGAATGCCTCCTATCCATCACCAGAGATCAGCGGTGACATCACTGAGAATGCCTCCTATCCATCACTAGAGATCAGCGGTGACATCACTGAGAATGCCGCCTATCCATCACCAGAGATCAGCAGTGACATCACTGAGAATGCCGCCTATCCATCACCAGAGATCAGCAGTGACATCACTGAGAATGCCTCCTATCCATCACTAGAGATCAGAGGTGACATAACTGAGAATGCCGCCTATCCATCACCAGAGATCAGCAGTGACATCACTGAGAATGCCGCCTATCCATCACCAGAGATCAGCGGTGACATCACTGAGAATGCCTCCTATCCATCACTAGAGATCAGCGGTGACATCACTGAGAATGCCGCCTATCCATCACCAGAGATCAGAGGTGACATCACTGAGAATGCCTCCTATCCATCACCAGAGATCAGCGGTGACATCACTGAGAATGCCTCCTATCCATCACTAGAGATCAGCGGTGACATCACTGAGAATGCCGCCTATCCATCACCAGAGATCAGCGGTGACATCACTGAGAATGCCGCCTATCCATCACCAGAGATCAGCGGTGACATCACTGAGAATGCCGCCTATCCATCACCAGAGATCAGCGGTGACATCACTGAGAATGCCGCCTATCCATCACTAGAGATCAGCGGTGACATCACTGAGAATGCCGCCTATCCATCACCAGAGATCAGCAGTGACATCACTGAGAATGCCGCCTATCCATCACCAGAGATCAGCGGTGACATCACTGAGAATGCCTCCTATCCATCACTAGAGATCAGCGGTGACATCACTGAGAATGCCGCCTATCCATCACCAGAGATCAGCGGTGACATCACTGAGAATGCCGCCTATCCATCACCAGAGATCAGCGGTGACATCACTGAGAATGCCTCCTATCCATCACTAGAGATCAGCGGTGACATCACTGAGAATGCCGCCTATCCATCACCAGAGATCAGCAGTGACATCACTGAGAATGCCGCCTATCCATCACCAGAGATCAGCAGTGACATCACTGAGAATGCCGCCTATCCATCACCAGAGATCAGCGGTGACATCACTGAGAATGCCGCCTATCCATCACTAGAGATCAGCGGTGACATCACTGAGAATGCCGCCTATCCATCACCAGATCAGCGGTGACATCACTGAGAATGCCGCCTATCCATCACCAGAGATCAGCGGTGACATCACTGAGAATGCCGCCTATCCATCACCAGAGATCAGCAGTGACATCACTGAGAATGCCGCCTATCCATCACCAGAGATCAGCGGTGACATCACTGAGAATGCCTCCTATCCATCACTAGAGATCAGCGGTGACATCACTGAGAATGCCGCCTATCCATCACCAGAGATCAGAGGTGACATCACTGAGAATGCCTCCTATCCATCACCAGAGATCAGCGGTGACATCACTGAGAATGCCTCCTATCCATCACCAGAGATCAGCGGTGACATCACTGAGAATGCCTCCTATCCATCACTAGAGATCAGCGGTGACATCACTGAGAATGCCGCCTATCCATCACCAGAGATCAGCAGTGACATCACTGAGAATGCCACCTATCCATCACCAGAGATCAGAGGTGACATCACTGAGAATGCCTCCTATCCATCACTAGAGATCAGCGGTGACATCACTGAGAATGCCGCCTATCCATCACTAGAGATCAGAGGTGACATAACTGAGAATGCCTCCTATCCATCACTAGAGATCAGCGGTGACATCACTGAGAATGCCTCCTATCCATCACTAGAGATCAGCGGTGACATCACTGAGAATGCCTCCTATCCATCACTAGAGATCAGCGGTGACATCACTGAGAATGCTGCCTATCCATCACTAGAGATCAGCGGTGACATCACTGAGAATGCCGCCTATCCATCACTAGAGATCAGAGGTGACATAACTGAGAATGCCTCCTATCCATCACTAGAGATCAGAGGTGACATCACTGAGAATGCCGCCTATCCATCACCAGAGATCAGCGGTGACATCACTGAGAATGCCGCCTATCCATCACCAGAGATCAGCGGTGACATCACTGAGAATGCCGCCTATCCATCTCCAGAGATCAGCGGTGACATCACTGAGAATGCCTCCTATCCATCACCAGAGATCAGCGGTGACATCACTGAGAATGCCGCCTATCCATCACCAGAGATCAGCAGTGACATCACTGAGAATGCCGCCTATCCATCACCAGAGATCAGCAGTGACATCACTGAGAATGCCACCTATCCATCACCAGAGATCAGCGGTGACATCACTGAGAATGCCGCCTATCCATCACCAGAGATCAGCGGTGACATCACTGAGAATGCCGCCTATCCATCACAAGAGATCAGCGGTGACATCACTGAGAATGCCGCCTATCCATCACCAGAGATCAGCGGTGACATCACTGAGAATGCCGCCTATCCATCACCAGAGATCAGCGGTGACATCACTGAGAATGCCGCCTATCCATCACTAGAGATCAGCGGTGACATCACTGAGAATGCCGCCTATCCATCACTAGAGATCAGCGGTGACATCACTGAGAATGCCGCCTATCCATCACCAGAGATCAGCAGTGACATCACTGAGAATGCCTCCTATCCATCACTAGAGATCAGCGGTGACATCACTGAGAATGCCGCCTATCCATCACTAGAGATCAGCGGTGACATCACTGAGAATGCCGCCTATCCATCACCAGAGATCAGAGGTGACATCACTGAGAATGCCGCCTATCCATCACCAGAGATCAGCGGTGACATCACTGAGAATGCCGCCTATCCATCACTAGAGATCAGAGGTGACATCACTGAGAATGCCGCCTATCCATCACTAGAGATCAGCGGTGACATCACTGAGAATGCCTCCTATCCATCACCAGAGATCAGCGGAGACATCACTGAGAATGCCGCCTATCCATCACCAGAGATCAGCGGTGACATCACTGAGAATGCCGCCTATCCATCACCAGAGATCAGCGGTGACATCACTGAGAATGCCGCCTATCCATCACTAGAGATCAGAGGTGACATCACTGAGAATGCCGCCTATCCATCACTAGAGATCAGCGGTGACATCACTGAGAATGCCTCCTATCCATCACTAGAGATCAGAGGTGACATCACTGAGAATGCCTCCTATCCATCACCAGAGATCAGCAGTGACATCACTGAGAATGCCTCCTATCCATCACTAGAGATCAGAGGTGACATCACTGAGAATGCCTCCTATCCATCACCAGAGATCAGCGGTGACATCACTGAGAATGTCGCCTATCCATCACCAGAGATCAGCGGTGACATCACTGAGAATGCCGCCTATCCATCACTAGAGATCAGAGGTGACATCACTGAGAATGCCGCCTATCCATCACTAGAGATCAGCGGTGACATCACTGAGAATGCCTCCTATCCATCACCAGAGATCAGCAGTGACATCACTGAGAATGCCTCCTATCCATCACTAGAGATCAGAGGTGACATCACTGAGAATGCCGCCTATCCATCACCAGAGATCAGCGGTGACATCACTGAGAATGCCGCCTATCCATCACTAGAGATCAGAGGTGACATCACTGAGAATGCCTCCTATCCATCACTAGAAATCAGAGGTGACATCACTGAGAATGCCGCCTATCCATCACCAGAGATCAGCGGTGACATCACTGAGAATGTCGCCTATCCATCACCAGAGATAAGCGGTGACATCACTGAGAATGCCGCCTATCCATCACTAGAGATCAGCGGCGACATCACTGAGAATGCCGCCTATCCATCACTAGGGATCAGCGGCGACATCACTGAGAATGCCGCCTATCCATCACTAGGGATCAGCGGTGACATCACTGAGAATGCCGCCTATCCATCACCAGAGATCAGCGGTGACATCACTGAGAATGCCGCCTATCCATCACCAGAGATCAGCGGTGACATCACTGAGAATGCCGCCTATCCATCACTAGAGATCAGCGGTGACATCACTGAGAATGCCGCCTGTCCGTCACTAGAGATCAGCGGTGACATCACTGAGAATGCCGCCTATCCATCACCAGAGATCAGCGGTGACATCACTGAGAATGCCGCCTATCCATCACTAGAGATCAGCGGTGACATCACTGAGAATGCCGCCTGTCCGTCACTAGAGATCAGCGGTGACATCACTGAGAATGCCGCCTATCCATCACCAGAGATCAGCAGTGACATCACTGAGAATGCCGCCTATCCATCACTAGAGATCAGCGGTGACATCACTGAGAATGCCGCCTATCCATCACTAGAGATCAGAGGTGACATCACTGAGAATGCCTCCTATCCATCACTAGAGATCAGCGGTGACATCACTGAGAATGCCGCCTATCCATCACTAGAGATCAGCGGTGACATCACAGAGAATGCCACCTATCCATCACCAGAGATCAGCGGTGACATCACTGAGAATGCCCCCTTTCCATCACTAGAGATCAGCGGTGACATCACTGAGAATGCCACCTATCCATCACCAGAGATCAGAGGTGACATCACTGAGAATGCCGCCTATCCATCACCAGAGAACAGCGGTGACATCACTGAGAATGCCACCTATCCATCACCAGAGATCAGCAGTGACATCACTGAGAATGCCGCCTATCCATCACCAGAGATCAGCGGTGACATCACTGAGAATGCCTCCTATCCATCACCAGAGATCAGCGGTGACATCACTGAGAATGCCGCCTATCCATCACCAGAGATCAGCGGTGACATCACTGAGAATGCCTCCTATCCATCACTAGAGATCAGCGGTGACATCACTGAGAATGCCGCCTATCCATCACCAGAGATCAGCAGTGACATCACTGAGAATGCCGCCTTTCCATCACTAGAGATCAGAGGTGACATCACTGAGAATGCCGCCTATCCATCACTAGAGATCAGCGGTGACATCACAGAGAATGCCACCTATCCATCACCAGAGATCAGCGGTGACATCACTGAGAATGCCCCCTTTCCATCACTAGAGATCAGCGGTGACATCACTGAGAATGCCACCTATCCATCACCAGAGATCAGAGGTGACATCACTGAGAATGCCGCCTATCCATCACCAGAGATCAGCGGTGACATCACTGAGAATGCCACCTATCCATCACCAGAGATCAGCAGTGACATCACTGAGAATGCCGCCTATCCATCACCAGAGATCAGCGGTGACATCACTGAGAATGCCTCCTATCCATCACCAGAGATCAGCGGTGACATCACTGAGAATGCCGCCTATCCATCACCAGAGATCAGCGGTGACATCACTGAGAATGCCTCCTATCCATCACTAGAGATCAGCGGTGACATCACTGAGAATGCCGCCTATCCATCACCAGAGATCAGCAGTGACATCACTGAGAATGCCGCCTTTCCATCACTAGAGATCAGAGGTGACATCACTGAGAATGCCTCCTATCCATCACTAGAGATCAGCGGTGACATCACTGAGAATGCCGCCTATCCATCACCAGAGATCAGAGGTGACATCACTGAGAATGCCGCCTATCCATCACCAGAGATCAGCGGTGACATCACTGAGAATGTCGCCTATCCATCACTAGAGATCAGCGGTGACATCACTGAGAATGCCGCCTGTCCATCACTAGAGATCAGCGGTGACATCACTGAGAATGCCGCCTATCCATCCCCAGAGATCAGCGGTGACATCACTGAGAATGCCACCTATCCATCACTAGAGATCAGCGGTGACATCACTGAGAATGCCGCCTATCCATCACTAGAGATCAGCGGTGACATCACTGAGAATGCCTCCTATCCATCACTAGAGATCAGCGGTGACATCACTGAGAATGCCGCCTATCCATCACTAGAGATCAGCGGTGACATCACTGAGAATGCCTCCTATCCATCACCAGAGATCAGCGGTGACATCACTGAGAATGCCTCCTATCCATCACTAGAGATCAGCGGTGACATCACTGAGAATGCCGCCTATCCATCACTAGAGATCAGCGGTGACATCACTGAGAATGCCACCTATCCATCACCAGAGATCAGCGGTGACATCACTGAGAATGCCACCTATCCATCACCAGAGATCAGCGGTGACATCACTGAGAATGCCGCCTATCCATCACCAGAGATCAGCGGTGACATCACTGAGAATGCCACCTATCCATCACCAGAGATCAGCAGTGACATCACAGAGAATGCCGCCTATCCATCACCAGAGATCAGCGGTGACATCACTGAGAATGCCTCCTATCCATCACCAGAGATCAGCGGTGACATCACTGAGAATGCCTCCTATCCATCACTAGAGATCAGCGGTGACATCACTGAGAATGCCGCCTATCCATCACCAGAGATCAGCAGTGACATCACTGAGAATGCCGCCTATCCATCACCAGAGATCAGCAGTGACATCACTGAGAATGCCGCCTATCCATCACCAGAGATCAGCGGTGACATCACTGAGAATGCCGCCTATCCATCACTAGAGATCAGAGGTGACATCACTGAGAATGCCGCCTATCCATCACCAGAGATCAGAGGTGACATCACTGAGAATGCCTCCTATCCATCACTAGAGATCAGCGGTGACATCACTGAGAATGCTGCCTATCCATCACTAGAGATCAGCGGTGACATCACTGAGAATGCCGCCTATCCATCACTAGAGATCAGAGGTGACATAACTGAGAATGCCTCCTATCCATCACTAGAGATCAGCGGTGACATCACTGAGAATGCCGCCTATCCATCACCAGAGATCAGCGGTGACATCACTGAGAATGCCGCCTATGCATCACCAGAGATCAGCGGTGACATCACTGAGAATGCCGCCTATCCATCACCAGAGATCAGCGGTGACATCACTGAGAATGCCGCCTATCCATCACCAGAGATCAGCGGTGACATCACTGAGAATGCCTCCTATCCATCACCAGAGATCAGCGGTGACATCACTGAGAATGCCGCCTATCCATCACCAGAGATCAGCAGTGACATCACTGAGAATGCCACCTATCCATCACCAGAGATCAGCGGTGACATCACTGAGAATGCCGCCTATCCATCACCAGAGATCAGCGGTGACATCACTGAGAATGCCGCCTATCCATCACCAGAGATCAGCAGTGACATCACTGAGAATGCCGCCTATCCATCACTAGAGATCAGCGGTGACATCACTGAGAATGCCGCCTATCCATCACCAGAGATCAGCGGTGACATCACTGAGAATGCCGCCTATCCATCACCAGAGATCAGCAGTGACATCACTGAGAATGCCTCCTATCCATCACTAGAGATCAGCGGTGACATCACTGAGAATGCCGCCTATCCATCACTAGAGATCAGCGGTGACATCACTGAGAATGCCGCCTATCCATCACCAGAGATCAGAGGTGACATCACTGAGAATGCCGCCTATCCATCACCAGAGATCAGAGGTGACATCACTGAGAATGCCGCCTATCCATCACCAGAGATCAGAGGTGACATCACTGAGAATGCCGCCTATCCATCACCAGAGATCAGAGGTGACATCGCTGAGAATGCCGCCTATCCATCACCAGAGATCAGAGGTGACATCACTGAGAATGCCGCCTATCCATCACCAGAGATCAGAGGTGACATCACTGAGAATGCCTCCTATCCATCACTAGAGATCAGCGGTGACATCACTGAGAATGCCGCCTATCCATCACCAGAGATCAGCGGTGACATCACTGAGAATGCCGCCTATCCATCACTAGAGATCAGAGGTGACATCACTGAGAATGCCGCCTATCCATCACCAGAGATCAGAGGTGACATCACTGAGAATGCCTCCTATCCATCACTAGAGATCAGCGGTGACATCACTGAGAATGCCTCCTATCCATCACTAGAGATCAGCGGTGACATCACTGAGAATGCTGCCTATCCATCACTAGAGATCAGCGGTGACATCACTGAGAATGCCGCCTATCCATCACTAGAGATCAGAGGTGACATAACTGAGAATGCCTCCTATCCATCACTAGAGATCAGCGGTGACATCACTGAGAATGCCGCCTATCCATCACCAGAGATCAGCGGTGACATCACTGAGAATGCCGCCTATGCATCACCAGAGATCAGCGGTGACATCACTGAGAATGCCGCCTATCCATCACCAGAGATCAGCGGTGACATCACTGAGAATGCCGCCTATCCATCACCAGAGATCAGCGGTGACATCACTGAGAATGCCTCCTATCCATCACCAGAGATCAGCGGTGACATCACTGAGAATGCCGCCTATCCATCACCAGAGATCAGCAGTGACATCACTGAGAATGCCTCCTATCCATCACCAGAGATCAGCGGTGACATCACTGAGAATGCCGCCTATCCATCACCAGAGATCAGCGGTGACATCACTGAGAATGCCGCCTATCCATCACCAGAGATCAGCAGTGACATCACTGAGAATGCCGCCTATCCATCACTAGAGATCAGCGGTGACATCACTGAGAATGCCGCCTATCCATCACCAGAGATCAGCGGTGACATCACTGAGAATGCCGCCTATCCATCACCAGAGATCAGCAGTGACATCACTGAGAATGCCACCTATCCATCACCAGAGATCAGCGGTGACATCACTGAGAATGCCGCCTATCCATCACCAGAGATCAGCGGTGACATCACTGAGAATGCCGCCTATCCATCACCAGAGATCAGCAGTGACATCACTGAGAATGCCGCCTATCCATCACTAGAGATCAGCGGTGACATCACTGAGAATGCCGCCTATCCATCACCAGAGATCAGCGGTGACATCACTGAGAATGCCGCCTATCCATCACCAGAGATCAGCAGTGACATCACTGAGAATGCCTCCTATCCATCACTAGAGATCAGCGGTGACATCACTGAGAATGCCGCCTATCCATCACTAGAGATCAGCGGTGACATCACTGAGAATGCCGCCTATCCATCACCAGAGATCAGAGGTGACATCACTGAGAATGCCGCCTATCCATCACCAGAGATCAGAGGTGACATCACTGAGAATGCCGCCTATCCATCACCAGAGATCAGAGGTGACATCACTGAGAATGCCGCCTATCCATCACCAGAGATCAGAGGTGACATCGCTGAGAATGCCGCCTATCCATCACCAGAGATCAGAGGTGACATCACTGAGAATGCCGCCTATCCATCACCAGAGATCAGAGGTGACATCACTGAGAATGCCTCCTATCCATCACTAGAGATCAGCGGTGACATCACTGAGAATGCCGCCTATCCATCACCAGAGATCAGAGGTGACATCACTGAGAATGCCGCCTATCCATCACTAGAGATCAGCAGTGACATCACTGAGAATGCCGCCTATCCATCACCAGAGATCAGCGGTGACATCACTGAGAATGCCGCCTATCCATCACTAGAGATCAGCGGTGACATCACTGAGAATGCCGGCTATCCATCACTAGAGATCAGCGGTGACATCACTGAGAATGTCGCCTATCCATCACCAGAGATAAGCGGTGACATCACTGAGAATGCCGCCTATCCATCACCAGAGATCAGCGGTGACATCACTGAGAATGCCGCCTATCCATCACTAGAGATCAGCGGCGACATCACTGAGAATGCCGCCTATCCATCACTAGGGATCAGCGGCGACATCACTGAGAATGCCGCCTATCCATCACTAGGGATCAGCGGTGACATCACTGAGAATGCCGCCTATCCATCACCAGAGATCAGCGGTGACATCACTGAGAATGCCGCCTATCCATCACCAGAGATCAGCGGTGACATCACTGAGAATGTCGCCTATCCATCACTAGAGATCAGCGGTGACATCACTGAGAATGCCGCCTGTCCGTCACTAGAGATCAGCGGTGACATCACTGAGAATGCCGCCTATCCATCACCAGAGATCAGCGGTGACATCACTGAGAATGCCGCCTATCCATCACTAGAGATCAGCGGTGACATCACTGAGAATGCCGCCTATCCATCACTAGAGATCAGAGGTGACATCACTGATAATGCCACCTATCCATCACCAGAGATCAGCGGTGACATCACTGAGAATGCCGCCTATCCATCACTAGAGATCAGCGGTGACATCACTGATAATGCCACCTATCCATCACCAGAGATCAGCGGTGACATCACTGAGAATGCCGCCTATCCATCACTAGAGATCAGAGGTGACATCACTGAGAATGCCTCCTATCCATCACCAGAGATCAGCGGTGACATCACTGAGAATGCCGCCTATCCATCACCAGAGATCAGCTGTGACATCACTGAGAATGCCACCTATCTATCACCAGAGATCAGAGGTGACATCACTGAGAATGCCGCCTATCCATCACCAGAGATCAGCGGTGACATCACTGAGAATGCCGCCTATCCATCACCAGAGATCAGCGGTGACATCACTGAGAATGCCGCCTATCCATCACCAGAGATCAGAGGTGACATCACTGAGAATGCCGCCTATCCATCACCAGAGATCAGCGGTGACATCACTGAGAATGCCGCCTATCCATCACCAGAGATCAGCGGTGACATCACTGAGAATGTCGCCTATCCATCACTAGAGATCAGCGGTGACATCACTGAGAATGCCGCCTATCCATCACCAGAAATCAGCGGTGACATCACTGAGAATGCCGCCTATCCATCACCAGAGATCAGCGGTGACATCACTGAGAACGCCGCCTATCCATCACCAGAGATCAGAGGTGACATCACTGAGAATGCCGCCTATCCGTCACTAGAGATCAGCGGTGACATCACTGAGAATGCCGCCTATCCATCACTAGAGATCAGCGGTGACATCACTGAGAATGCCGCCTATCCATCACCAGAGATCAGAGGTGACATCACTGAGAATGCCGCCTATCCATCACTAGAGATGAGCGGTGACATCACTGAGAATGCCTCCTATCCATCACCAGAGATCAGCGGTGACATCACCGAGAATGCCACCTATCCATCACCAGAGATCAGCGGTGACATCACTGAGAATGCCTCCTATCCATCACCAGAGATCAGCGGTGACATCACTGAGAATGCCTCCTATCCATCACCAGAGATCAGCGGTGACATCACTGAGAATGCCGCCTATCCATCACCAGAGATCAGCGGTGACATCACTGAGAATGCCGCCTATCCATCACCAGAGATCAGCGGTGACATCACTGAGAATGCTTCCTATCCATCAACAGAGATCAGCGGTGACATCACTGAGAATGCCGCCTATCCATCACCAGAGATCAGCAGTGACATCACTGAGAATGCCGCCTATCCATCACTAGAGATCAGCGGTGACATCACTGAGAATGCCTCCTATCCATCACCAGAGATCAGCGGTGACATCACTGAGAATGCCGCCTATCCATCACCAGAGATCAGCGGTGAGATCACTGAGAATGCCACCTATCCATCACCAGAGATCAGCGGTGACATCACTGAGAATGCCGCCTATCCATCACCAGAGATCAGCAGTGACATCACTGAGAATGCCGCCTATCCATCACTAGAGATCAGCGGTGACATCACTGAGAATGCCTCCTATCCATCACCAGAGATCAGAGGTGACATCACTGAGAATGCCGCCTATCCATCACCAGAGATCAGCGGTGACATCACTGAGAATGCCGCCTGTCCATCACCAGAGATCAGCAGTGACATCACTGAGAATGCCTCCTATCCATCACTAGAGATCAGCGGTGACATCACTGAGAATGCCTCCTATCCATCACCAGAGATCAGAGGTGACATCACTGAGAATGCCGCCTATCCATCACTAGAGATCAGCGGCGACATCACTGAGAATGCCGCCTATCCATCACTAGGGATCAGCGGCGACATCACTGAGAATGCCGCCTATCGATCACTAGGGATCAGCGGTGACATCACTGAGAATGCCTCCTATCCATCACCAGAGATCAGCGGTGACATCACTGAGAATGTCGCCTATCCATCACTAGAGATCAGCGGTGACATCACTGAGAATGCCGCCTGTCCGTCACTAGAGATCAGCGGTGACATCACTGAGAATGCCGCCTATCCATCAGCAGAGATCAGCGGTGACATCACTGAGAATGCCGCCTATCCATCACTAGAGATCAGCGGTGACATCACTGAGAATGCCGCCTATCCATCACTAGAGATCAGAGGTGACATCACTGATAATGCCACCTATCCATCACCAGAGATCAGCGGTGACATCACTGAGAATGCCGCCTATCCATCACCAGAGATCAGCGGTGACATCACTGAGAATGCCGCCTATCCATCACCAGAGATCAGCGGTGACATCACTGAGAATGCCGCCTATCCATCACCAGAGATCAGAGGTGACATCACTAAGAATGCCGCCTATCCATCACCAGAGATCAGCGGTGACATCACTGAGAATGCCGCCTATCCATCACCAGAGATCAGCGGTGACATCACTGAGAATGTCGCCTATCCATCACTAGAGATCAGCGGTGACATCACTGAGAATGCCGCCTATCCATCACCAGAAATCAGCGGTGACTTCACTGAGAATGCCGCCTATCCATCACCAGAGATCAGCGGTGACATCACTGAGAATGCCGCCTATCCATCACCAGAGATCAGCGGTGACATCACTGAGAATGCCGCCTATCCATCACTAGAGATCAGAGGTGACATCACTGAGAATGCCATCTATCCATCACCAGAGATCAGCGGTGACATCACTGAGAACGCCGCCTATCCATCACCAGAGATCAGCGGTGACATCACTGAGAATGCCTCCTATCCATCACTAGAGATGAGCGGTGACATCACTGAGAATGCCTCCTATCCATCACCAGAGATCAGCGGTGACATCACCGAGAATGCCTCCTATCCATCACCAGAGATCAGCGGTGACATCACTGAGAATGCCTCCTATCCATCACCAGAGATCAGCGGTGACATCACTGAGAATGCCTCCTATCCATCACCAGAGATCAGCGGTGACATCACTGAGAATGCCGCCTATCCATCACCAGAGATCAGCGGTGACATCACTGAGAATGCCGCCTATCCATCACCAGAGATCAGCGGTGACATCACTGAGAATGCCTCCTATCCATCACCAGAGATCAGCGGTGACATCACTGAGAATGCAGCCTATCCATCACCAGAGATCAGCAGTGACATCACTGAGAATGCCGCCTATCCATCACTAGAGATCAGCGGTGACATCACTGAGAATGCCTCCTATCCATCACCAGAGATCAGAGGTGACATCACTGAGAATGCCTCCTATCCATCACCAGAGATCAGCGGTGACATCACTGAGAATGCCGCCTATCCATCACTAGAGATCAGCGGTGACATCCCTGAGAATGCCTCCTATCCATCACCAGAGATCAGAGGTGACATCACTGAGAATGCCGCCTATCCATCACCAGAGATCAGCAGTGACATCACTGAGAATGCCGCCTATCCATCACTAGAGATCAGCGGTGACATCACTGAGAATGCCTCCTATCCATCACCAGAGATCAGAGGTGACATCACTGAGAATGCCGCCTATCCATCACCAGAGATCAGCAGTGACATCACTGAGAATGCCGCCTATCCATCACTAGAGATCAGCGGTGACATCACTGAGAATGCCTCCTATCCATCACCAGAGATCAGAGGTGACATCACTGAGAATGCCGCCTATCCATCACCAGAGATCAGCAGTGACATCACTGAGAATGCCGCCTATCCATCACCAGAGATCAGCGGTGACATCACTGAGAATGCCTCCTATCCATCACCAGAGATCAGAGGTGACATCACTGAGAATGCCTCCTATCCATCACCAGAGATCAGCGGTGACATCACTGAGAATGCCGCCTATCCATCACCAGAGATCAGCAGTGACATCACTGAGAATGCCGCCTATCCATCACTAGAGATCAGCAGTGACATCACTGAGAATGCCGCCTATCCATCACTAGAGATCAGCGGTGACATCACTGAGAATGCCTCCTATCCATCACCAGAGATCAGAGGTGACATCACTGAGAATGCCGCCTATCCATCACCAGAGATCAGTGGTGACATCACTGAGAATGCCGCCTATCCATCACCAGAGATCAGCGGTGACATCACTGAGAATGCCTCCTATCCATCACCAGAGATCAGAGGTGACATCACTGAGAATGCCGCCTAACCATCACCAGAGATCAGCAGTGACATCACTGAGAATGCCTCCTATCCATCACCAGAGATCAGCGGTGACATCACTGAGAATGCCTCCTATCCATCACCAGAGATCAGAGGTGACATCACTGAGAATGCCTCCTATCCATCACCAGAGATCAGCGGTGACATCACTGAGAATGCCGCCTATCCATCACCAGAGATCAGCAGTGACATCACTGAGAATGCCGCCTATCCATCACTAGAGATCAGCGGTGACATCACTGAGAATGCCTCCTATCCATCACTAGAGATCAGCGGTGACATCACTGAGAATGCCGCCTATCCATCACCAGAGATCAGCGGTGACATCACTGAGAATGCCGCCTATCCATCACCAGAGATCAGCAGTGACATCACTGAGAATGCCGCCTATCCATCACCAGAGATCAACAGTGACATCACTGAGAATGCCTCCTATCCATCACCAGAGATCAGCAGTGACATCACTGAGAATGCCACCTATCCATCACCAGAGATCAGCGGTGACATCACTGAGAATGCCTCCTATCCATCACCAGAGATCAGCAGTGACATCACTGAGAATGCCTCCTATCCATCACCAGAGATCAGCGGTGACATCACTGAGAATGCCTCCTATCCATCACCAGAGATCAGCAGTGACATCACTGAGAATGCCACCTATCCATCACCAGAGATCAGCGGTGACATCACTGAGAATGCCGCCTATCCATCACCAGAGATCAGCGGTGAGATCACTGAGAATGCCGCCTATCCATCACCAGAGATCAGCGGTGACATCACTGAGAATGCCTCCTATCCATCACCAGAGATCAGCGGTGAGATCACTGAGAATGCCTCCTATCCATCACCAGAGATCAGCGGTGACATCACTGAGAATGCCGCCTATCCATCACCAGAGATCAGCGGTGACATCACTGAGAATGCCGCCTATCCATCACCAGAGATCAGAGGTGACATCAATGAGAATGCTGCCTATCCATCACTAGAGATCAGAGGTGACATCACTGAGAATGCCTCCTATCCATCACCAGAGATCAGCGGTGACATCAATGAGAATGCTGCCTATCCATCACTAGAGATCAGAGGTGACATCACTGAGAATGCCTCCTATCCATCACCAGAGATCAGCGGTGACATCACTGAGAATGCCTCCTATCCATCACCAGAGATCAGAGGTGACATCAATGAGAATGCTGCCTATCCATCACTAGAGATCAGAGGTGACATCACTGAGAATGCCTCCTATCCATCACTAGAGATCAGAGGTGACATCACTGAGAATGCCTCCTATCCATCACCAGAGATCAGCGGTGACATCACTGAGAATGCCGCCTATCCATCACTAGAGATCAGCGGTGACATCACTGAGAATGCCGCCTATCCATCACTAGAGATCAGCGGTGACATCACTGAGAATGCCGCCTATCCATCACCAGAGATCAGCGGTGACATCACTGAGAATGCCTCCTATCCATCACCAGAGATCAGAGGTGACATCACTGAGAATGCCGCCTATCCATCACTAGAGATCAGAGGTGACATCACTGAGAATGCCGCCTATCCATCACTACAGATCAGCGGTGACATCACTGAGAATGTCGTCTATCCATCACCAGAGATAAGCGGTGACATCACTGAGAATGCCGCCTATCCATCACCAGAGAGCAGCGGTGACATCACTGAGAATGCCGACTATCCATCACTAGAGATCAGCGGCGACATCACTGAGAATGCCGCCTATCCATCACTAGGGATCAGCGGTGAAATCACTGAGAATGCCGCCTATCCATCACCAGAGATCAGCGGTGACATCACTGAGAATGCCGCCTATCCATCACCAGAGATCAGCGGTGACATCACTGAGAATGCCGCCTATCCATCACCAGAGATCAGCGGTGACATCACTGAGAATGCCGCCTATCCATCACCAGAGATCAGCGGTGACATCACTGAGAATGTCGCCTATCCATCACCAGAGATCAGCGGTGACATCACTGAGAATGCCGCCTATCCGTCACTAGAGATCAGTGGTGACATCACTGAGAATGCCGCCTATCCATCACTAGGGATCAGCGGTGACATCACTGAGAATGCTGCCTATCCATCACTAGAGATCAGCGGTGACATCACTGAGAATGCCTCCTATCCATCACCAGAGATCAGCGGTGACATCACTGAGAATGCCTCCTATCCATCACTAGAGATCAGCGGTGACATCACTGAGAATGCCGCCTATCCATCACTAGAGGTCAGCAGTGACATCACTGAGAATGCCTCCTATCCATCACCAGAGATCAGCAGTGACATCGCTGAGAATGCCGCCTATCCATCACCAGAGATCAGCGGTGACATCACTGAGAATGCCGCCTATCCATCACCAGAGATCAGCGGTGACATCACTGAGAATGCCTCCTATCCATCACCAGAGATCAGCGGTGACATCACTGAGAATGCCGCCTATCCATCACTAGAGATCAGCGGTGACATCACTGAGAATGTCGCCTATCCATCACCAGAGATCAGCGGTGACATCACTGAGAATGCCGCCTATCCATCACTAGAGATCAGCGGTGACATCACTGAGAATGTCGCCTATCCATCACTAGAGATCAGCGGTGACATCACTGAGAATGCCGCCTATCCATCACCAGAGATCAGCGGTGACATCACTGAGAATGTCGCCTATCCATCACCAGAGATCAGCGGTGACATCACTGAGAATGCCGCCTATCCATCACTAGAGATCAGCGGTGACATCACTGAGAATGCCTCCTATCCATCACCAGAGATCACCGGTGACATCGCTGAGAATGCAGCCTATCCATCACTAGAGATCAGAGGTGACATCACTGAGAATGCCGCCTATCCATCACCAGAGATCAGCGGTGACATCGCTGAGAATGCCGCCTATCCATCACCAGAGATCAGCGGTGACATCGCTGAGAATGCCGCCTATCCATCACCAGAGATCACCGGTGACATCGCTGAGAATGCCGCCTATCCATCACCAGAGATCAGCGGTGACATCGCTGAGAATGCCTCCTATCCATCACCAGAGATCACCGGTGACATCGCTGAGAATGCCGCCTATCCATCACCAGAGATCAGCGGTGACATCGCTGAGAATGCAGCCTATCCATCACCAGAGATCAGCGGTGACATCACTGAGAATGCCTCCTATCCATCACCAGAGATCAGCGGTGACATCGCTGAGAATGCCGCCTATCCATCACTAGAGATCAGAGGTGACATCACTGAGAATGCCGCCTATCCATCACTAGAGATCAGCGGTGACATCACTGAGAATGCCGCCTATCCATCACTAGAGATCAGCGGTGACATCACTGAGAATGCCGCCTATCCATCACTAGAGATCAGAGGTGACATCACTGAGAATGCCGACTATCCATCACTAGAGATCAGCGGTGACATCACTGAGAATGCCGCCTATCCATCACCAGAGATCAGCGGTGACATCACTGAGAATGCTGCCTATCCATCAAAAGAGATCAGAGGTGACATCACTGAGAATGCCGCCTATCCATCACCAGAGATCAGCGGTGACATCACTGAGAATGCCACCCATCCATCACTAGAGATCAGCGGTGACATCACTGAGAATGCCTCCTATCCATCACCAGAGATCAGCGGTGACATCACTGAGAATGCCGCCTATCCATCACCAGAGATCAGCGGTGACATCACTGAGAATGCCGCCTATCCATCACCAGAGATCAGCGGTGACATCACTGAGAATGCCGCCTATCCATCACCAGAGATCAGCGGTGACATCACTGAGAATGCCGCCTATCCATCACTAGAGATCAGCGGTGACATCACTGAGAATGCCGCCTATCCATCACCAGAGATCAGCGGTGAAATCACTGAGAATGCCGCCTATCCATCACCAGAGATCAGCGGTGACATCACTGAGAATGCCGCCTATCCATCACCAGAGATCACCGGTGACATCACTGAGAATGCCGCCTATCCATCACCAGAGATCAGCGGTGACATCACTGAGAATGCCGCCTATCCATCACTAGAGATCAGCGGTGACATCACTGTGAATGCCGCCTATCCATCACCAGAGATCAGCGGTGACATCACTGAGAATGCCGCCTATCCATCACCAGAGATCAGCGGTGACATCACTGAGAATGCCGCCTATCCATCACCAGAGATCAGCGGTGACATCACTGAGAATGCCGCCTATCCATCACCAGAGATCAGAGGTGACATCACTGAGAATGCCATCTATCCATCACCAAAGATCAGCGGTGACATCACTGAGAATGCCGCCTATCCATCACCAGAGATCAGAGGTGACATCACTGAGAATGCCATCTATCCATCACCAGAGATCAGCGGTGACATCACTGAGAATGCCGCCTATCCATCACCAGAGATCAGCGGTGACATCACTGAGAATGCCATCTATCCATCACCAGAGATCAGCGGTGACATCACTGAGAATTCCGCCTATCCATCACCAGAGATCAGCAGTGACATCACTGAGAATGCCTCCTATCCATCACTAGAGATCAGCGGTGACATCACTGAGAATGCCTCCTATCCATCACTAGAGATCAGCGGTGACATCACTGAGAATGCCGCCTATCCATCACTAGAGATCAGCAGTGACATCACTGAGAATGCCTCCTATCCATCACTAGAGATCAGCGGTGACATCACTGAGAATGCCTCCTATCCATCACTAGATATCAGAGGTGACATCACTGAGAATGCCGCCTATCCATCACTAGAGATCAGCAGTGACATCACTGAGAATGCCGCCTATCCATCACCAGAGATCAGCTGTGACATCACTGAGAATGCCGCCTATCCATCACTAGATATCAGAGGTGACATCACTGAGAATGCCGCCTATCCATCACTAGAGATCAGCAGTGACATCACTGAGAATGCCGCCTATCCATCACTAGAGATCAGCAGTGACATCACTGAGAATGCCGCCTATCCATCACCAGAGATCAGCGGTGACATCACTGAGAATGCCGCCTATCCATCACTAGAGATCAGCGGTGACATCAGTGAGAATGCCTCCTATCCATCACCAGAGATCAGCGGTGACATCACTGAGAATGCCGCCTATCCATCATTAGAGGTCAGAGGTGACATCACTGAGAATGCCGCCTATCCATCACTAGAGATCACAGGTGACATCACTGAGAATGCCGCCTATCCATCACTAGAGATCAGCGGTGACATCACTGAGAACGCCGCCTATCCATCACCAGAGATCAGCGGTGACATCACTGAGAATGCCGCCTATCCATCACTAGAGATCAGAGGTGACATCACTGAGAATGCCGCCTATCCATCACCAGAGATCAGCAGTGACATCACTGAGAATGCCGCCTATCCATCACTAGAGATCAGAGGTGACATCACTGAGAATGCCGCCTATCCATCACTAGAGATCAGCAGTGACATCACTGAGAATGCCTCCAATCCATCACTAGAGATCAGAGGTGACATCACTGAGAATGCCGCCTATCCATCACCAGAGATCAGCAGTGACATCACTGAGAATGCCGCCTATCCATCACTAGAGATCAGAGGTGACATCACTGAGAATGCCGCCTATCCATCACTAGAGATCTGCGGTGACATCACTGAGAACGCCGCCTATCCATCACCAGAGATCAGAGGTGACATCACTGATAATGCCGCCTATCCATCACCAGAGATCAGCGGTGACATCACTGAGAATGCCGCCTATCCATCACCAGAGATCAGCAGTGACATCACTGAGAATGCCGCCTATCCATCACCAGAGATCAGCAGTGACATCACTGAGAATGCCGCCTATCCATCACTAGAGATCAGCGGTGACATCACTGAGAATACCGCCTATCCATCACTAGAGATCAGAGGTGACATCACTGAGAATGCCTCCTATCCATCACCAGAGATCAGCGGTGACATCACTGAGAATGCCGCCTATCCATCACTAGAGATCAGCGGTGACATCACTGAGAATGCCATCTATCCATCACCAGAGATCAGCGGTGACATCACTGAGAATGCCGCCTATCCATCACCAGAGATCAGCGGTGACATCACTGAGAATGCCGCCTATCCATCACTAGAGATCACAGGTGACATCACTGAGAATGCCGCCTATCCATCACTAGAGATCAGCGGTGACATCACTGAGAATGCCGCCTATCCATCACCAGAGATCAGTGGTGACATCACTGAGAATGCCACCTATCCATCACCAGAGATCAGCGGTGACATCACTGAGAATGCCGCCTATCCATCACTAGAGATCAGAGGTGACATCACTGAGAATGCCATCTATCCATCACCAGAGATCAGCGGTGACATCACTGAGAATTCCGCCTATCCATCACCAGAGATCAGCAGTGACATCACTGAGAATGCCTCCTATCCATCACTAGAGATCAGCGGTGACATCATTGAGAATGCCTCCTATCCATCACTAGAGATCAGCGGTGACATCACTGAGAATGCCTCCTATCCATCACTAGATATCAGAGGTGACATCACTGAGAATGCCGCCTATCCATCACTAGAGATCAGCAGTGACATCACTGAGAATGCCGCCTATCCATCACCAGAGATCAGCTGTGACATCACTGAGAATGCCGCCTATCCATCACTAGATATCAGAGGTGACATCACTGAGAATGCCGCCTATCCATCACTAGAGATCAGCAGTGACATCACTGAGAATGCCGCCTATCCATCACCAGAGATCAGCGGTGACATCACTGAGAATGCCGCCTATCCATCACTAGAGATCAGCGGTGACATCAGTGAGAATGCCTCCTATCCATCACCAGAGATCAGCGGTGACATCACTGAGAATGCCGCCTATCCATCATTAGAGGTCAGAGGTGACATCACTGAGAATGCCGCCTATCCATCACTAGAGATCACAGGTGACATCACTGAGAATGCCGCCTATCCATCACCAGAGATCAGCGGTGACATCACTGAGAACGCCGCCTATCCATCACCAGAGATCAGCGGTGACATCACTGAGAATGCCTCCAATCCATCACTAGAGATCAGAGGTGACATCACTGAGAATGCCGCCTATCCATCACCAGAGATCAGCAGTGACATCACTGAGAATGCCGCCTATCCATCACTAGAGATCAGAGGTGACATCACTGAGAATGCCGCCTATCCATCACTAGAGATCTGCGGTGACATCACTGAGAACGCCGCCTATCCATCACCAGAGATCAGAGGTGACATCACTGATAATGCCGCCTATCCATCACCAGAGATCAGCGGTGACATCACTGAGAATGCCGCCTATCCATCACTAGAGATCAGAGGTGACATCACTGAGAATGCCGCCTATCCATCACTAGAGATCTGCGGTGACATCACTGAGAACGCCGCCTATCCATCACCAGAGATCAGAGGTGACATCACTGAGAATGCCGCCTATCCATCACCAGAGATCAGCAGTGACATCACTGAGAATGCCGCCTATCCATCACCAGAGATCAGCAGTGACATCACTGAGAATGCCGCCTATCCATCACCAGAGATCAGCGGTGACATCACTGAGAATTGCGCCTATCCATCACTAGAGATCAGCGGTGACATCACTGAGAATACCGCCTATCCATCACTAGAGATCAGAGGTGACATCACTGAGAATGCCTCCTATCCATCACCAGAGATCAGCGGTGACATCACTGAGAATGCCGCCTATCCATCACTAGAGATCAGCGGTGACATCACTGAGAATGCCATCTATCCATCACCAGAGATCAGCGGTGACATCACTGAGAATGCCGCCTATCCATCACCAGAGATCAGCGGTGACATCACTGAGAATGCCGCCTATCCATCACTAGAGATCACAGGTGACATCACTGAGAATGCCGCCTATCCATCACTAGAGATCAGCGGTGACATCACTGAGAATGCCGCCTATCCATCACCAGAGATCAGTGGTGACATCACTGAGAATGCCACCTATCCATCACCAGAGATCAGCGGTGACATCACTGAGAATGCCGCCTATCCATCACTAGAGATCAGAGGTGACATCACTGAGAATGCCACCTATCCATCACCAGAGATCAGCGGTGACATCACTGAGAATGCCGCCTATCCATCACTAGAGATCAGCGGTGACATCACTGAGAATGCCGCCTATCCATCACCAGAGATCAGAGGTGACATCACTGAGAATGCCGCCTATCCATCACTAGAGATCAGCGGTGACATCACTGAGAATGCCGCCTATCCATCACCAGAGATCAGCGGTGACATCACTGAGAATGCTGCCTATCCATCACCAGAGATCAGAGGTGACATCACTGAGAATGCCGCCTATCCATCACCAGAGATCAGCGGTGACATCACTGAGAATGCCGCCTATCCATCACTAGAGATCAGCGGTGACATCACTGAGAATGCCGCCTATCCATCACCAGAGATCAGCGGTGACATCACTGAGAATGCCGCCTATCCATCACTAGAGATCAGCGGTGACATCACTGAGAATGCCGCCTATCCATCACCAGAGATCAGCGGTGACATCACTGAGAATGCCGCCTATCCATCACTAGAGATCAGAGGTGACATCACTGAGAATGCCGCCTATCCATCACCAGAGATCAGCAGTGACATCACTGAGAATGCCGCCTATCCATCACTAGAGATCAGAGGTGACATCACTGAGAATGCCGCCTATCCATCACTAGAGATCTGCGGTGACATCACTGAGAACGCCGCCTATCCATCACCAGAGATCAGAGGTGACATCACTGATAATGCCGCCTATCCATCACCAGAGATCAGCGGGGACATCACTGAGAATGCCGCCTATCCATCACTAGAGATCAGAGGTGACATCACTGAGAATGACGCCTATCCATCACCAGAGATCAGCAGTGACATCACTGAGAATGCCGCCTATCCATCACCAGAGATCAGCAGTGACATCACTGAGAATGCCGCCTATCCATCACCAGAGATCAGCAGTGACATCACTGAGAATGCCGCCTATCCATCACCAGAGATCAGCGGTGACATCACTGAGAATGCCGCCTATCCATCACTAGAGATCAGAGGTGACATCACTGAGAATGCCGCCTATCCATCACTAGAGATCAGCAGTGACATCACTGAGAATGCCGCCTATCCATCACCAGAGATCAGCAGTGACATCACTGAGAATGCCGCCTATCCATCACCAGAGATCAGCGGTGACATCACTGAGAATGCCGCCTATCCATCACTAGAGATCAGCGGTGACATCACTGAGAATACCGCCTATCCATCACTAGAGATCAGAGGTGACATCACTGAGAATGCCGCCTATCCATCACTAGAGATCAGCGGTGACATCACTGAGAATGCCATCTATCCATCACCAGAGATCAGCGGTGACATCACTGAGAATGCCGCCTATCCATCACTAGAGATCAGCGGTGACATCACTGAGAATGCCGCCTATCCATCACTAGAGATCAGAGGTGACATCACTGAGAATGCCACCTATCCATCACCAGAGATCAGCGGTGACATCACTGAGAATGCCGCCTATCCATCACCAGAGATCAGAGGTGACATCACTGAGAATGCCGCCTATCCATCACCAGAGATCAGCGGTGACATCACTGAGAATGCCGCCTATCCATCACCAGAGATCAGCGGTGACATCACTGAGAATGCCTCCTATCCATCACTAGAGATCAGCGGTGACATCACTGAGAACGCCGCCTATCCATCACCAGAGATCAGCGGTGACATCACTAAGAATGCCTCCTATCAATCACTAGAGATCAGAGGTGACATCACTGAGAATGCCGCCTATCCATCACCAGAGATCAGCGGTGACATCACTGAGAATGCTGCCTATCCATCACCAGAGATCAGAGGTGACAGCACTGAGAATGCCTCCTATGCATCACCAGAGATCAGCGGTGACATCACTGAGAATGCCGCCTATCCATCACCAGAGATCAGAGGTGACATCACTGAGAATGCCGCCTATCCATCACTAGAGATCAGCGGTGACATCACTGAGAATGCCGCCTATCCATCACCAGAGATCAGCGGTGACATCACTGAGAATGCCGCCTATCCATCACCAGAGATCAGCGGTGACATCACTGAGAATGCTGCCTATCCATCACCAGAGATCAAAGGTGACATCACTGAGAATGCCGCCTATCCATCACCAGAGATCAGCGGTGACATCACTGAGAATGCCTCCTATCCATCACCAGAGATCAGCGGTGACATCACTGAGAATGCCTCCTATCCATCACTAGAGATCAGCGGTGACATCACTGAGAACGCCGCCTATCCATCACCAGAGATCAGCGGTGACATCACTGAGAATGCCGCCTATCCATCACCAGAGATCAGCAGTGACATCACTGAGAATGCCTCCTATCCATCACTAGAGATCAGCGGTGACATCACTGAGAATGCCGCCTATCCATCACCAGAGATCAGCAGTGACATCACTGAGAATGCCGCCTATCCATCACTAGAGATCTGCGGTGACATCACTGAGAACGCCGCCTATCCATCACCAGAGATCAGAGGTGACATCACTGAGAATGCCGCCTATCCATCACCAGAGATCAGCGGTGACATCACTGAGAATGCCTCCTATCCATCACTAGAGATCAGCGGTGACATCACTGAGAACGCCGCCTATCCATCACCAGAGATCAGCGGTGACATCACTGAGAATGCCTCCTATCCATCACTAGAGATCAGCGGTGACATCACTGAGAACGCCGCCTATCCATCACCAGAGATCAGCGGTGACATCACTGAGAATGCCGCCTATCCATCACCAGAGATCAGCGGTGACATCACTGAGAATGCCTCCTATCCATCACTAGAGATCAGCGGTGACATCACTGAGAACGCCGCCTATCCATCACCAGAGATCAGCGGTGACATCACTAAGAATGCCTCCTATCCATCACTAGAGATCAGAGGTGACATCACTGAGAATGCCGCCTATCCATCACCAGAGATCAGCAGTGACATCACTGAGAATGCCGCCTATCCATCACTAGAGATCAGCGGTGACATCACTGAGAATGCCGCCTATCCATCACTAGAGATCAGAGGTGACATCACTGAGAATGCCGCCTATCCATCACTAGAGATCTGCGGTGACATCACTGAGAACGCCGCCTATCCATCACCAGAGATCAGCGGTGACATCACTGAGAATGCCGCCTATCCATCACCAGAGATCAGCAGTGACATCACTGAGAATGCCGCCTATCCATCACCAGAGATCAGCAGTGACATCACTGAGAATGCCGCCTATCCATCACCAGAGATCAGCAGTGACATCACTGAGAATGCCGCCTACCTATCACCAGAGATCAGCAGTGACATCACTGAGAATGCCGCCTATCCATCACCAGAGATCAGCGGTGACATCACTGAGAATGCCGCCTATCCATCACTAGAGATCAGCGGTGACATCACTGAGAATATCGCCTATCCATCACTAGAGATCAGAGGTGACATCACTGAGAATGCCGCCTATCCATCACTAGAGATCAGCGGTGACATCACTGAGAATGCCATCTATCCATCACCAGAGATCAGCGGTGACATCACTGAGAATGCCGCCTATCCATCACTAGAGATCAGCGGTGACATCACTGAGAATGCCGCCTATCCATCACTAGAGATCAGAGGTGACATCACTGAGAATGCCACCTATCCATCACCAGAGATCAGCAGTGACATCACTGAGAATGCCACCTATCCATCACCAGAGATAAGCGGTAACATCACTGAGAATGCCGACTATCCATCACTAGAGATCAGCGGTGACATCACTGAGAATGCCGCCTATCCATCACCAGAGATCAGCAGTGACATCACTGAGAATGCCTCCTATCCATCACCAGAGATCAGAGGTGACATCACTGAGAATGCCGCCTATCCATCACCAGAGATCAGAGGTGACATCACTAAGAATGCCTCCTATCCATCACTAGAGATCAGAGGTGACATCACTGAGAATGCCGCCTATCCATCACCAGAGATCAGCAGTGACATCACTGAGAATGCCGCCTATCCATCACCAGAGATCAGCGGTGACATCACTGAGAATGCCGCCTATCCATCACTAGAGATCAGAGGTGACATCACTGAGAATGCCACCTATCCATCACCAGAGATAAGCGGTAACATCACTGAGAATGCCGACTATCCATCACTAGAGATCAGCGGTGACATCACTGAGAATGCCGCCTATCCATCACCAGAGATCAGCAGTGACATCACTGAGAATGCCTCCTATCCATCACCAGAGATCAGAGGTGACATCACTGAGAATGCCGCCTATCCATCACCAGAGATCAGAGGTGACATCACTAAGAATGCCTCCTATCCATCACTAGAGATCAGAGGTGACATCACTGAGAATGCCGCCTATCCATCACCAGAGATCAGCAGTGACATCACTGAGAATGCCGCCTATCCATCACCAGAGATCAGCGGTGACATCACTGAGAATGCCGCCTATCCATCACTAGAGATCTGCGGTGACATCACTGAGAACGCCGCCTATCCATCACCAGAGATCAGCGGTGACATCACTGAGAATGCCGCCTATCCATCACTAGAGATCAGAGGTGACATCACTGAGAATGCCGCCTATCCATCACCAGAGATCAGCAGTGACATCACTGAGAATGCCGCCTATCCATCACCAGAGATCAGCAGTGACATCACTGAGAATGCCGCCTATCCATCACCAGAGATCAGCAGTGACATCACTGAGAATGCCGCCTATCCATCACCAGAGATCAGCAGTGACATCACTGAGAATGCCGCCTATCCATCACCAGAGATCAGCGGTGACATCACTGAGAATGCCGCCTATCCATCACTAGAGATCAGCGGTGACATCACTGAGAATACCGCCTATCCATCACTAGAGATCAGAGGTGACATCACTGAGAATGCCGCCTATCCATCACTAGAGATCAGCGGTGACATCACTGAGAATGCCATCTATCCATCACCAGAGATCAGCGGTGACATCACTGAGAATGCCGCCTATCCATCACTAGAGATCAGCGGTGACATCACTGAGAATGCCGCCTATCCATCACTAGAGATCAGCGGTGACATCACTGAGAATGCCACCTATCCATCACCAGAGATCAGCGGTGACATCACTGAGAACACCGACTATCCATCACTAGAGATCAGCGGTGACATCACTGAGAATGCCTCCTATCCATCACCAGAGATCAGAGGTGACATCACTGAGAATGCCTCCTATCCATCACCAGAGATCAGAGGTGACATCACTGAGAATGCCGCCTATGCATCACCAGAGATCAGCGGTGACATCACTGAGAATGCCGCCTATCCATCACCAGAGATCAGAGGTGACATAACTGAGAATGCCGCCTATCCATCACCAGAGATCAGCGGTGACATCACTGAGAATGCTGCCTATCCATCACCAGAGATCAGAGGTGACATCACTGAGAATGCCGCCTATCCATCACCAGAGATCAGCGGTGACATCACTGAGAATGCCGCCTATCCATCACCAGAGATCAGCGGTGACATCACTGAGAATGCCGCCTATCCATCACTAGAGATCAGCGGTGACATCACTGAGAATGCCGCCTATCCATCACCAGAGATCAGCGGTGACATCACTGAGAATGCTGCCTATCCATCACCAGAGATCAGCGGTGACATCACTGAGAATGCCGCCTATCCATCACCAGAGATCAGCGGTGACATCACTGAGAATGCCGCCTATCCATCACCAGAGATCAGCGGTGACATCACTGAGAATGCCGCTTATCCATCACTAGAGATCAGCGGTGACATCACTGTGAATGCCGCCTATCCATCACCAGAGATCAGCGGTGACATCACTGAGAATGCCGCCTATCCATCACCAGAGATCAGCGGTGACATCACTGAGAATGCTGCCTATCCATCACCAGAGATCATCGGTGACATCACTGAGAATGCCGCCTATCCATCACCAGAGATCAGCGGTGACATCACTGAGAATGCCGCCTATCCATCACCAGAGATCAGCGGTGACATCACTGAGAATGCCGCCTATCCATCACTAGAGATCAGCGGTGACATCACTGTGAATGCCGCCTATCCATCACCAGAGATCAGCGGTGACATCACTGAGAATGCCGCCTATCCATCACCAGAGATCAGCGGTGACATCACTGAGAATGCCGCCTATCCATCACCAGAGATCAGAGGTGACATCACTGAGAATGCCATCTATCCATCACCAGAGATCAGCGGTGACATCACTGAGAATGCCGCCTATCCATCACTAGAGATCAGTGGTGACATCACTGAGAATGCCGCCTATCCATCACCAGAGATCAGCAGTGACCTCACTGAGAATGCCTCCTATCCATCACCAGAGATCAGCGGTGACATCACTGAGAATGCCGCCTATCCATCACTAGAGATCAGAGGTGACATCACTGAGAATGCCGCCTATCCATCACTAGAGATCAGCGGTGACATCACTGAGAATGCCGCCTATCCATCACTAGAGATCAGCGGTGACATCACTGAGAATGCCGCCTATCCATCACCAGAGATCAGCGGTGACATCACTGAGAATGCCGCCTATCCATCACTAGAGATCAGAGGTGACATCACTGAGAATGCCACCTATCCATCACTAGAGATCAGAGGTGACATCACTGATAATGCCACCTATCCATCACCAGAGATCAGCGGTGACATCACTGAGAATGCCGCCTATCCATCACCAGAGATCAGCGGTGACATCACTGAGAATGCCGCCTATCCATCACCAGAGATCAGCGGTGACATCACTGAGAATGCCGCCTATCCATCACCAGAGATCAGAGGTGACATCACTGATAATGCCGCCTATCCATCACCAGAGATCAGCGGTGACATCACTGAGAATGCCGCCTATCCATCACTAGAGATCAGCGGTGACATCACTGAGAATGCCGCCTATCCATCACTAGAGATCAGAGGTGACATCACTGAGAATGCCGCCTATCCATCACCAGAGATCAGAGGTGACATCACTGATAATGCCGCCTATCCATCACCAGAGATCAGCGGTGACATCACTGAGAATGCCACCTATCCATCACCAGAGATCAGCAGTGATATCACTGAGAATGCCGCCTATCCATCACCAGAGATCAGCAGTGACATCACTGAGAATGCCGCCTATCCATCACCAGAGATCAGCGGTGACATCACTGAGAATGCCTCCTATCCATCACCAGAGATCAGCAGTGACATCACTGAGAATGCCGCCTATCCATCACCAGAGATCAGCAGTGACATCACTGAGAATGCCGCCTATCCATCACTAGAGATCAGAGGTGACATCACTGAGAATGCCTCCTATCCATCACTAGAGATCAGAGGTGACATCACAGAGAAAGCCGCCTATCCATCACTAGAGATCAGCGGTGACATCACTGAGAATGCCGCCTATCCATCACTAGAGATCAGCGGTGACATCACTGAGAATGCCATCTATCCATCACCAGAGATCAGCGGTGACATCACTGAGAATGCCGCCTATCCATCACCAGAGATCAGCGGTGACATCACTGAGAATGCCGCCTATCCATCACCAGAGATCAGCGGTGACATCACTGAGAATGTCGCCTATCCATCACCAGAGATCAGCGGTGACATCACTGAGAATGCCATCTATCCATCACCAGAGATCAGCGGTGACATCACTGAGAATGCCGCCTATCCATCACTAGAGATCAGCGGTGACATCACTGAGAATGCCATCTATCCATCACCAGAGATCAGCGGTGACATCACTGAGAATGCCGCCTATCCATCACCAGAGATCAGCGGTGACATCACTGAGAATGCCATCTATCCATCACCAGAGATCAGCGGTGACATCACTGAGAATGCCGCCTATCCATCACCAGAGATCAGCGGTGACATCACTGAGAATGCCATCTATCCATCACCAGAGATCAGCGGTGACATCACTGAGAATGCCGCCTATCCATCACCAGAGATCAGCGGTGACATCACTGAGAATGCCATCTATCCATCACCAGAGATCAGCGGTGACATCACTGAGAATGCCGCCTATCCATCACTAGAGATCAGCGGTGACATCACTGAGAATGCCGCCTATCCATCACTAGAGATCAGAGGTGACATCACTGAGAATGCCGCCTATCCATCACTAGAGATCAGCGGTGACATCACTGAGAATGCCGCCTATCCATCACTAGAGATCAGCGGTGACATCACTGAGAATGCCTCCTATCCATCACTAGAGATCAGCGGTGACATCACTGAGAATGCCGCCTATCCATCACTAGAGATCAGAGGTGACATCACTGAGAATGCCGCCTATCCATCACTAGAGATCAGCGGTGACATCACTGAGAATGCCGCCTATCCATCACTAGAGATCAGCGGTGACATCACTGAGAATGCCACCTATCCATCACTAGAGATCAGCGGTGACATCACTGAGAATGCCGCCTATCCATCACTAGAGATCAGCGGTGACATCACTGAGAATGCCGCCTATCCATCACTAGAGATCAGCGGTGACATCACTGAGAATGCCGCCTATCCATCACCAGAGATCAGCGGTGACATCACTGAGAATGCCTCCTATCCATCACTAGAGATCAGCGGTGACATCACTGAGAATGCCGCCTATCCATCACCAGAGATCAGCGGTGACATCACTGAGAATGCCACCTATCCATCACCAGAGATCAGCGGTGACATCACTGAGAATGCCGCCTATCCATCACCAGAGATCAGCGGTGACATCACTGAGAATGCCGCCTATCCATCACTAGAGATCAGCGGTGACATCACTGAGAATGCCGCCTATCCATCACTAGAGATCAGCGGTGACATCACTGAGAATGCCTCCTATCCATCACCAGAGATCAGCGGTGACATCACTGAGAATGCTGCCTATCCATCACTAGAGATCAGCGGTGACATCACTGAGAATGCCACCTATCCATCACTAGAGATCAGAGGTGACATCACTGAGAATGCCGCCTATCCATCACTAGAGATCAGCGGTGACATCACTGAGAATGCCGCCTATCCATCACTAGAGATCAGAGGTGACATCACTGAGAATGCCGCCTATCCATCACTAGAGATCAGCGGTGACATCACTGAGAATGCCGCCTATCCATCACTAGAGATCAGCGGTGACATCACTGAGAATGCCGCCTATCCATCACTAGAGATCAGAGGTGACATCACTGAGAATGCCGCCTATCCATCACTAGAGATCAGCGGTGACATCACTGAGAATGCCGCCTATCCATCACTAGAGATCAGCGGTGACATCACTGAGAATGCCGCCTATCCATCACTAGAGATCAGAGGTGACATCACTGAGAATGCCGCCTATCCATCACTAGAGATCAGCGGTGACATCACTGAGAATGCCGCCTATCCATCACTAGAGATCAGCGGTGACATCACTGAGAATGCCGCCTATCCATCACCAGAGATCAGCGGTGACATCACTGAGAATGCCGCCTATCCATCACCAGAGATCAGTGGTGACATCACTGAGAATGCCGCCTATCCATCACTAGAGATCAGCGGTGACATCACTGAGAATGCCGCCTATCCATCACTAGAGATCAGCGGTGACATCACTGAGAATGCCGCCTATCCATCACTAGAGATCAGCGGTGACATCACTGAGAATGCCGCCTATCCATCACTAGAGATCAGCGGTGACATCACTGAGAATGCCGCCTATCCATCACTAGAGATCAGCGGTGACATCACTGAGAATGCCTCCTATCCATCACCAGAGATCAGCGGTGACATCACTGAGAATGCCGCCTATCCATCACCAGAGATCAGCGGTGACATCACTGAGAATGCCGCCTATCCATCACTAGAGATCAGCGGTGACATCACTGAGAATGCCGCCTATCCATCACTAGAGATCAGCGGTGACATCACTGAGAATGCCTCCTATCCATCACCAGAGATCAGCGGTGACATCACTGAGAATGCCGCCTATCCATCACCAGAGATCAGCGGTGACATCACTGAGAATGCCGCCTATCCATCACTAGAGATCAGCGGTGACATCACTGAGAATGCCGCCTATCCATCACTAGAGATCAGCGGTGACATCACTGAGAATGCCGCCTATCCATCACTAGAGATCAGCGGTGACATCACTGAGAATGCCGCCTATCCATCACTAGAGATCAGCGGTGACATCACTGAGAATGCCTCCTATCCATCACCAGAGATCAGCGGTGACATCACTGAGAATGCCGCCTATCCATCACCAGAGATCAGCGGTGACATCACTGAGAATGCCGCCTATCCATCACTAGAGATCAGCGGTGACATCACTGAGAATGCCGCCTATCCATCACTAGAGATCAGCGGTGACATCACTGAGAATGCCACCTATCCATCACCAGAGATCAGCGGTGACATCACTGAGAATGCCGCCTATCCATCACCAGAGATCAGCGGTGACATCACTGAGAATGCCGCCTATCCATCACTAGAGATCAGCGGTGACATCACTGAGAATGCCGCCTATCCATCACTAGAGATCAGCGGTGACATCACTGAGAATGCCTCCTATCCATCACCAGAGATCAGCGGTGACATCACTGAGAATGCTGCCTATCCATCACTAGAGATCAGCGGTGACATCACTGAGAATGCCACCTATCCATCACTAGAGATCAGAGGTGACATCACTGAGAATGCCGCCTATCCATCACTAGAGATCAGCGGTGACATCACTGAGAATGCCGCCTATCCATCACTAGAGATCAGAGGTGACATCACTGAGAATGCCGCCTATCCATCACTAGAGATCAGCGGTGACATCACTGAGAATGCCGCCTATCCATCACTAGAGATCAGCGGTGACATCACTGAGAATGCCGCCTATCCATCACTAGAGATCAGAGGTGACATCACTGAGAATGCCGCCTATCCATCACTAGAGATCAGCGGTGACATCACTGAGAATGCCGCCTATCCATCACTAGAGATCAGCGGTGACATCACTGAGAATGCCGCCTATCCATCACTAGAGATCAGAGGTGACATCACTGAGAATGCCGCCTATCCATCACTAGAGATCAGCGGTGACATCACTGAGAATGCCGCCTATCCATCACTAGAGATCAGCGGTGACATCACTGAGAATGCCGCCTATCCATCACCAGAGATCAGCGGTGACATCACTGAGAATGCCGCCTATCCATCACCAGAGATCAGTGGTGACATCACTGAGAATGCCGCCTATCCATCACTAGAGATCAGCGGTGACATCACTGAGAATGCCGCCTATCCATCACTAGAGATCAGCGGTGACATCACTGAGAATGTCGCCTATCCATCACTAGAGATCAGCGGTGACATCACTGAGAATGCCGCCTATCCATCACTAGAGATCAGCGGTGACATCACTGAGAATGCCGCCTATCCATCACCAGAGATCAGTGGTGACATCACTGAGAATGCCGCCTATCCATCACTAGAGATCAGCGGTGACATCACTGAGAATGCCGCCTATCCATCACTAGAGATCAGCGGTGACATCACTGAGAATGCCGCCTATCCATCACTAGAGATCAGCGGTGACATCACTGAGAATGCCTCCTATCCATCACCAGAGATCAGCGGTGACATCACTGAGAATGCCGCCTATCCATCACTAGAGATCAGCGGTGACATCACTGTGAATGCCGCCTATCCATCACCAGAGATCAGCGGTGACATCACTGAGAATGCCGCCTATCCATCACCAGAGATCAGCGGTGACATCACTGAGAATGCCTCCTATCCATCACTAGAGATCAGCGGTGACATCACTGAGAATGCCTCCTATCCATCACCAGAGATCAGCGGTGACATCACTGAGAATGCCGCCTATCCATCACTAGAGATCAGCGGTGACATCACTGTGAATGCCGCCTATCCATCACCAGAGATCAGCGGTGACATCACTGAGAATGCCGCCTATCCATCACCAGAGATCAGCGGTGACATCACTGAGAATGCCGCCTATCCATCACCAGAGATCAGCGGTGACATCACTGAGAATGCCGCCTATCCATCACCAGAGATCAGCGGTGACATCACTGAGAATGCCGCCTATCCATCACCAGAGATCAGAGGTGACATCACTGAGAATGCCATCTATCCATCACCAGAGATCAGCGGTGACATCACTGAGAATGCCGCCTATCCATCACCAGAGATCAGAGGTGACATCACTGAGAATGCCATCTATCCATCACCAGAGATCAGCGGTGACATCACTGAGAATGCCGCCTATCCATCACTAGAGATCAGTGGTGACATCACTGAGAATGCCGCCTATCCATCACTAGAGATCAGCGGTGACATCACTGAGAATGCCGCCTATCCATCACCAGAGATCAGCAGTGACCTCACTGAGAATGCCTCCTATCCATCACCAGAGATCAGCGGTGACATCACTGAGAATGCCGCCTATCCATCACTAGAGATCAGAGGTGACATCACTGAGAATGCCGCCTATCCATCACTAGAGATCAGCGGTGACATCACTGAGAATGCCTCCTATCCATCACCAGAGATCAGCGGTGACATCACTGAGAATGCCGCCTATCCATCACTAGAGATCAGCGGTGACATCACTGAGAATGCCGCCTATCCATCACCAGAGATCAGAGGTGACATCACTGATAATGTCGCCTATCCATCACCAGAGATCAGCGGTGACATCACTGAGAATGCCGCCTATCCATCACTAGAGATCAGCGGTGACATCACTGAGAATGCCGCCTATCCATCACTAGAGATCAGAGGTGACATCACTGAGAATGCCGCCTATCCATCACCAGAGATCAGCAGTGATATCACTGAGAATGCCGCCTATCCATCACCAGAGATCAGCAGTGACATCACTGAGAATGCCGCCTATCCATCACCAGAGATCAGCGGTGACATCACTGAGAATGCCTCCTATCCATCACCAGAGATCAGCAGTGACATCACTGAGAATGCCGCCTATCCATCACCAGAGATCAGCAGTGACATCACTGAGAATGCCGCCTATCCATCACTAGAGATCAGCAGTGACATCACTGAGAATGCCTCCTATCCATCACTAGAGATCAGAGGTGACATCACAGAGAAAGCCGCCTATCCATCACTAGAGATCAGCGGTGACATCACTGAGAATGCCGCCTATCCATCACTAGAGATCAGCGGTGACATCACTGAGAATGCCGCCTATCCATCACCAGAGATCAGCAGTGACATCACTGAGAATGCCGCCTATCCATCACCAGAGATCAGCAGTGACATCACTGAGAATGCCGCCTATCCATCACTAGAGATCAGCGGTGACATCACTGAGAATGCCTCCTATCCATCACTAGAGATCAGAGGTGACATCACAGAGAAAGCCGCCTATCCATCACTAGAGATCAGCGGTGACATCACTGAGAATGCCGCCTATCCATCACTAGAGATCAGCGGTAACATCACTGAGAATGCCATCTATCCATCACCAGAGATCAGCGGTGACATCACTGAGAATGCCGCCTATCCATCACTAGAGATCAGCGGTGACATCACTGAGAATGCCGCCTATCCATCACTAGAGATCAGAGGTGACATCACTGAGAATGCCGCCTATCCATCACTAGAGATCAGCGGTGACATCACTGAGAATGCCGCCTATCCATCACTAGAGATCAGCGGTGACATCACTGAGAATGCCTCCTATCCATCACTAGAGATCAGCGGTGACATAACTGAGAATGCCTCCTATCCATCACTAGAGATCAGCGGTGACATCACTGAGAATGCCGCCTATCCATCACTAGAGATCAGCGGTGACATCACTGAGAATGCCGCCTATCCATCACTAGAGATCAGCGGTGACATCACTGAGAATGCCACCTATCCATCACTAGAGATCAGCGGTGACATCACTGAGAATGCCGCCTATCCATCACTAGAGATCAGCGGTGACATCACTGAGAATGCCGCCTATCCATCACTAGAGATCAGCGGTGACATCACTGAGAATGCCGCCTATCCATCACCAGAGATCAGCGGTGACATCACTGAGAATGCCTCCTATCCATCACTAGAGATCAGCGGTGACATCACTGAGAATGCCGCCTATCCATCACCAGAGATCAGCGGTGACATCACTGAGAATGCCACCTATCCATCACCAGAGATCAGCGGTGACATCACTGAGAATGCCGCCTATCCATCACCAGAGATCAGCGGTGACATCACTGAGAATGCCGCCTATCCATCACTAGAGATCAGCGGTGACATCACTGAGAATGCCGCCTATCCATCACTAGAGATCAGCGGTGACATCACTGAGAATGCCTCCTATCCATCACCAGAGATCAGCGGTGACATCACTGAGAATGCTGCCTATCCATCACCAGAGATCAGTGGTGACATCACTGAGAATGCCACCTATCTATCACTAGAGATCAGCGGTGACATCACTGAGAATGCCACCTATCCATCACTAGAGATCAGAGGTGACATCACTGAGAATGCCGCCTATCCATCACTAGAGATCAGCGGTGACATCACTGAGAATGCCGCCTATCCATCACTAGAGATCAGAGGTGACATCACTGAGAATGCCGCCTATCCATCACTAGAGATCAGCGGTGACATCACTGAGAATGCCGCCTATCCATCACTAGAGATCAGCGGTGACATCACTGAGAATGCCGCCTATCCATCACTAGAGATCAGAGGTGACATCACTGAGAATGCCGCCTATCCATCACTAGAGATCAGCGGTGACATCACTGAGAATGCCGCCTATCCATCACTAGAGATCAGCGGTGACATCACTGAGAATGCCGCCTATCCATCACTAGAGATCAGAGGTGACATCACTGAGAATGCCGCCTATCCATCACTAGAGATCAGCGGTGACATCACTGAGAATGCCGCCTATCCATCACTAGAGATCAGCGGTGACATCACTGAGAATGCCGCCTATCCATCACCAGAGATCAGCGGTGACATCACTGAGAATGCCGCCTATCCATCACCAGAGATCAGTGGTGACATCACTGAGAATGCCGCCTATCCATCACTAGAGATCAGCGGTGACATCACTGAGAATGCCGCCTATCCATCACTAGAGATCAGCGGTGACATCACTGAGAATGCCTCCTATCCATCACCAGAGATCAGCGGTGACATCACTGAGAATGCCGCCTATCCATCACTAGAGATCAGCGGTGACATCACTGAGAATGCCGCCTATCCATCACCAGAGATCAGCGGTGACATCACTGAGAATGCCGCCTATCCATCACCAGAGATCAGTGGTGACATCACTGAGAATGCCGCCTATCCATCACCAGAGATCAGCGGTGACATCACTGAGAATGCCGCCTATCCATCACTAGAGATCAGCGGTGACATCACTGAGAATGCCGCCTATCCATCACTAGAGATCAGCGGTGACATCACTGAGAATGCCGCCTATCCATCACTAGAGATCAGAGGTGACATCACTGAGAATGCCGCCTATCCATCACTAGAGATCAGCGGTGACATCACTGAGAATGCCGCCTATCCATCACTAGAGATCAGCGGTGACATCACTGAGAATGTCGCCTATCCATCACCAGAGATAAGCGGTGACATCACTGAGAATGCCGCCTATCCATCACCAGAGATCAGCGGTGACATCACTGAGAATGCCGCCTATCCATCACTAGAGATCAGCGGCGACATCACTGAGAATGCCGGCTATCCATCACTAGGGATCAGCGGTGACATCACTGAGAATGCCGCCTATCCATCACCAGAGATCAGCGGTGACATCACTGAGAATGCCGCCTATCCATCACCAGAGATCAGCGGTGACATCACTGAGAATGCCGCCTATCCATCACTAGAGATCAGCGGTGACATCACTGAGAATGCCGCCTATCCATCACTAGAGATCAGAGGTGACATCACTGAGAATGCCGCCTATCCATCACTAGAGATCAGCGGTGACATCACTGAGAATGCCGCCTATCCATCACTAGAGATCAGAGGTGACATCACTGAGAATGCCGCCTATCCATCACTAGAGATCAGCGGTGACATCACTGAGAATGCCGCCTATCCATCACTAGAGATCAGCGGTGACATCACTGAGAATGCCGCCTATCCATCACCAGAGATCAGCGGTGACATCACTGAGAATGCCGCCTATCCATCACCAGAGATCAGTGGTGACATCACTGAGAATGCCGCCTATCCATCACTAGAGATCAGCGGTGACATCACTGAGAATGCCGCCTATCCATCACTAGAGATCAGCGGTGACATCACTGAGAATGCCTCCTATCCATCACCAGAGATCAGCGGTGACATCACTGAGAATGCCGCCTATCCATCACTAGAGATCAGCGGTGACATCACTGAGAATGCCGCCTATCCATCACCAGAGATCAGCGGTGACATCACTGAGAATGCCGCCTATCCATCACCAGAGATCAGTGGTGACATCACTGAGAATGCCGCCTATCCATCACTAGAGATCAGAGGTGACATCACTGAGAATGCCGCCTATCCATCACCAGAGATCAGCGGTGACATCACTGAGAATGCCGCCTATCCATCACTAGAGATCAGCGGTGACATCACTGAGAATGCCGCCTATCCATCACTAGAGATCAGCGGTGACATCACTGAGAATGCCGCCTATCCATCACCAGAGATCAGCGGTGACATCACTGAGAATGCCGCCTATCCATCACTAGAGATCAGCGGTGACATCACTGAGAATGCCGCCTATCCATCACTAGAGATCAGCGGTGACATCACTGAGAATGCCGCCTATCCATCACTAGAGATCAGAGGTGACATCACTGAGAATGCCGCCTATCCATCACTAGAGATCAGCGGTGACATCACTGAGAATGCCGCCTATCCATCACTAGAGATCAGCGGTGACATCACTGAGAATGTCGCCTATCCATCACCAGAGATAAGCGGTGACATCACTGAGAATGCCGCCTATCCATCACCAGAGATCAGCGGTGACATCACTGAGAATGCCGCCTATCCATCACTAGAGATCAGCGGCGACATCACTGAGAATGCCGGCTATCCATCACTAGGGATCAGCGGTGACATCACTGAGAATGCCGCCTATCCATCACCAGAGATCAGCGGTGACATCACTGAGAATGCCGCCTATCCATCACCAGAGATCAGCGGTGACATCACTGAGAATGCCGCCTATCCATCACCTGAGATCAGTGGTGACATCACTGAGAATGCCGCCTATCCATCACCAGAGATCAGCGGTGACATCACTGAGAATGCCGCCTATCCATCACTAGAGATCAGCGGTGACATCACTGAGAATGCCGCCTATCCATCACTAGAGATCAGCGGTGACATCACTGAGAATGCCGCCTATCCATCACTAGAGATCAGCGGTGACATCACTGAGAATGCCGCCTATCCATCATTAGGGATCAGCGGTGACATCACTGAGAATGCCGCCTATCCATCATTAGGGATCAGCGGTGACATCACTGAGAATGCCGCCTATCCATCACTAGGGATCAGCGGTGACATCACTGAGAATGCCGCCTATCCATCACTAGAGATCAGCGGTGACATCACTGAGAATGCCGCCTATCCATCACTAGAGATCAGCGGTGACATCACTGAGAATGCCGCCTATCCATCATTAGGGATCAGCGGTGACATCACTGAGAATGCCGCCTATCCATCACCAGAGATCAGCGGTGACATCACTGAGAATGCCTCCTATCCATCACTAGAGATCAGCGGTGACATCACTGAGAATGCCGCCTATCCATCACTAGAGATCAGCGGTGACATCACTGAGAATGCCTCCTATCCATCATTAGGGATCAGCGGTGACATCACTGAGAATGCCGCCTATCCATCACCAGAGATCAGCGGTGACATCACTGAGAATGCCTCCTATCCATCACTAGAGATCAGCGGTGACATCACTGAGAATGCCGCCTATCCATCACTAGAGATCAGGGGTGACATCACTGAGAATGCCGCCTATCCATCACTAGAGATCAGCGGTGACATCACTGAGAATGCCTCCTATCCATCACTAGAGATCAGCGGTGACATCACTGAGAATGCCGCCTATCCATCACTAGAGATCAGCAGTGACATCACTGAGAATGCCTCCTATCCATCACTAGAGATCAGCGGTGACATCACTGAGAATGCCACCTATCCATCACTAGAGATCAGCAGTGACATCACTGAGAATGCCTCCTATCCATCACTAGAGATCAGCGGTGACATCACTGAGAATGCCGCCTATCCATCACCAGAGATCAGAGGTGACATCACTGAGAAAGCCTCCTATCCATCACTAGAGATCAGCGGTGACATCACTGAGAATGCCGCCTATCCATCACTAGAGATCAGCGGTGACATCGCTGAGAATGGCGCCTATCCATCACTAGAGATCAGCAGTGACATCACTGAGAATGCCGCCTATCCATCACTAGAGATCAGCAGTGACATCACTGAGAATGCCGCCTATCCATCACTAGAGATCAGCGGTGACATCACTGAGAATGCCGCCTATCCATCACCAGAGATCAGAGGTGACATCACTGAGAATGCCGCCTATCCATCACTAGAGATCAGCGGTGACATCACTGAGAATGCCTCCTATCCATCACTAGAGATCAGCGGTGACATCACTGAGAATGCCGCCTATCCATCACTAGAGATCAGCGGTGACATCACTGAGAATGCCGCCTATCCATCACTAGAGATCAGCGGTGACATCACTGAGAATGCCGCCTATGCATCACTAGAGATCAGCGGTGACATCACTGAGAATGCCGCCTATCCATCACTAGAGATCAGCGGTGACATCACTGAGAATGCCTCCTATCCATCACTAGAGATCAGCAGTGACATCACTGAGAATGCCGCCTATCCATCACTAGAGATCAGCGGTGACATCACTGAGAATGCCTCCTATCCATCACTAGAGATCAGCAGTGACATCACTGAGAATGCCGCCTATCCATCACTAGAGATCAGCGGTGACATCACTGAGAATGCCTCCTATCCATCACCTGAGATCAGCGGTGACATCACTGAGAATGCCGCCTATCCATCACTAGAGATCAGCGGTGACATCACTGAGAATGCCGCCTATCCATCACTAGAGATCCGCGGTGACATCACTGAGAATGCCGCGTATCCATCACTAGGGATCAGCGGTGACATCACTGAGAATGCCGTCTATCCATCACCAGAGATCAGCGGTGACATCACTGAGAATGCCTCCTATCCATCACCAGAGATCAGCGGTGACATCACTGAGAATGCCTCCTATCCATCACTAGAGATCAGCGGTGACATCACTGAGAATGCTGCCTATCCATCACCAGTGATCAGCGGTGACATCACTGAGAATGCCTCCTATCCATCACCAGAGATCAGAGGTGACATCACTGAGAATGCCTCCTATCCATCACTAGAGATCAGCGGTGACATCACTGAGAATGCCTCCTATCCATCACCAGAGATCAGCGGTGACATCACTGAGAATGCCTCCTATCCATCACCAGAGATCAGCGGTGACATCACTGAGAATGCTGCCTATCCATCACCAGAGATCAGCAGTGACATCACTGAGAATGCTGCCTATCCATCACCAGAGATCAGAGGTGACATCACTGAGAATGCCTCCTATCCATCACCAGAGATCAGCGGTGACATCACTGAGAATGCCTCCTATCCATCACTAGAGATCAGAGGTGACATCACTGAGAATGCCTCCTATCCATCACCAGAGATCAGCAGTGACATCACTGAGAATGCCTCCTATCCATCACTAGAGATCAGCGGTGACATCACTGAGAATGCCTCCTATCCATCACTAGAGATCAGCGGTGACATCACTGAGAATGCCGCCTATCCATCACCAGAGATCAGCGGTGACATCACTGAGAATGCCACCTATCCATCACTAGAGATCAGCGGTGACATCACTGAGAATGCCGCCTATCCATCACTAGAGATCAGCAGTGACATCACTGAGAATGCCGCCTATCCATCACTAGAGATCAGAGGTGACATCACTGAGAATGCCACCTATCCATCACTAGAGATCAGCGGTGACATCACTGAGAATGCCGCCTATCCATCACCAGAGATCAGCGGTGACATCACTGAGAATGCCGCCTATCCATCACTAGAGATCAGCGGTGACATCACTGAGAATGCCGCCTATCCATCACCAGAGATCAGCGGTGACATCACTGAGAATGCCACCTATCCATCACTAGAGATCAGCGGTGACATCACTGAGAATGCCGCCTATCCATCACTAGAGATCAGCAGTGACATCACTGAGAATGCCGCCTATCCATCACTAGAGATCAGAGGTGACATCACTGAGAATGCCTCCTATCCATCACTAGAGATCAGCGGTGACATCACTGAGAATGCCGCCTATCCATCACTAGAGATCAGCAGTGACATCACTGAGAATGCCGCCTATCCATCACTAGAGATCAGCAGTGACATCACTGAGAATGCCTCCTATCCATCACCAGAGATCAGCAGTGACATCACTGAGAATGCCGCCTATCCATCACCAGAGATCAGAGGTGACATCACTGAGAATGCCACCTATCCATCACTAGAGATCAGAGGTGACATCACTGAGAATGCCACCTATCCATCACTAGAGATCAGCAGTGACATCACTGAGAATGCCGCCTATCCATCACCAGAGATCAGCAGTGACATCACTGAGAATGCCGCCTATCCATCACCAGAGATCAGCAGTGACATCACTGAGAATGCCGCCTATCCATCACCAGAGATCAGCAGTGACATCACTGAGAATGCCACCTATCCATCACTAGAGATCAGCGGTGACATCACTGAGAATGCCGCCTATCCATCACTAGAGATCAGCGGTGACATCACTGAGAATGCCGCCTATCCATCACTAGAGATCAGCGGTGACATCACTGAGAATGCCGCCTATCCATCACTAGAGATCAGAGGTGACATCACTGAGAATGTCGCCTATCCATCACTAGAGATCAGCGGTGACATCACTGAGAATGTCGCCTATCCATCACTAGAGATCAGAGGTGACATCACTGAGAATGTCGCCTATCCATCACTAGAGATCAGCGGTGACATCACTGAGAATGTCGCCTATCCATCACTAGAGATCAGCGGTGACATCACTGAGAATGCCTCCTATCCATCACCAGAGATCAGCGGTGACATCACTGAGAATGCCGCCTATCCATCACCAGAGATCAGCGGTGACATCACTGAGAATGCCGCCTATCCATCACTAGAGATCAGCGGTGACATCACTGTGAATGCCGCCTATCCATCACCAGAGATCAGCGGTGACATCACTGAGAATGCCGCCTATCCATCACCAGAGATCAGCGGTGACATCACTGAGAATGCCGCCTATCCATCACCAGAGATCAGAGGTGACATCACTGAGAATGCCATCTATCCATCACCAGAGATCAGCGGTGACATCACTGAGAATGCCGCCTATCCATCACTAGAGATCAGTGGTGACATCACTGAGAATGCCGCCTATCTATCACCAGAGATCAGCAGTGACATCACTGAGAATGCCTCCTATCCATCACCAGAGATCAGCGGTGACATCACTGAGAATGCCGCCTATCCATCACTAGAGATCAGAGGTGACATCACTGAGAATGCCGCCTATCCATCACTAGAGATCAGCGGTGACATCACTGAGAATGCCTCCTATCCATCACCAGAGATCAGCGGTGACATCACTGAGAATGCCGCCTATCCATCACTAGAGATCAGCGGTGACATCACTGAGAATGCCGCCTATCCATCACTAGAGATCAGAGGTGACATCACTGAGAATGTCGCCTATCCATCACTAGAGATCAGCGGTGACATCACTGAGAATGCCGCCTATCCATCACTAGAGATCAGCGGTGACATCACTGAGAATGCCGCCTATCCATCACTAGAGATCAGAGGTGACATCACTGAGAATGTCGCCTATCCATCACTAGAGATCAGCGGTGACATCACTGAGAATGTCGCCTATCCATCACTAGAGATCAGAGGTGACATCACTGAGAATGTCGCCTATCCATCACTAGAGATCAGCGGTGACATCACTGAGAATGTCGCCTATCCATCACTAGAGATCAGCGGTGACATCACTGAGAATGCCTCCTATCCATCACCAGAGATCAGCGGTGACATCACTGAGAATGCCGCCTATCCATCACCAGAGATCAGCGGTGACATCACTGAGAATGCCGCCTATCCATCACTAGAGATCAGCGGTGACATCACTGTGAATGCCGCCTATCCATCACCAGAGATCAGCGGTGACATCACTGAGAATGCCGCCTATCCATCACCAGAGATCAGCGGTGACATCACTGAGAATGCCGCCTATCCATCACCAGAGATCAGAGGTGACATCACTGAGAATGCCATCTATCCATCACCAGAGATCAGCGGTGACATCACTGAGAATGCCGCCTATCCATCACTAGAGATCAGCGGTGACATCACTGAGAATGCCGCCTATCTATCACCAGAGATCAGCAGTGACATCACTGAGAATGCCTCCTATCCATCACCAGAGATCAGCGGTGATATCACTGAGAATGCCGCCTATCCATCACTAGAGATCAGAGGTGACATCACTGAGAATGCCGCCTATCCATCACTAGAGATCAGCGGTGACATCACTGAGAATGCCTCCTATCCATCACCAGAGATCAGCGGTGACATCACTGAGAATGCCGCCTATCCATCACTAGAGATCAGAGGTGACATCACTGAGAATGCCACCTATCCATCACTAGAGATCAGAGGTGACATCACTGATAATGCCACCTATCCATCACCAGAGATCAGCGGTGAAATCACTGAGAATGCCGCCTATCCATCACCAGAGATCAGCGGTGACATCACTGAGAATGCCGCCTATCCATCACCAGAGATCAGCGGTGACATCACTGAGAATGCCGCCTATCCATCACTAGAGATCAGAGGTGACATCACTGATAATGCCGCCTATCCATCACCAGAGATCAGCGGTGACATCACTGAGAATGCCGCCTATCCATCACTAGAGATCAGCGGTGACATCACTGAGAATGCCGCCTATCCATCACTAGAGATCAGAGGTGACATCACTGAGAATGCCGCCTATCCATCACCAGAGATCAGCAGTGATATCACTGAGAATGCCGCCTATCCATCACCAGAGATCAGCAGTGACATCACTGAGAATGCCGCCTATCCATCACCAGAGATCAGCGGTGACATCACTGAGAATGCCGCCTATCCATCACTAGAGATCAGCGGTGACATCACTGAGAATGCCGCCTATCCATCACTAGAGATCAGCGGTGACATCACTGAGAATGCCGCCTATCCATCACTAGAGATCAGAGGTGACATCACTGAGAATGCCATCTATCCATCACCAGAGATCAGCGGTGACATCACTGAGAATGCCTCCTATCCATCACCAGAGATCAGCAGTGACATCACTGAGAATGCCGCCTATCCATCACCAGAGATCAGCAGTGACATCACTGAGAATGCCGCCTTTCCATCACTAGAGATCAGAGGTGACATCACTGAGAATGCCTCCTATCCATCACTAGAGATCAGAGGTGACATCACAGAGAATGCCGCCTATCCATCACTAGAGATCTGCGGTGACATCACTGAGAATGCCGCCTATCCATCACTAGAGATCAGCGGTGACATCACTGAGAATGCCATCTATCCATCACCAGAGATCAGCGGTGACATCACTGAGAATGCCGCCTATCCATCACTAGAGATCAGCGGTGACATCACTGAGAATGCCGCCTATCCATCACTAGAGATCAGAGGTGACATCACTGAGAATGCCGCCTATCCATCACTAGAGATCAGCGGTGACATCACTGAGAATGCCGCCTATCCATCACTAGAGATCAGCGGTGACATCACTGAGAATGCCTCCTATCCATCACTAGAGATCAGCGGTGACATAACTGAGAATGCCTCCTATCCATCACTAGAGATCAGCGGTGACATCACTGAGAATGCCGCCTATCCATCACTAGAGATCAGCGGTGACATCACTGAGAATGCCGCCTATCCATCACTAGAGATCAGCGGTGACATCACTGAGAATGCCACCTATCCATCACTAGAGATCAGCGGTGACATCACTGAGAATGCCGCCTATCCATCACTAGAGATCAGCGGTGACATCACTGAGAATGCCGCCTATCCATCACCAGAGATCAGCGGTGACATCACTGAGAATGCCGCCTATCCATCACTAGAGATCAGCGGTGACATCACTGAGAATGCCACCTATCCATCACCAGAGATCAGCGGTGACATCACTGAGAATGCTGCCTATCCATCACCAGAGATCAGTGGTGACATCACTGAGAATGCCGCCTATCCATCACTAGAGATCAGCGGTGACATCACTGAGAATGCCGCCTATCCATCACTAGAGATCAGCGGTGACATCACTGAGAATGCCACCTATCCATCACCAGAGATCAGCGGTGACATCACTGAGAATGCTGCCTATCCATCACCAGAGATCAGTGGTGACATCACTGAGAATGCCGCCTATCCATCACTAGAGATCAGCGGTGACATCACTGAGAATGCCGCCTATCCATCACTAGAGATCAGCGGTGACATCACTGAGAATGCCGCCTATCCATCACCAGAGATCAGCGGTGACATCACTGAGAATGCCGCCTATCCATCACCAGAGATCAGTGGTGACATCACTGAGAATGCCGCCTATCCATCACTAGAGATCAGCGGTGACATCACTGAGAATGCCGCCTATCCATCACCAGAGATCAGCGGTGACATCACTGAGAATGCCGCCTATCCATCACCAGAGATCAGTGGTGACATCACTGAGAATGCCGCCTATCCATCACTAGAGATCAGCGGTGACATCACTGAGAATGCCTCCTATCCATCACCAAAGATCAGCAGTGACATCACTGAGAATGCCGCCTATCCATCACCAGAGATCAGCGGTGACATCACTGAGAATGCCGCCTATCCATCACTAGAGATCAGCGGTGACATCACTGAGAATGCAGCCTATCCATCACCAGAGATCAGCGGTGACATCACTGAGAATGCCGCCTATCCATCACCAGAGATCAGTGGTGACATCACTGAGAATGCCGCCTATCCATCACTAGAGATCAGCGGTGACATCACTGAGAATGCCGCCTATCCATCACTAGAGATCAGCGGTGACATCACTGAGAATGCCGCCTATCCATCACTAGAGATCAGAGGTGACATCACTGAGAATGCCGCCTATCCATCACTAGAGATCAGCGGTGACATCACTGAGAATGCCGCCTATCCATCACTAGAGATCAGCGGTGACATCACTGAGAATGTCGCCTATCCATCACCAGAGATAAGCGGTGACATCACTGAGAATGCCGCCTATCCATCACCAGAGATCAGCGGTGACATCACTGAGAATGCCGCCTATCCATCACTAGAGATCAGCGGCGACATCACTGAGAATGCCGGCTATCCATCACTAGGGATCAGCGGTGACATCACTGAGAATGCCGCCTATCCATCACCAGAGATCAGCGGTGACATCACTGAGAATGCCGCCTATCCATCACCAGAGATCAGCGGTGACATCACTGAGAATGCCGCCTATCCATCACCTGAGATCAGTGGTGACATCACTGAGAATGCCGCCTATCCATCACTAGGGATCAGCGGTGACATCACTGAGAATGCCGCCTATCCATCACTAGAGATCAGCGGTGACATCACTGAGAATGCCGCCTATCCATCACTAGAGATCAGCGGTGACATCACTGAGAATGCCGCCTATCCATCACTAGAGATCAGCGGTGACATCACTGAGAATGCCGCCTATCCATCACTAGAGATCAGCAGTGACATCACTGAGAATGCCTCCTATCCATCACTAGAGATCAGCGGTGACATCACTGAGAATGCCTCCTATCCATCACTAGAGATCAGCGGTGACATCACTGAGAATGCCTCCTATCCATCACTAGAGATCAGCGGTGACATCACTGAGAATGCCGCCTATCCATCACTAGAGATCAGCGGTGACATCGCTGAGAATGCCGCCTATCCATCACTAGAGATCAGCAGTGACATCACTGAGAATGCCGCCTATCCATCACTAGAGATCAGCAGTGACATCACTGAGAATGCCGCCTATCCATCACTAGAGATCAGCGGTGACATCACTGAGAATGCCGCCTATCCATCACCAGAGATCAGAGGTGACATCACTGAGAATGCCTCCTATCCATCACTAGAGATCAGCGGTGACATCACTGAGAATGCCTCCTATCCATCACTAGAGATCAGCGGTGACATCACTGAGAATGCCGCCTATCCATCACTAGAGATCAGCGGTGACATCACTGAGAATGCCGCCTATGCATCACTAGAGATCAGCGGTGACATCACTGAGAATGCCGCCTATCCATCACTAGAGATCAGCGGTGACATCACTGAGAATGCTGCCTATCCATCACTAGAGATCAGCGGTGACATCACTGAGAATGCCTCCTATCCATCACTAGAGATCAGCAGTGACATCACTGAGAATGCCGCCTATCCATCACTAGAGATCAGCGGTGACATCACTGAGAATGCCTCCTATCCATCACCTGAGATCAGCGGTGACATCACTGAGAATGCCGCCTATCCATCACTAGAGATCAGCGGTGACATCACTGAGAATGCCGCCTATCCATCACTAGAGATCCGCGGTGACATCACTGAGAATGCCGCCTATCCATCACTAGGGATCAGCGGTGACATCACTGAGAATGCCGTCTATCCATCACCAGAGATCAGCGGTGACATCACTGAGAATGCCTCCTATCCATCACCAGAGATCAGCGGTGACATCACTGAGAATGCCGCCTATCCATCACTAGAGATCAGCGGTGACATCACTGAGAATGCCTCCTATCCATCACCTGAGATCAGCGGTGACATCACTGAGAATGCCGTCTATCCATCACCAGAGATCAGCGGTGACATCACCGAGAATGCCTCCTATCCATCACTAGAGATCAGCAGTGACATCACTGAGAATGCCGCCTATCCATCACTAGAGATCAGCGGTGACATCACTGAGAATGCCTCCTATCCATCACCTGAGATCAGCGGTGACATCACTGAGAATGCCGCCTATCCATCACTAGAGATCAGCGGTGACATCACTGAGAATGCCGCCTATCCATCACTAGAGATCCGCGGTGACATCACTGAGAATGCCGCCTATCCATCACTAGGGATCAGCGGTGACATCACTGAGAATGCCGTCTATCCATCACCAGAGATCAGTGGTGACATCACTGAGAATGCCTCCTATCCATCACCAGAGATCAGCGGTGACATCACTGAGAATGCCGCCTATCCATCACTAGAGATCAGCGGTGACATCACTGAGAATGCTGCCTATCCATCACCAGTGATCAGCGGTGACATCACTGAGAATGCCTCCTATCCATCACTAGAGATCAGCGGTGACATCACTGAGAATGCTGCCTATCCATCACCAGAGATCAGCGGTGACATCACTGAGAATGCCGCCTATCCATCACTAGAGATCAGCGGTGACATCACTGAGAATGCCGCCTATCCATCACCAGAGATCAGCGGTGACATCACTGAGAATGCCTCCTATCCATCACTAGAGATCAGAGGTGACATCACTGAGAATGCCTCCTATCCATCACCAGAGATCAGCAGTGACATCACTGAGAATGCCTCCTATCCATCACTAGAGATCAGCGGTGACATCACTGAGAATGCTGCCTATCCATCACCAGAGATCAGCGGTGACATCACTGAGAATGCCGCCTATCCATCACCAGAGATCAGCGGTGACATCACTGAGAATGCCGCCTATCCATCACTAGAGATCAGCGGTGACATCACTGAGAATGCCGCCTATCCATCACCAGAGATCAGCGGTTACATCACTGAGAATGCCGCCTATCCATCACCAGAGATCAGCAGTGACATCACTGAGAATGCCGCCTATCCATCACTAGAGATCAGCGGTGACATCACTGAGAATGCCTCCTATCCATCACTAGAGATCAGAGGTGACATCACTGAGAATGCCTCCTATCCATCACCAGAGATCAGCAGTGACATCACTGAGAATGCCTCCTATCCATCACTAGAGATCAGCGGTGACATCACTGAGAATGCCTCCTATCCATCACTAGAGATCAGCGGTGATATCACTGAGAATGCCGCCTATCCATCACCAGAGATCAGCGGTGACATCACTGAGAATGCCACCTATCCATCACTAGAGATCAGCGGTGACATCACTGAGAATGCCGCCTATCCATCACTAGAGATCAGCAGTGACATCACTGAGAATGCCGCCTATCCATCACTAGAGATCAGAGGTGACATCACTGAGAATGCCACCTATCCATCACTAGAGATCAGCAGTGACATCACTGAGAATGCCGCCTATCCATCACTAGAGATCAGAGGTGACATCACTGAGAATGCCGCCTATCCATCACCAGAGATCAGCGGTGACATCACTGAGAATGCCTCCTATCCATCACTAGAGATCAGCGGTGACATCACTGAGAATGCCGCCTATCCATCACCAGAGATCAGCGGTGACATCACTGAGAATGCCACCTATCCATCACTAGAGATCAGCGGTGACATCACTGAGAATGCCGCCTATCCATCACCAGAGATCAGCGGTGACATCACTGAGAATGCCTCCTATCCATCACTAGAGATCAGAGGTGACATCACTGAGAATGCCGCCTATCCATCACTAGAGATCAGAGGTGACATCACTGAGAATGCCACCTATCCATCACTAGAGATCAGCAGTGACATCACTGAGAATGCCGCCTATCCATCACTAGAGATCAGAGGTGACATCACTGAGAATGCCGCCTATCCATCACCAGAGATCAGCGGTGACATCACTGAGAATGCCTCCTATCCATCACTAGAGATCAGCGGTGACATCACTGAGAATGCCGCCTATCCATCACTAGAGATCAGAGGTGACATCACTGAGAATGCCTCCTATCCATCACTAGAGATCAGCAGTGACATCACTGAGAATGCCGCCTATCCATCACTAGAGATCAGAGGTGACATCACTGAGAATGCCACCTATCCATCACTAGAGATCAGCAGTGACATCACTGAGAATGCCGCCTATCCATCACTAGAGATCAGAGGTGACATCACTGAGAATGCCGCCTATCCATCACCAGAGATCAGCGGTGACATCACTGAGAATGCCTCCTATCCATCACTAGAGATCAGCGGTGACATCACTGAGAATGCCTCCTATCCATCACTAGAGATCAGCAGTGACATCACTGAGAATGCCGCCTATCCATCACTAGAGATCAGAGGTGACATCACTGAGAATGCCACCTATCCATCACTAGAGATCAGCAGTGACATCACTGAGAATGCCGCCTATCCATCACTAGAGATCAGCAGTGACATCACTGAGAATGCCGCCTATCCATCACTAGAGATCAGCAGTGACATCACTGAGAATGCCACCTATCCATCACTAGAGATCAGCGGTGACATCACTGAGAATGCCTCCTATCCATCACTAGAGATCAGCGGTGACATCACTGAGAATGCCGCCTATCCATCACTAGAGATCAGCAGTGACATCACTGAGAATGCCGCCTATCCATCACTAGAGATCAGAGGTGACATCACTGAGAATGCCACCTATCCATCACTAGAGATCAGCAGTGACATCACTGAGAATGCCGCCTATCCATCACTAGAGATCAGCGGTGACATCACTGAGAATGCCGCCTATCCATCACCAGAGATCAGCGGTGACATCACTGAGAATGCCGCCTATCCATCACTAGAGATCAGAGGTGACATCACTGAGAATGCCGCCTATCCATCACCAGAGATCAGCGGTGACATCACTGAGAATGCCTCCTATCCATCACTAGAGATCAGAGGTGACATCACTGAGAATGCCGCCTATCCATCACTAGAGATCAGAGGTGACATCACTGAGAATGCCGCCTATCCATCACCAGAGATCAGCGGTGACATCACTGAGAATGCCGCCTATCCATCACTAGAGATCAGCAGTGACATCACTGAGAATGCCGCCTATCCATCACTAGAGATCAGCGGTGACATCACTGAGAATGCCGCCTATCCATCACCAGAGATCAGCGGTGACATCACTGAGAATGCCTCCTTTCCATCACTAGAGATCAGCGGTGACATCACTGAGAATGCCTCCTATCCATCACTAGAGATCAGCAGTGACATCACTGAGAATGCCGCCTATCCATCACTAGAGATCAGCGGTGACATCACTGAGAATGCCGCCTATCCATCACTAGAGATCAGCGGTGACATCACTGAGAATGCCGCCTATCCATCACTAGAGATCAGCAGTGACATCACTGAGAATGCCGCCTATCCATCACTAGAGATCAGAGGTGACATCACTGAGAATGCCACCTATCCATCACTAGAGATCAGAGGTGACATCACTGAGAATGCCACCTATCCATCACTAGAGATCAGCGGTGACATCACTGAGAATGCCGCCTATCCATCACTAGAGATCAGCAGTGACATCACTGAGAATGCCGCCTATCCATCACTAGAGATCAGAGGTGACATCACTGAGAATGCCACCTATCCATCACTAGAGATCAGCAGTGACATCACTGAGAATGCCGCCTATCCATCACCAGAGATCAGCAGTGACATCACTGAGAATGCCACCTATCCATCACTAGAGATCAGCGGTGACATCACTGAGAATGCCGCCTATCCATCACTAGAGATCAGCGGTGACATCACTGAGAATGCCGCCTATCCATCACTAGAGATCAGAGGTGACATCACTGAGAATGCCGCCTATCCATCACTAGAGATCAGCGGTGACATCACTGAGAATGCCGCCTATCCATCACTAGAGATCAGAGGTGATATCACTGAGAATGTCGCCTATCCATCACTAGAGATCAGAGGTGATATCACTGAGAATGTCGCCTATCCATCACTAGAGATCAGCGGTGACATCACTGAGAATGCCGCCTATCCATCACTAGAGATCAGAGGTGACATCACTGAGAATGTCGCCTATCCATCACTAGAGATCAGCGGTGACATCACTGAGAATGTCGCCTATCCATCACTAGAGATCAGCGGTGACATCACTGAGAATGCCGCCTATCCATCACTAGAGATCAGCGGTGACATCACTGAGAATGCCGCCTATCCATCACTAGAGATCAGAGGTGACATCACTGAGAATGCCGCCTATCCATCACTAGAGATCAGAGGTGATATCACTGAGAATGTCGCCTATCCATCACTAGAGATCAGCGGTGACATCACTGAGAATGTCGCCTATCCATCACTAGAGATCAGCGGTGACATCACTGAGAATGCCTCCTATCCATCACCAGAGATCAGCGGTGACATCACTGAGAATGTCGCTTATCCCGCTTACTGTAGGATCCATCTCTCCTTGTATATACAGAGTATTTTCTGTTTTTTTCTATGTTCCGCTCTTATAATTTGTGACTTTTACTGATTAGATTTTTTTGGAGAGATGAAAAACTAATGAGAACAAACAGGGAATTCTGATGTAAATGACGGTGCAGCGGGGGAGGGCAGGTCGTGTCTGGCGCTTTTCAGATCAGCTACAAAAAAACTCAGATTTTTGTTCTGCTCCTTGAAGTCATCGGCTCCGGAATCTCAGGACTTAGTGTTTTATTGACTTTTCTACTCAAACATCTCAGTTAATTGGAATCATTAGCGCTAATATTCACCGTGATGGAGGTCTCCGCGCTCAGCGACCCCTCTGATATTCGCCAGGCGCCACATCTTTGAGGTTCCGAAGACAAATGTATTTAGTTTCCGATGGATACATTTCCATTTTCGTGTTAATTGTCGCCTTGATCCTTAAGTGAAGTCTGTGACTTGTTTACTTTGTAGCGACTCCCGGCAACAATTTTGTTACATTGTGTCTTCTCATCTTTCCATGGGTTCAGCATGGCTTCTGGTCTTTGCTGCAATGTTTCATCTTTTTCAGGAGATACAGATACAATTTAAACTTCCTCATTCTGCAACTTTGAAACTATGTATAAGCCAGTGCTGGGCAGTGCCAGGCTGGGGCAAGCGTGGGGCAGGAGAGTCAGTGGGCAGTGCCAGGCTGGGGCAAGCGTGGGGCAGGAGAGTCAGTGGGCAGTGCCAGGCTGGGGCAAGCGTGGGGCAGGAGAGTCAGTGGGCAGTGCCAGGCTGGGGCAAGCGTGGGGCAGGAGAGTCAGTGGGCAGTGCCAGGCTGGGGCAAGCGTGGGGCAGGAGAGTCAGTGGGCAGTGCCAGGCTGGGGCAAGCGTGGGGCAGGAGAGTCAGTGGGCAGTGCCAGGCTGGGGCAAGCGTGGGGCAGGAGAGTCAGTGGGCAGTGCCAGGCTGGGGCAAGCGTGGGGCAGGAGAGTCAGTGGGCAGTGCCAGGCTGGGGCAAGCGTCGGGCAGGAGAGTCAGTGGGCAGTGCCAGGCTGGGGCAAGCGTCGGGCAGGAGAGTCAGTGGGCAGTGCCAGGCTGGGGCAAGCGTGGGGCAGGAGAGTCAGTGGGCAGTGCCAGGCTGGGGCAAGCGTGGGGCAGGAGAGTCAGTGGGCAGTGCCAGGCTGGGGCAAGCGTGGGGCAGGAGAGTCAGTGGGCAGTGCCAGGCTGGGGCAAGCGTCGGGCAGGAGAGTCAGTGGGCAGTGCCAGGCTGGGGCAAGCGTGGGGCAGGAGAGTCAGTGGGCAGTGCCAGGCTGGGGCAAGCGTCGGGCAGGAGAGTCAGTGGGCAGTGCCAGGCTGGGGCAAGCGTCGGGCAGGAGAGTCAGTGGGCAGTGCCAGGCTGGGGCAAGCGTCGGGCAGGAGAGTCAGTGGGCAGTGCCAGGCTGGGGCAAGCGTGGGGCAGGAGAGTCAGTGGGCAGTGCCAGGCTGGGGCAAGCGTGGGGCAGGAGAGTCAGTGGGCAGTGCCAGGCTGGGGCAAGCATTGGGCAGGAGAGTCAGTGGGCAGTGCCAGGCTGGGGCAAGCGTCGGGCAGGAGAGTCAGTGGGCAGTGCCAGGCTGGGGCTAGCGTCGGGCAGGAGAGTCAGTGGGCAGTGCCAGGCTGGGGCAAGCGTGGGGCAGGAGAGTCAGTGGGCAGTGCCAGGCTGGGGCAAGCGTGGGGCAGGAGAGTCAGTGGGCAGTGCCAGGCTGGGGAAAGCGTGGGGCAGGAGAGTCAGTGGGCAGTGCCAGGCTGGGGCAAGCGTTGGGCAGGAGAGTCAGTGGGCAGTGCCAGGCTGGGGCAAGCGTGGGGCAGGAGAGTCAGTGGGCAGTGCCAGGCTGGGGCAAGCGTTGGGCAGGAGAGTCAGTGGGCAGTGCCAGGTTGGGGCAAGCGTGGGGCAGGAGAGTCAGTGGGCAGTGCTAGGCTGGGGCAAGCGTGGGGCAGGAGAGTCAGTGGGCAGTGCCAGGCTGGGGCAAGCGTGGGGCAGGAGAGTCAGTGGGCAGTGCCAGGCTGGGGCAAGCGTGGGGCAGGAGAGTCAGTGGGCAGTGCCAGGCTGGGGCAAGCGTCGGGCAGGAGAGTCAGTGGGCAGTGCCAGGCTGGGGCAAGCGTCGGGCAGGAGAGTCAGTGGGCAGTGCCAGGCTGGGGCAAGCGTCGGGCAGGAGAGTCAGTGGGCAGTGCCAGGCTGGGGCAAGCGTGGGGCAGGAGAGTCAGTGGGCAGTGCCAGGCTGGGGCAAGCGTGGGGCAGGAGAGTCAGTGGGCAGTGCCAGGCTGGGGCAAGCATTGGGCAGGAGAGTCAGTGGGCAGTGCCAGGCTGGGGCAAGCGTGGGGCAGGAGAGTCAGTGGGCAGTGCCAGGCTGGGGCAAGCGTGGGGCAGGAGAGTCAGTGGGCAGTGCCAGGCTGGGGCTAGCGTCGGGCAGGAGAGTCAGTGGGCAGTGCCAGGCTGGGGCAAGCGTTGGGCAGGAGAGTCAGTGGGCAGTGCCAGGCTGGGGCAAGCGTCGGGCAGGAGAGTCAGTGGGCAGTGCCAGGCTGGGGCAAGCGTCGGGCAGGAGAGTCAGTGGGCAGTGCCAGGCTGGGGCAAGCGTCGGGCAGGAGAGTCAGTGGGCAGTGCCAGGCTGGGGCAAGCGTGGGGCAGGAGAGTCAGTGGGCAGTGCCAGGCTGGGGCAAGCGTGGGGCAGGAGAGTCAGTGGGCAGTGCCAGGCTGGGGCAAGCATTGGGCAGGAGAGTCAGTGGGCAGTGCCAGGCTGGGGCAAGCGTGGGGCAGGAGAGTCAGTGGGCAGTGCCAGGCTGGGGCAAGCGTGGGGCAGGAGAGTCAGTGGGCAGTGCCAGGCTGGGGCAAGCGTCGGGCAGGAAAGTCAGTGGGCAGTGCCAGGCTGGGGCAAGCGTGGGGCAGGAGAGTCAGTGGGCAGTGCCAGGCTGGGGCAAGCGTGGGGCAGGAGAGTCAGTGGGCAGTGCCAGGCTGGGGCTAGCGTCGGGCAGGAGAGTCAGTGGGCAGTGCCAGGCTGGGGCAAGCGTGGGGCAGGAGAGTCAGTGGGCAGTGCCAGGCTGGGGCAAGCGTGGGGCAGGAGAGTCAGTGGGCAGTGCCAGGCTGGGGCAAGCGTGGGGCAGGAGAGTCAGTGGGCAGTGCCAGGCTGGGGCAAGCGTTGGGCAGGAGAGTCAGTGGGCAGTGCCAGGCTGGGGCAAGCGTGGGGCAGGAGAGTCAGTGGGCAGTGCCAGGCTGGGGCAAGCGTTGGGCAGGAGAGTCAGTGGGCAGTGCCAGGTTGGGGCAAGCGTGGGGCAGGAGAGTCAGTGGGCAGTGCTAGGCTGGGGCAAGCGTGGGGCAGGAGAGTCAGTGGGCAGTGCCAGGCTGGGGCAAGCGTGGGGCAGGAGAGTCAGTGGGCAGTGCCAGGCTGGGGCAAGCGTGGGGCAGGAGAGTCAGTGGGCAGTGCCAGGCTGGGGCAAGCGTGGGGCAGGAGAGTCAGTGGGCAGTGCCAGGCTGGGGCAAGCGTTGGGCAGGAGAGTCAGTGGGCAGTGCCAGGCTGGGGCAAGCGTGGGGCAGGAGAGTCAGTGGGCAGTGCCAGGCTGGGGCAAGCGTTGGGCAGGAGAGTCAGTGGGCAGTGCCAGGTTGGGGCAAGCGTGGGGCAGGAGAGTCAGTGGGCAGTGCCAGGCTGGGGCAAGCGTGGGGCAGGAGAGTCAGTGGGCAGTGCCAGGCTGGGGCAAGCGTGGGGCAGGAGAGTCAGTGGGCAGTGCCAGGCTGGGGCAAGCGTGGGGCAGGAGAGTCAGTGGGCAGTGCCAGGCTGGGGCAAGCGTGGGGCAGGAGAGTCAGTGGGCAGTGCCAGGCTGGGGCAAGCGTCGGGCAGGAGAGTCAGTGGGCAGTGCCAGGCTGGGGCAAGCGTGGGGCAGGAGAGTCAGTGGGCAGTGCCAGGCTGGGGCAAGCGTGGGGCAGGAAAGTCAGTGGGCAGTGCCAGGCTGGGGCAAGCGTGGGGCAGGAGAGTCAGTGGGCAGTGCCAGGATGGGGCAAGCATTGGGCAGGAGAGTCAGTGGGCAGTGCCAGGCTGGGGCAAGCGTGGGGCAGGAGAGTCAGTGGGCAGTGCCAGGCTGGGGCAAGCGTTGGGCAGGAGAGTCAGTGGGCAGTGCCAGGTTGGGGCAAGCGTGGGGCAGGAGAGTCAGTGGGCAGTGCCAGGCTGGGGCAAGCGTGGGGCAGGAGAGTCAGTGGGCAGTGCCAGGCTGGGGCAAGCGTGGGGCAGGAGAGTCAGTGGGCAGTGCCAGGCTGGGGCAAGCGTGGGGCAGGAGAGTCAGTGGGCAGTGCCAGGCTGGGGCAAGCGTGGGGCAGGAGAGTCAGTGGGCAGTGCCAGGCTGGGGCAAGCGTCGGGCAGGAGAGTCAGTGGGCAGTGCCAGGCCCAGATCTGCTCTATCTGGTTGTGACCAGCAGTAATATTTACTTGGTGCCTAACAGATGGCAGAAAAACCTTCTAGAGAGCTGAGTTACTGTCAGATGTTCACCTTCTTGATGCAGAAGACGAGGCATCATGCAGTCAGTCCTTTAGTTGATCCCGTGGGTTTATAAGAGGGAAAGGCATGGCAAGAGCGAAAAGGTCAGAGGTGGCCTCTAGGAATTCACCCTTGGCACAAAACACTGGACAACCAGGGAGAAGGATGCTAAAACTGTGGATGCTAAAAATGGGGCACCAGACATTGAACACAAGGGACTATGACACTAAACCACCAAATAAAAGGGCAATAAACTGCAAGAACCAAGACATTATGGCACAGAGCATAGGACACTGGAAGCAAGACGTGGGGCATCTGGACAGAGGCCCAAACATGGAACAGTAAGCCACTAGTCATTATGTACAGGATCATCAATCCTATGACCACTGGGTGCTACGAGATCCGAAGATATTAGGAATAAAGAGGAAGACAGACCATTGGTGCAACCTGTGCAGCTGCATAGGGGTCAAAGAGGTCCGGGGGCCACTATCTCCTCCAGAGCAGGTGGGATTGTCCATTATGCTGAGCTCCTGGGCTGCAAAGGGCCCATATATTGTCCTAGCTCAGGGGCTTCTTCTGTATGTGTCCGCTCCTGTAGGAAATCCAGGGACAATAGTAATAAACCAATGGGCACCAGGGACTGAGGAATGATAGATTTTCAGTATCACAGGTGATACCAACATTACCTGTAAAAATCAGTGGTGTAATCGTAGGGTGCGGAAAGGTAACAGCCACAAACAGCTCCAAATAGTATGATTTTATGTAGCCTGGTATATACACACACACCTATATATATATACACTATGTATATATATATATATATATATATATATATATATATATATCACACTGAGCCGCATCGCCCATTCTGTAGGTTCATGTAAACTTTGTGAAGGTTGCAGCTAACAGTAAGACCACAAAGAGGTGTATACGGTGTATCCTCCAGGGCCGATCCGCGTGTCAGGTGTAATAAATGGCCGACAGAGGTGGAATGAAATACGCGTGAAGTTGAGGTTGGATCTCGTCCATCCATTCAATATTTCCTCTAAACCAGAACATTGGGTTGCAAAACACAGTGCAATTATCCCCAGAGCGGCGATTAATTCACAGCCCCCGTCGGCGCTGATCAGTATTCCGCCAAGGTGTTTCCCGGGCACAAGACGGTGAGAGTGAAATAAATGGTGACAGATTTACGACTTTCCAAGAACCAGCAAGAAAGATGTCGACACGGAGTGAGATAATCAGGACTAACTTCTCCAATATCCCGCTTGTATAAATATTCAATTTCATCCAATTTGTTGAGTGAGTGACTGAGCGAAGCGCTGAGAACAACAGACAAGGCCGCGCGCGATTTCTTGTGTCTCAGCAGCAATGCCGCTGACGGACAGAATCAATCGGAGGCCGATGCTAAGCGCTGTGTATTAACTTTAAAAGTGAAATGAGGCGCCGGCGCTCCGCCACCGCCGGCCCACCTCCACGTATTCCACTATTCACTGAGCACGCAGGAATCTCATTCCAATTCTGTTCTCGTAGTGAAGCCTGGGAAGGGAATAGAGCCGCGACAAAAAACATCACCGCGAGGCCAACGAGTGAAGAATCGCCGGACTTTCATCCAGAAAACACAAACAATTTGTCATCTGTTTTTATACATCAGCAGTAAATAAAATGTACAAAACCAAATCCCGTTTCCTATGTTAGTAATGACAATGTATCCATAGACCTCGTGGGCCGCATGGTCGATCCGCACGGGATACAACTATTTGTGAGCGTCACAGACGTGTATAGAGGAGTCTCATCAGAAATACGGTAGAAAAGTTACATTATGTGACGCTATAAGGCAAGTTATGGCAGCGTACGGTACAGGCACAGAATAACTGTGTTATTTGGGCAGTATATTGCATTGTTATTTGGGCAGTATACAGTGCATTGTGAAAGTATTTGCCCCCCTTGAACTTTTCTACCTTTTGACACATTTCTGGCTTCAAACATAAAGATATAAAATTCAAATTTTTTTGGGAAGAATCAACAACAAGTGGGACACAATCGTGAAGTGGAATGAAATTTATTGGATATTTTAAACTTTTTTAACAAATTAAAAACTGAAAAGTGGGGCGTGCAATATTATCCGGCCCCCTTGAGTTGATATTTTGTAGCGCCACCTTTTGCTGCGGTTACAGCTGCACGTCGCTTGGGGTATGTCTGTATCAGTTTTGCACATCGAGAGGCTGAAATTCTTGCCCATTCTTCCTTGCAGCTCGAGCTCAGTGAGGTTGGATGGAGGCGTTTGTGAACAGCAGTTTTCAGCTCTTTCCACAGATTCTCAATTGGATTCAGGTCTGGACTTTGACTTGGCCATTCTAACACCTGGATACGTTTATTTTTGAACCATTCCATTGTAGATTTTGCTTTATGTTTGGGATCATTGTCTTGTTGGAAGATAAATCTCCGTCCCAGTCTCAGGTCTTTTGCAGACTCCAGCAGGTTTTCTTCCAGAATGATCCTGTATTTGGCTCCGTCCATCTTCCCATCAATTTTAACCATCTTCCCTGTCCCTGCTGAAGAAAAGCAGGCCCAAACCATGATGCTGCCACCACCATGTTTGACAGTGGGGATGGTGTTTTGAGGGTGATGAGCTGTGTTGCTTTTACGCCAAACATATCATTTTGCATTGTGGCCAAAAAGTTTGATTTTGGTTTCATCTGACCAGAGCACCTTATTCCACATGTTTGGTGTCTCCCAGGTGGCTTGTGGCAAACTTCAAACGAGACTTTTTATGGATATCTTTGAGAAATGGCTTTCTTCTTGTCACTCTTCCATAAAGGCCTGATTTGTGCAGTGTACGACTGATTGTTGTCCTATGGACAGACTCTCCCACCTCAGCTGTAGATCTCTGCAGTTCATCCAGAGTGATCATGGGCCTTTTGGCTGCATCTCTGATCAGTCTTCTCCTTGTTCGAGATGAAAGTTTAGAGGGACGGCCGGGTCTTGGTAGATTTGCAGTGGTCTCATACTCCTTCCATTTCAATATGATCGCTTGCACAGTGCTCCTTGAGATGTTTAAAACTTGGGAAATCTTTTTGTATCCAAATCCGGCTTTAAACTTCGCCACAACAGTATCTGGGACCTGCCTGGTGTGTTCCTTGGTCTTCATGATGCTCTCTGCACTTGATACAGACCCCTGAGACGATCACAGAGCAGAGACCCTGAGACTCTCACAGAGCAGAGACCCCTGAGACTCTCACAGAGCAGAGACCCCTGAGACTATCACAGAGCAGAGACCCCTGAGACTATCACAGAGCAGAGACCCCTGAGCCTATCACAGAGCAGGTGCATTTATACGGAGACTTGATTACACACAGGTGGATTCTATCTATCATTACCAGTCATTTAGGAGAACATTGGATCCTTCAGAGATCCGCACTGAACTTCTGCACTGAAAGTAAAGGGGCCGAATAATATTGCACGCCCCACTTTTCAGTTTTAAATTTGTTAAAAAAGTTTAAAATATCCAATAAATTTCGTTCCACTTCACGATTGTGTCCCACTTGTTGTGGATTCTTCCCCCAAAATTAGAATTTTATATCTTTATGTTTGAAGCCGGAAATGTGTCAAAAGGTAGAAAAGTTCAAGGGGGGCAAATACTTTCACAATGCACTGAATTACAGTGTTATTTGGGCAGTATATGGCAGTGTTATTTGGACAGTATATTACAGCGTTATTTGGGCAGTATATGGCAGTGTTATTTGGACAGTATATTACAGCGTTATTTGGGCAGTATATGGCAGTGTTATTTGGGCAGTATATTACAGTGTTATTTGGGCAGTATATTACAGTGTTATTTGGGCAGTATATTACAGCGTTATTTGGGCAGTATATTACAGTGTTATTTGGGCAGTATATTACAGGCTTATTTGGGCAGTATATTACAGCATTATTTGGGCAGTATATTACAGTGTTATTTGGGCAGTATATGGCAGTGTTATTTGGGCAGTATATTACAGCGTTATTTGGGCAGTATATTACAGTGTTATTTGCGCAGTATATTACAGCGTTATTTGGGCAGTATATTACAGCGTTATTTGGGCAGTATATTACAGGGTTATTTGGGCAGTATATTACAGTGTTATTTGGGCAGTATATTACAGCATTATTTGGGCAGTATATTACAGCGTTATTTGGGCAGTATATGGCAGTGTTATTTGGACAGTATATTACAGCATTATTTGGGCAGTATATTACAGTGTTATTTGGGCAGTATATTACAGGGTTATTTGGGCAGTATATTACAGCATTATTTGGGCAGTATATTACAGTGTTATTTGGGCAGTATATGGCAGTGTTATTTGGGCAGTATATTACAGCGTTATTTGGGCAGTATATTACAGTGTTATTTGCGCAGTATATTACAGCGTTATTTGGGCAGTATATTACAGTGTTATTTGGGCAGTATATTACAGTGTTATTTGGGCAGTATATTACAGTGTTATTTGGGCAGTATATTACAGCGTTATTTGGGCAGTATATTACAGTGTTATTTGGGCAGTATATTACAGGCTTATTTGGGCAGTATATTACAGCATTATTTGGGCAGTATATTACAGTGTTATTTGGGCAGTATATGGCAGTGTTATTTGGGCAGTATATTACAGCGTTATTTGGGCAGTATATTACAGTGTTATTTGCGCAGTATATTACAGCGTTATTTGGGCAGTATATTACAGCGTTATTTGGGCAGTATATTACAGGGTTATTTGGGCAGTATATTACAGCATTATTTGGGCAGTATATTACAGCGTTATTTGGGCAGTATATGGCAGTGTTATTTGGACAGTATATTACAGCATTATTTGGGCAGTATATTACAGTGTTATTTGGGCAGTATATTACAGGGTTATTTGGGCAGTATATTACAGCATTATTTGGGCAGTATATTACAGTGTTATTTGGGCAGTATATGGCAGTGTTATTTGCGCAGTATATTACAGCGTTATTTGGGCAGTATATTACAGCGTTATTTGGGCAGTATATTACAGGGTTATTTGGGCAGTATATTACAGCATTATTTGGGCAGTATATTACAGCGTTATTTGGGCAGTATATGGCAGTGTTATTTGGACAGTATATTACAGTGTTATTTGGGCAGTATATTACAGTGTTATTTGGGCAGTATATTACAGCGTTATTTGGGCAGTATATGGCAGTGTTATTTGGGCAGTATATTACAGGGTTATTTGGGCAGTATATTACAGCATTATTTGGGCAGTATATTACAGCGTTATTTGGGCAGTATATGGCAGTGTTATTTGGACAGTATATTACAGTGTTATTTGGGCAGTATATTACAGTGTTATTTGGGCAGTATATGGCAGTGTTATTTGGGCAGTATATTACAGCGTTATTTGCGCAGTATATTACAGCATTATTTGGGCAGTATATTACAGTGTTATTTGGGCAGTATATTACAGTGTTATTTGGGCAGTATATTACAGTGTTATTTGGGCAGTATATTACAGCGTTATTTGGGCAGTATATTACAGCGTTATTTGGGCAGTATATTACAGGGTTATTTGGGCAGTATATTACAGCATTATTTGGGCAGTATATTACAGTGTTATTTGGGCAGTATATTGCAGTGTTATTTGGGCAGTATATTACAGCGTTATTTGCGCAGTATATTACAGCATTATTTGGGCAGTATATTACAGTGTTATTTGGGCAGTATATTACAGGGTTATTTGGGCAGTATATTACAGCGTTATTTGGGCAGTATATTACAGGGTTATTTGGGCAGTATACTACAGCGTTATTTGGACAGTATATTACAGTGTTATTTGGGCAGTATATTACAGGGTTATCTGGGCAGTATATTACAGCGTTATTTGGGCAGTATATTACAGGGTTATTTGGGCAGTATATTACAGCGTTATTTGGGCAGTATATTACAGGGTTATTTGGGCAGTATATTACAGCGTTATTTGGGCAGTATATTACAGGGTTATTTGGGCAGTATACTACAGCGTTATTTGGGCAGTATATTACAGCGTTATTTGAGCAGTATATTACAGCATTATTTGGGCAGTATATGGCAGTGTTATTTGGGCAGTATATTACAGCGTTATTTGGGCAGTATATTACAGGGTTATTTGGGCAGTATACTACAGTGTTATTTGGGCAGTATATTACAGGGTTATCTGGGCAGTATATTACAGGGTTATCTGGGCAGTATATTACAGCGTTATTTGGGCAGTATATTACAGTGTTATTTGGGCAGTATATTACAGCGTTATTTGGGCAGTATACTACAGCGTTATTTGGATAGTATATTACAGTGTTATTTGGGCAGTATATTGCAGTGTTATTTGAGCAGTATATTACAGCGTTATTTGGGCAGTATATTACAGCGTTATTTGAGCAGTATATTACAGTGTTATTTGGGCAGTATATTACAGCGTTATTTGGGCAGTATATTACAGTGTTATTTGGGCAGTATATGGCAGTGTTATTTGAGCAGTATATTACAGTGTTATTTGGGCAGTATATTACAGTGTTATTTGGGCAGTATATTACAGTGTTATTTGGGCAGTATATTACAGTGTTATTTACGCAGTATATTACAGTGTTATTTGGGCAGTATATGGCAGTGTTATTTGGGCAGTATATTACAGTGTTATTTGGGCAGTATATTACAGTGTTATTTGGGCAGTATATTACAGCGTTATTTGAGCAGTATATTACAGTGTTATTTGGGCAGTATATGGCAGTGTTATTTGGGCAGTATATTACAGTGTTATTTGGGCAGTATATGGCAGTGTTATTTGGGCAGTATATTACAGTGTTATTTGGGCAGTATATTACAGTGTTATTTACGCAGTATATTACAGTGTTATTTGGGCAGTATATGGCAGTGTTATTTGGGCAGTATATTACAGTGTTATTTGGGCAGTATATTACAGTGTTATTTGGGCAGTATATTACAGCGTTATTTGAGCAGTATATTACAGTGTTATTTGGGCAGTATATTACAGTGTTATTTGGGCAGTATATTACAGCATTATTTGGGCAGTATATTACAGCGTTATTTGAGCAGTATATTACAGTGTTATTTGGGCAGTATATGGCAGTGTTATTTGGGCAGTATATTACAGTGTTATTTGGGCAGTATATTACAGTGTTATTTGGGCAGTATATTACAGTGTTATTTACGCAGTATATTACAGTGTTATTTGAGCAGTATATTACAGTGTTATTTGGGCAGTATATTACAGTGTTATTTACGCAGTATATTACAGCATTATTTGGACAGTATATTACAGCATTATTTGGGCAGTATATTACACTGTTATTTGAGCAGTATATTACAGTGTTATTTGGGCAGTATATTACAGTGTTATTTGGGCAGTATATGGCAGTGTTATTTGGGCAGTATATTACAGCGTTATTTGGGCAGTATATTACAGTGTTATTTGGGCAATATATTACAGTGTTATTTGGGCAGTATATTACAGCATTATTTGGGCAGTATATGGCAGTGTTATTTGGGCAGTATATTACAGCGTTATTTGGGCAGTATATTACAGTGTTATTTGAGCAGTATATTACAGTGTTATTTGAGCAGTATATTACAGTGTTATTTGGGCAGTATATTACAGTGTTATTTGGGCAGTATATTACAGCGTTATTTGAGCAGTATATTACAGTGTTATTTGAGCAGTATATTACAGTGTTATTTGGGCAGTATATTACAGTGTTATTTGAGCAGTATATTACAGCATTATTTGGGCAGTATATTACAGCATTATTTGGGCAGTATATTACAGTGTTATTTGGGCAGTATATTACAGTGTTATTTACGCAGTATATTACAGCATTATTTGGGCAGTATATTACAGTGTTATTTGGGCAGTATATTACAGCATTATTTGGGCAGTATATTACAGTGTTATTTGGGCAGTATATTACAGTGTTATTTACGCAGTATATTACAGCATTATTTGGGCAGTATATTACACTGTTATTTGAGCAGTATATTACAGCGTTATTTGAGCAGTATATGGCAGCCTTATTTTTTTCCTGTATGGGAGAAGGTGAATGGACCTTGTGAAGTTTCTTTTTTTTTGGCCTGTTTTGAGTCTGAACCACGTCTTTCTTTCATCTCCTGCCATGACGCCGCGTTTCTTTTAATAAATCTCAGTGTTTTTTTTTCGCGCGCCGATCTGTCGGCTTTGAACAACTGTAACTTTGTGGGGGCATCAATATTATGTGAAAGCTTCTTGTCACGGTGAGGAACAACAAGATGACAAATCCTCCTCGGGGACGCAAAGTGTAGGCATCGTGCAAATCTACCCCTCAAAATATTGATCCCGATGCCATTAAGAGCAGGAAAGTTTCACCGGAGGGGACGAGGGGATAAACTAGTTTATCTTCTATAATTTATTGGGCCGGCCGCCGGGGGCTGAGGAGTCGCCTCGTGTGATGTGTGAGGCAAATCTTCCATCATCAGAAGGAAACGTCTTGGCTTTGATGTCTGCTTGCTATAAGCAGGTGAAAGGTCCGCACGCCGATATCTGGAAGCGGTAACGAGCAGATGCGGAGGTGCGAGGTGTCGGGGGTCTCACCGGGTTATATGAGGCCTGCATCTAGACAGAAATCAGCACTCTGGGTTTCAATATCTCTGCTTGTTTACAAGGAACTTTATTTTTTACTTTGTGTCCTTACGGCTGAGGGCTTGCTACAATGTATCAGTCCGGAGTCCAGGATTACACAGGATGGGTTTTTTTAGCCTGTGCATGTAAATAAAAAAAAAAAGTTTCCTTTCACTGATGACAAGCAGAGATTTTGGAAATTAAAATGATGAAGAAATTAAATATGCACTGGAATAAAATGCGCCAAATTTATTAATGCATGTGCATGGAAGCGTTAATCGGGCGTCTATCAATGAGTTTGCCGCATTTTTCAGCTGCCATTGCAAGAACTGTACAGCAGTCAGGGCTGGGGCGCATTTCTGATCTGGCATAAATCTTCTGGCCACACTTAGCCACGAGATGGCGGATTTGGCAAAACAAAGCCAAAAGTTACAAAACATTTGCGCAACTAAGAATTGCACAAAACTTTTTTGACATTTCAAACTGTTTTACTGCTATGTTACAGATGGAATAAGAGAGAAGTAGGATCTCATGATGTTGGTTGCGGCCTGGCGAGTTACCCCATAATGCCTTGCAGTTACACAGCCAATCATGAGCGAGTATAAGTCTGAGGTCACTGATGTCTGTAGCCACTATAAAAGCCCAAGCAGGAGATGCTGCTGCCATTTTGTGAGGAATGTGGATAGGAGAGAGGAACTGAGAGCTCAGTAGAGACACAGAATACAGTGTGTGGGGAGAAGAAAACAGATATCATTACAAGAGATTGATAGGAGTCACTGACACTGTGTCAGGCCGGCAGCTGCTGCTGTCGGAGTGACTCTTGCACAGCGCTCATTTTTTGCACTTGAGCAGTGCACCAATGTTATGTCCACCCCTGATGTTCAGGTCTCCCTGACCCTGAGAGCTCTAGGAAGACCCCAGAGTGTTACCCCTTGTTTCAGGGCCATTGGAGGCTTTGGAGCAATTTGATTTTGCACAAAAATCTATTTGGTACGAATACAATTTTTTGGGATGAATCAAACTCTAAAATTAATTTCACTCATCTGTAATCACAGCAGATCTCACTTTGTTCTCTCTGATCCAGTAGAGAAAGGTAGCAAAATGTAAGTGCAGCTTTGGATGTGATTGGAGCATGACTCCAGATCAGCAGAAGATAAATATTTACACTGTAACTCATTAATGTAAACAGATAACCCCTGGCTGTAACAATGTAACAATCTCATTATTGGGATTTCCTTTTGCTACATGTTCGGCTTGTGCTGTGAGCAGATGACATACGGCTCTGAGACGTCTCAGTATCATCTGCCGCATAAACATCTCCTCTGATCGCCGCTGCGTCTACCTGCTGTCACGTCATCGCTGATTTCCCGCAGCTTTTGTTTCCAGCGGAATTTATGATAACCGCGCTGAACTCTCCTACCTGTGTGATTTTAGATGACAGGTTAAATACTGATGCGATTGATCGGGGGGGAATATATGGTCAGGAGCGGAGCTGATGTGACTGCTAATAGAGTCCTCCGTGCGGAGGAGCAACGGCGCCTTGTGAAGACATCAGCAAACCACGGGGGGAGGAGGTACGATGGAAAACATTCACCTTTTGCTTCAGGATTATATCTCTGCTGAGACTGAGGCCTCGGCCGTCGCATCTGCAGAGCTCCCTGACAGGGGTTGTCCGGGATCGGGAAAAAAAAAAGGAGTCAATCAGATGGTGACACGCTGTAAAATAATAAAAAAAACTGAAAATTGCGCAAAGTAGAAATTGTTCCTGGGTTATAATAATAATAATTTATTTATAGTAAAAAGAAAAAATAAACTGCGGCAGGCGGCGGTCACCGTGCAGCAAGCGGCGGCATCAGCGGCTTATTAATCAAGACGATGAATTTAATGTAATAAGCAAAAAAGCAGAAATCGCCGCAACGGGAAGAGTCTGTCCTATCAGATAAAGTCCTCTGCCGGGATTATGGCAGCCGAGGATTGGCTGAGGGGCCCATGTGCTGCCACATTCTACCATAATCATCAGGTCGCCCAGCTCCCCAGAGTCCTGACCATCAGGTCACCCAGCTCCCCCAGACTCCTGACCATCAGGTCACCTCGCTCCCCCAGACTCCTGACCACCGCTCCCCCAGACTCCTGACCATCAGGTCACCCCACTCCCCCAGACTCATGACCATCAGGTCACTCCACTCCCCCAGACTCCTGACCATCAGGTCACCTCGCTCCCCCAGACTCCTGACCCTCAGGTCACCCCCCTCCCCCAGACTCCTGACCATCAGGTCACCCAGCTCCCCCAGACTCCTGACCACCGCTCCCCCAGACTCCTGACCACCGCTCCCCCAGACTCCTGACCATCAGGTCACCCCACTCCCCCAGACTCCTGACCATCAGGTCACCCACTCCCCCAGATTCCTGACCATCAGGTCACCCACTCCCCCCAGATTCCTGACCATCAGGTCACCCCCCTCCCCCAGACTCCTGACCATCAGGTAACCTCGCTCCCCCAGTCTCCTGACCACCGCTCCCCCAGACTCCTGACCATCAGGTCACCCAGCTCCCCCAGACTCCTGACCATCAGGTCACCTCGCTCCCCCAGACTTCTGACCACCGCTCCCCCAGACTCTTGACCACCGCTCCCCCAGACTCCTGACCACCACTCCCCCAGATTCCTGACCATCAGGTCACCCCGCTCCCCCAGATTCCTGACCATCAGGTTACCCCACTCCCCCAGACTCCTGACCCTCAGGTCACCCCGCTCCCCCAGACCCCTGACCATCAGGTCACCTCGCTCCCCCAGACTCCTGACCCTCAGGTCACCCCGTTCCCGCAGTCTCCTGACCCTCAGGTCACCCCACTCCCCCAGATTCCTGGCCATCAGGTTACCCCACTCCCCCAGACTCCTGACCATCAGGTCACCTCGCTCCCCCAGACTCCTGACCTTCAGGTCACCCCCCTCACCAGACTCCTGACCGTCAGGTCACCTCGCTCCCCCAGACTCCTGACCCTCAGGTCACCTCGCTCCCCCAGACTCCTGACCCTCAGGTCACCCCGCTCCACCAGACTCCTGACCATCAGGTCACCTCGCTCTCCCAGACTCCTGACCATCAGGTCACCAGGTCCACCAGTCTCCTGACCATCAGGTCACCTCGCTCCCCCAGACTCCTGACCATCAGGTCACCTCGCTCTTCCAGTCTCCTGACCATCAGGTAACCTCGCTCCCCCAGTCTCCTGACCATCAGGTCACCTTGCTCCTCCAGACTTCTGACCATCAGGTCACCTTGCTCCTCCAGTCTCCTGACCATCAGGTCACCTTGTTCCTCCAGATACCTGACCATCAGGTCACCTTGCTCCCCCAGACTCCTGACCATCAGGTCACCTCGCTCCCCCAGGCTCTGGATCCTCCCGTCCTGCCTCCCATCGTATCATCATTCGTAGGTTTACACATGGCGTCTGCCCTATTAGCTATATGGCCGGGGTGATCGTGCTGGTGCCGGGCGGCTGTGACAATTATAGATTTTCATATTAAATTCCTGCTCCATTTATACTTCATCAATATCATTACACTGAGACGCTAATTATTCTGTTTAACCCCGTAAAGCGTGGATGGCGCAGACTCACAAGTGACATAGTGGTGCATGGGACTATTAAATACCCATTTACTTAATACAGACACATTTTTGGGGGGCAACATCACACACCCAACCCCAAATAAGTAAAAAAAAGGGAGAAACAACTGCAAAATCATAATCGGCCCCTGCAGGGATGGTGAGGATTCTTCTCCATGGTGGATTATGAGTTGCCTCTCACCCCTGGTGGCATCATGGCGCCATCATGGCGCCGGCACCGGAGACGTTTGGGTTTTGCATTTATAAAACTGGTAAAAAGTTCATGTTTTGTCGTCTGACTGCGGAGTGAAGGTCGTGATGTTGTCTCGAGTCTCGTCCTCCCGTTCAGCGTTGCATCTGGACAGGGCCGACGTCAGCACCCGGCACACACGGGCAAGTGCCGGGGCCTTGAGCAGGCAGAGGGGCCCACTGGCGGTCGCGCAACCTGCCAGGCTATGGGCGGAGGAGAGTGGTGTCAGTGGGCGCCCTTCTCCGCCGCTTGCTCAGGGCCCCGGCAGCCGGTTACTTACCTCTCCCAGTGCCTCCGCAGATCCGCTGTCTTCCTGCTCTGCGCTCCCTGTGACGTCTCAGGTCAGAGGGTGCGGTGATGTCTTTCCACCGCGCGCTCCCCTGAGCCTTCACAGGGAGCGCAGAGCGGGAAGATACCGGCGACGCTGGAGTCTGGACCCGAGCAGCTGCAGCAGGTGAGGATGAATGAGGTGAGTATTTGATATTTTTTTTTAATGTATGGAGGCATGGGGCATTATATGGGGGGGGGGTGACATCCTGCATGGGGCATAATATGGGGGGGGTGACATCCTGCATGGGGCATAATATGGGGGGGGGTGACATCCTGCATGGGGCATTATAAAGAGAGGGGGTGACATCCTGCATGGGGCATTATAAAGAGAGGGGGGTGACATCCTGCGTGGGGCATTATAAAGTGAGGGGGTGACATCCTGCATGGGGCATTATAAAGAGAGGGGGGTGACATCCTGCATGGGGCCTTATAAAGAGGGGGGGTACATCCTGCATGGGGCATTATAAGGGGGGGTGACATCCTACATGGGGCATTATAAGGGGGGGAACAGCCTGCATGGGGCATTATAAGGGGGGGGGGACAGCCTGCATAGTGCTTTATGTGGGGGGAACAGCCTGCATGGAGCATTATAAGGGGGGGGCAGCCTGTATGGGGCATTATGTGGGGGGTAACAGCCTGCATGGAGCATTATAAGGGGGGGACAGCCTGTATGGGGCATTATGTGGGGGGTAACAGCCTGCATGGAGCATTATAAGGGGGGGGACAGCCTGCATGGAGCATTATATGGGGGACAGTATCCTGTATGGAGCGTTATAAGGGGACCAGTATCCTGTATGGAGCGTTATATGGGGGCCAGTATCCTGTATGGAGCGTTATAAGGGGACCAGTATCCTGTATGGAGCGTTATATGGGGGCCAGTATCCTGTATGGAGCGTTATAAGGGGACCAGTATCCTGTATGGAGCGTTATATGGGGGCCAGTATCCTGTATGGAGCTTTATAAGGGGACCAGTATCCTGTATGGAGCATTATATGGGGGCCAGTATTCTGTATGGAGCCTTATATGGGGGGCCAGTATTCCGTATGGAGCCTTATATGGGGGCCAGTATTCCGTATGGAGCCTTATATGGGGGCCAGTATTCCGTATGGAGCCTTATATGGGGGCCAGTATTGCGTATGGGGCCATATATGGGGGCCACTATTTTGTGTGGAGCGATTCACTGGTTTCTGAGCTATTGTGGAATGTACAATAGATATCGCTCATGTAATGTAAGAAGTGAAATCTTTGGCATTGTACTATATATATATATATATATGTATATATATATATTTCTCTGCGGTATCTGGGCATCATGAATCGTGGTATGTGTTAAAGGGGCCACTGAGACTCTTTCGCCCGGGGCCCAGAAAAACCTGAAGCCGGCCCTGCATCTGGATCCCGTATCCTATATTTCATTCGTGTCCCCGCACCGGCCGGACGTCGCCCTCGCCTCTCACCTTTGGGATCACCTTTGGGGCAGGTGCAGGATGAACGCTCTGCAGTCAGATAAGTGATGGCGTCCATAGATCATCGGAGCAGCGGCGCCTGGAGACAGATCCTCACGCTGCTCCCAAGCTGCTCATACTTCATGGAGCGGCCCCCCCGTGATCTCAGGACCACGGATTGTTGTACAACCTCCACCGTGCGCATATCTCCTGATTATCGACATCAGATCCGGCCGACGCTTTGTGCAGATTTTCGTTACTTGCGAGTTAGTGGGGAAACTGATTATTGATCATTTCTGAGGTTGGAGATGAAAGGAGCTCGCTGATGGCAGCCGCCGTATCCTCAGTCCTGAGATATTGTATGATACGTTCATATTATCTGCTACTGGAAAAGCCGGATGATGCCCACTATGGCCGACGCTGCAGCCATCACCCAACTTTCCCACATCTTTCTGTAGTGATCGGTCCAGTGCAGGCAACCAGAAGTCATGTATGATGAGTCTGACATCGCTCTGCCTGGGGCCTGCATACACTGATCGAATAAAGGAGACTGGAAACCATCTGAACTATGACTTCACCATGACCTCACAATGGACCTCACCACGGACCTCACCATGGACCTCACCATGGACCTCACCATGGACCCCGGGGCATTCTATGGTCCGCAGGGTCGGACTGGCCAACTAGAATACTACCAGCCCCAGTCCACCACTGGGGACGGCCGGAACGTAAGTCATCACCCCGCACCCCTCGCTGAACAGTGAGTGTCAGGGTGAGGGGAGTCCGACCCCTGTGCAAATATAAACCCATTAATGGCCGGCTCCCTTTTTCTCCGCATCTGACGGATCTGATTTCGATCCTGGGTCTCTGTTTAGCTCAGAGTCAGGTCGCAGCCATGCCACGGCGCGTGTCAGATCGCTGCTGATCCCCTCTGATGCCGTGAACCCGGTGTGACATCCTGCGTCTTCTCTCTCGTCCCTCATCCTGACAAGACCCATGATTGCTCCTGAATCTTCCCCATCAGCCGACGCCAACACAATGACTCGAAGTGAAGGAAACGGGACGATGGCGACGTCTCTCGTACGTGACGCGGCTGGTGGAGGCAGAAAAGGCGTGGAAAAAAAAAGTCAGCTTTACCAAAGAAAAGCCCAAAATGTAGAAAAACCTCCATTGTCTGCGTCATCCGAGTCTCTTCATATTCTTAATGAGCGGTAAAATCAGGCTGAACACGGCCGACACTGCCGGACAACGGATGGCAATGGCAGCCAGACACTGGGAAAAATAAAAGCCATGATGGCGGCCAAATAATCATCACTGGGCCATCCAGGGTTTCCTTCTATCTCCGGCCGAAGCTAAATGTGGGTAAAGCTCGTTCAATCTTACTGTAAAAGGCTCAGGATGTGGGCGATAAACCGAAGAGGAAAGAGATCCATAAATCAGTGAGATAACACACGAGGCACTAAAGCTGATCTCATCATGTATCTCTGTATACAGGGAGCTCCCCCTAGTGGTGGCTGCATACAGAATCTTATCATGTATCTCTGTATACAGGGAGCTCCCCCTAGTGGTGGCTGCAGACAGGATCTTATCATGTATCTCTGTATACCGGGAGCTCCCCCTAGTGGTGGCTGTAGACAGGATCTTATCATGTATCTCTGTATACAGGGAGCTCCCCCTAGTGGTGGCTGTAGACAGGATCTTATCATGTATCTCTGTATACAGGGAGCTCCCCCTAGTGGTGGCTGCAGACAGAATCTTATCATGTATCTCTGTATACAGGGAGCTCCCCCTAGTGGTGGCTGCAGACAGAATATTATCATGTGAGTTTATGTCTTTGCAGTGGATTTGGTGCTTGTATCGATAGTAACAAGCCTTGACCACTTTAAACATATTGAAGAATTTTGGAGCCTTTTAGATATAAAAAATCACCAGTGTTGGACTTTCCCTTCCAGATGATAAATCCGTCGGTGTGACAACATCAAGAGATTTTTAATGAAGTTGTTCCAAAGTTTCCCTTGTCGCACATTTCACACTTGTCGGATCTTGTATTTTCCCCCTAAACATATTGTTCTTGTCTGCGGTGTCTCGGCTCTCGTCTCTGATCACTTCACAGCGCCCGGATAATGAGCAGCGGCGTTTGAGTGAAACATTTTATTAGCTGAAATTATACGGCACAATCGAAGGGAATTTTTGTCTTTGCAAATAATAAGCGGTTACTTTTGCGCTCCTAATCAGGGAGACGCCTCTTGTTTTTCTCGCAGCAGATCCACAATTACGCCGGCGTCATCGCAGCGGAGGGAGCGGCGGCTTCATTTGTCTCTCTGTGATTCTTCTTTCGTGAGTGTGAACATTAATGGGAAAACATTTTATAATGAATCGTCAAATTAGCGATGGCGTGTGGCGGCTCTCAGCCAGATAAGTGAGGCAATTTCTCTGCTCGAGTCTTTTGTTTTCCATGTTGTTACATAGATAATTGATCGTTCAATGAGGTGTAGGAGACGCGGCGCTCCGCCCCTCGTATGAGGAGGATGAAATAATCATATCTCATCCGAATCATATTATGGAGAGAAATCCCTCGGCGCTCTGCCACCTCCATCTTATCCAAAAATGACACACACTATCCATCAGGGGTTTACGAATAGTTGTTGCAAAACTACAAATCCCAGCATGCATTGATCGCATGCTGGAAATGTTGTTATTTTTGCAGAGGCTGAACTATTGTTACATAATATCATGGAGCCCCATTTTCTGAAAATGATGTGAAATCAGCTCAAGCCCAAAGCAAAAGGATGACCCCACTGTGACATAAGTATACGCGTTCCGATTTCCAGTAATGAGGGTGATGATGATGAAGGTGATAACTGGTGAAGCATCTTCTGATATTAGCCCCAGTGTGTGAGATTCAGACATTAGCTCCTGGAAACAGTCTGCAAAAATTGATGCTTCCAGGCCCTAATGCAAAATCTGAGGGTCCCAGCTTACTACCATATGTGCTTTTAATGACATTGGTATCTTCTAACTAAACAGACGGACCCCCCGCAGGCACAAAGGCCACAGCTGGGGGGGGGGCAAACAAGCCTATTTGAAAAGTTTCCCAAATTGTTAATAAAGTTTCATTTTTGTCTAATTAAAAGTTTTGCAACGTTTTGATAGACTTTGTTCACGTAAAACCGTTTGAAATACCCCAAATACTTTTGCGCAACTTAAAGCTCTGTAAAAAAAAAGTGAAACTTTTGGCATTGTGTCACCAACCCTGCCAACATTTTGAAAAGCGAGCAGAACTAAAAAGTAGCCTAAATTGTAACAGAAATATGCTCTAATCCGAGTCTGGCGGAAACGTCTGACGCTGAACGGCGCGGCAGATTCATTAAGAACCGCTCCCCTCTTATTAAATATCTTTCTCGCCATTGGACTCTTCATCAGGATTGATGAGCAAAACACCTTTCTCATTGCATGAATTCTTTAGTCTTTTTTTTCTCCTCACCAGTCTGCAGTTTTTACCTTGCTTTCAGTGAATGTGGCCAATTCATCAAAGTTTTTTTTTTTTGTTGCCGAATCCTGGTGAAAAATTATCCGAAATCTAGCAAAAATGTAGTAACTTTTGGCAGTTTTTACAGCAGTCCTGCTCTGTTTTTCTATTGTATCAAATACTTATTTCATGCCATAAAATGCAAATTAATTATGTAATAATCATACAATGGGATTTTCTGGATTATTGTTAGATTCTGTCTCTCACAGGTGAAGTGACCAGCGATAAAAATTACTGATCTCTCCATTCTTTGTAGGTAGAAAAACTTGCAAAATCAGCAGCGTATCAAATACTTATTCTCCCAACTGTATAAGGTAGTACAGTGGCTCAGTGGTTAGCACTGTGCTATATATGGGGCAGCATGGTGGCTCAGTGGTTAGCACTGCATTATATATAGGGCAGCACGTTGGCTCAGTGGTTAACACTGTATTATATACAGGGCAGCACGTTGGCTCAGTGGTTAGCACTGTATTATATACAGGGCAGCAAGTTGGCCTAGTGGTTAGAGCTGCATTATATATAGGGCAACACGTTGACTAAGTGTTAGCACTGCATTATATATAGGGCAGAAAGTTGGCTCAGTGGTTAGCACTGTATTATATATAGGGCAGCACGTTGGCTCAGTGGTTAGCACTGTATTATATATAGGGCAGCACGTTGGCTCAGTGGTTAGCACTGTATTATATATAGGGCAGCACGTTGGCTCAGTGGTTAGCTCTGTATTATATATAGGACAGCACGTTGGCTCATTGGTTAGCACTGTATTATATACAGGGCAGCATGTTGGCTCAGTGGTTAGCACTGCATTATATATAGGGCAGCATGTTGGCTCAATGGTTATGACTGTAGCCTTGCAGTGATAGGGTCCTGGGTTTAAATCCCACAAAGGCCAAGATCTGCAAAGAGTTTATATGTTCTCCCCGTGTTTTGTGGGTTTCCTCTGGATTCTCCATTTCCTCCCACACTCCAAAGACTGATAAGGAATTTAGATTGTGAGCCCCGATGGGGACAGAGATGATGATGTCTGTAGTGTGCTGCCGAATACAATGGCGCTATACAGTTAAAAGTAATAAAGAAATCCAACCTGAGGCGAGTCCACCTGCAGACCCCCCAGTGACCCCCTCACATGAACAGGTCGGCCATCATTACGTTCCGTGGTCCATGTAGCGACTTGCCCTGGACTGACACAATGTATCTGAGCGTCTCCTCTCTCCTCTGTGATGACATCTTCAGCATCTAGTTTAGCTGTTGATGAGAATTCTCCATTTTTTGCACCGATTTCCTAACGTCGATTTTTAGATTCCAGGAAAATAAAAGCCGCTTTTTTGCGAACAGATTTCTTTAACGCTTTTCCAGGTCTGACATTTCTCACAGCTGAGGGTTTGGAACAGTGTGGACAATCCTCGCCATATTGGTTGTCATCCGGCCTTCCCTTATATAGCGTGGTAGAATTATTTGGGATTTCTTCATCAAACAGACGGGGTTCAGCTTCATCAAGCGCAGGAGAGGTGACAGCCATACTTAGCGTGCAGGACCCCAGCGCTCAGACTATCAGTCCATCAATCCTCACGTGTCCAGCGACCAACGGTCCGGAAACCGAGACCAGCTGCAGAAACCAATTATAGAATAAGAGTGAGCCGCCATGTGTCGCTCTCCCGGAGTCGCGGTGTCCGCCATCACTGCCAGCCCTGTCTATACTCATAATAGGAGTCTGTGCATATAAGGGGGCCAGGGCCGACGCATTTCTGTGGATCTAGTATGTGAGAAGAGGTGGACATAATATCCTCTTATGAATGTGTGTTTCACTTTAAGAGTCGGCAGCTTCACTGATACATTGTTTTGTGCAGAATGTAAATATGTAAATATGATGCTTCTCTGTATCTTATTCTGTTATTGTGACACTGTGTTACATCATTGCCGAGTCTGGGGATCTGTGGTATTCCTCTAGGTGGCGCCGCGTCCTGCCATTACAGCTGGCAGTGAGAATGGTCAGGTTCTCAGATAACAGGAGGAGCTGATGCCAGGTTGGCGCTGGCACAGCCTGGCACTGACGCAGGGGCCACAGAGCTAATATGAAGGGCTGAGAGGAGCTGATACACAGATTGGTTTGGACCACGGTGGGGATCGGTCCGGGTGTGGTATCAAGAGGATGTAAGATCAAAGTAGTGTCCATTGGTGGTGCCTTATTGAGAAAGGGGTGATGGGTTGGCGGCCGGAGGGAGAGACTGGTGCCCTGTGGAGATGCTGGATAATGGCTAATCTGCTGCGCAAGACCTGGCGGATGAGAATGAGGTGGGCAATGAGCTACATGGTGGGATAATATAGCAGACGGAGACTTCTGCGACGTCAGCTGGGAGGATGATCCAAGGTGGACTGGGTGGTCTTGTATCTAAGCCCATGGGTCTCCTGGGACTGACGACCATTGAGTAGAAGAAGCCTAGATGAGGGCTTGCAGGAAAAGTGCTGGTGGTGATAGAGACCTTCCTCCCGTAGAAAAGAGCTACCATCAAGTGTGATAGTGTCGCTCAGTGTGCACTGTAACCATAAAGCCTCTGTGCCTCCTATGAGTATTGTACCATAAAGATGTCCTGCTCATCTAACATAGTCTGTGGCCAAGAACCAGTGACGTCACATCATCACCTGGTGGAGCACCACTGACAACCTTTTAAAGTAGGTTTATGAAGTAGATGAGTTCCAATTTAAGGCCGCCCTTCTTTTTGTAGACCTGGAGGACTTTACATGCCCCATCCATTCATTTCTATGGTGTCTTTCCTCTTCTTCACTGTGAAGCCGATACTAATTGTGGTAGATCGGCTCATTTGGGCTGCACATAGAGGTAGACACAGGAACACTGTCTCTTTAAAATCTTCTGTGGTTTACTAAGAGCACTGCATAAACCACAGCATTGTTAGCAAAACAAACATGGCCTTCCCGGCCTAAAAGGAAAAACAAAACATAAGGTATGGCACAGTCCTTGTTGCTACGGGTAACCGCCCGCTTCAGGAACAAAACAACCCAAGGTTTAGCTTTTCTTAACATGAACAGCACAGCTCCAGAGCTTTCACCTCCAGGCCCTCCCCACACCAAATGCTGTGATTTTATCCTCTGAGTTCCTCCTTCTCTACAGGTGTTTAATCACCCTAGCACTAAGATGGCTGATTAACCCCTTTCTACTTCATTCGCTGGAACACTTTTTCTAGATTTATATCACTGGAGCTAACAATCTTAGTGTCACACATCTTCTCTCCAGTACTTTGCGGGTGACCTTGTCACATAACCAACAACTAAATCCCAAATTGCTGCACATTTTGCCCCATGCCCAATCTATCCAGGAGGATCCCAATGCCTGCACAGTGCCATTATTAATATAAGCCCCGCCCCCGGGACAGTCCAGCGAGTGTACGGTGGTGCCCCCTCCTCCAAAGAAATATTTGGGGGGCAGTGAAACGTTTGCTCCCCTCTCTGTCCCTGCCGTCAAATTCTCATACAAAGTAGGAATTAGGGTATAAAAACCCAATTGCCACAAAATAACCTTCTCCTTCTAATGAAAACTTTCACTTTTTATTATTATTTCTTTACTTTTTGTTTCTTTTTTTTTAGGGATTTTGTTTCTTTTTTTTTTTTTATATAATTTTTCATCATTAACCCGAGACTCAGGAAATCACGTAGACCTGAGCGCCGCTCTCCATCGAGAGGACGACGTTCCGGCTCTTCATCAAGCAGAAGACAAAACATGACACCAATATACATAATTTATCCGGCAGTAATCAGACGCCGCTTCGTCGCCGCGTTCATTGTATAAACAGGTGAAAATTGTCGTGTTTTTTTTTGGTCGAGCGTATTAAGACAACTGAAGTGGTCGGCGTCGCTTTGGCACGACGTGTGTTTACACTCTCAGCGACGTGTTAATTGTCAGACACTTGAAGCGCAGCTCCGATTACAGCAAGGGGAGGGGGGCGCTGATTGGGTTTTTGTTATAATTTAGTGGGATTGCGTTAGAAACTTTACATTTAAACAAAACTGATAGAGCGACGACCATGAGAACGGACGTCACGTGACTCCGCGCCAACTCAGAAATGTCTTTGGCGCGATGTTGATAATGGAAAACGTGTCTGGTAAGGGTTAACTCTCTAAGCAGGAAAAAAAAAATGACAATTTCAATGTAACTTTCTGTTGCTGCCTTATATTCAGAAATTGGAGTAACCCTTAAAGGGAAGCGATCATCAGAATATGATCTACTGCTTCAATCAGGTTTTGTGCTACCTGCATTTCATTTTTTAATTTTGGGCAATTGTTTTTTTATTTCATATCACAAATTCACAAGGGAATTTACAAAAAAAAAAAGTAATGTTGCAATTTTCACACTGGCACTGGGGCTATTTTAGACTCATACTTCCTTTCAGAAAGAGTTTTCAGCAGGCTCCATATCATCAGAGGCAGGATTACAATGTCTGATAACACCTCTATATACAGCTGGTAACACAGGATCCACCACTCACAATAGGTGATGTCACAGCTCACCTCCTCCTCCTCCTGTACAATGTCTGATAACACCTCTATAAACAGCTGGTAACACAGGATCCACCACTCACAATAGGTGATGTCACAGCTCACCTCCTCCTCCTCCTGTACAATGTCTGATAACACCTCTATATACAGCTGGTAACAGAAGATCCACCACACACAATAGGTGATGTCACAGCTCACCTCCTCCTCCTCCTGTACAATGTCTGATAACACCTCTATAAACAGCTGGTAACACAGGATCCACCACTCACAATAGGTGATGTCACAGTTCACCTCCTCCTCCTCCTGTACAATGTCTGATAACACCTCTATATACAGCTGGTAACAGAAGATCCACCACACACAATAGGTGATGTCACAGCTCACCTCCTCCTCCTCCTGGACAATGTCTGATAACACCTCTATAAACAGCTGGTAACACAGGATCCACCACTCACAATAGGTGATGTCACAGCTCACCTCCTCCTCCTCCTGTACAATGTCTGATAACACCTCTATATACAGCTGGTAACACAAGATCCACCACACACAATAGGTGATGTCACAGCTCACCTCCTCCTCCTCCTGTACAATGTCTGATAACACCTCTATATACAGCAGATAACACAGGATCCACCATTCACAATAGGTGATGTCACAGCTCACCTCCTCCTCCTGTACAGTGACTGATAACATCTCTATACACAGTAGATAACACAGGATCCACCATTCACAATAGGTGATGTCACTGCTCACCTCCTCCTCCTCCTGTACAATGACTGATAACATCTCTATATACAGTAGATAACATAGGATCCACCATTCACAATAGGTGATGTCACAGCTCACCTCCTCCTCCTCCGGTACAATGTCTGATAGCACCTCTATATACAGTAGATAACACAGGATCCACCATTCACAATAGGTGACGTCACAGCTCACCTCCTCCTCTTCCTGTACAATGTCTGATAACACCTCTATATACAGCAGATAAGACAGGATCCACCATTCACAATATGTGATATCACAGCTCACCTCCTCCTCCTACTGTACAATGTCTGATAACACCTCTATACACAGTAGATAACACAGGATCCACCATTCACAATAGGTGACTGTCACAGCTCACCTCCCCCTCCTCCCTATGACATTTTCACACCCTCATAAGATGCTTCAGTACAAAACATAGGATCAGAGTCTGTTCATTGCAGCTAATGTACATGTAGAGTTCCTGAGATAAAGGAAAGCTCCAGTAACCAGTGTGACATTTGCAAAACTTCTAATTGATATTTCTAATACAGATTATGATATGGAGAGAAAAAAGAAGACGACTTTTCCAAAAGTTCAAAAAAAAAAACCCTAATTGGAACAATAGCAAAGTTGTAAAATGACTGTGTGATGGTGAGACTCCGGCAATCACTGGTCTCCGACATCTTCCTATTGCAGGAAACATTCAGGTTCCTTAATGTCATCTTGTCAGTGTTTAGCAATGGACAGGATCACATGTGACCTTCAGGAAGGCAGAGAAATTAGATTGTAAGCTCAGTCGGCCAAAGGACTGATATAAGTAAATGCACTCTGCATACATTGCTCCGGGCACCAGGTGTAACATTCATACGTCCCAGGAATTACAATTTAGGATAATTCCAGTTTTCAGCCTCTCTTATGTAAGAAAATCATATAAAGAATAATGTCAGAAAAGGATGTGAACTCTGTCCTGCAGCGCCCCCTGCTGGAGCAGTCTGGAGTATCCTCTTGTGCCGATGAGGCGCAGTGACCACTCACTCCACGTCCGGCCTCTCACTGAACTCTTTCCAAAACCATTACAGAAAGCCGGTTACGGGAATCCCAGGTTATTACTCTGCTAATGGATGCGGGGTATAAATATTACAGAGATATTGACACTATATAAGCCATGTACATGTGGTAGTCCACCAGCGCTCACCGCCCTATAGATGACGGAGTAACGTGAGGGAGGCCGAATTTACACTGACGAGACCCAAATTTGGAGAAACAAAAAGAAATAAAATATTTTGCAAACATTTCAAATCTATCAATCCCAACCGATCATGGAACTGCCAAAGCTGAGAGCCCCTGTGCCCAGACCTCCAAGAGGGTGAGTGAGCTGAGAGCCCCTGTACACAGGCCTCCAAGAGGGTGAGTGAGCTGAGAGCCCCTGTACACAGTCCTCCAAGATTGTGAGTGAGCTGAGAGCTCCTGTGCACAGACCTCCAAGAGGGTGAGTGAGCTGAGAGCCCCTGTGCACAGACCTCCAAGAGGGTGAGTGAGCTGAGAGCCCCTGTGCACAGACCTCCAAGAGGGTGAGTGAGCTGAGAGCCCCTGTGCACAGACCTCCAAGAGGGTGAGTGAGCTGAGAGCCCCTGTACGCAGACCTCCAAGAGGGTGAGTGAGCTGAGAGCCCCTGTGCACAGACCTCCAAGAGGGTGAGTCAGCTGAGAGCTCCTGTGCACATGACGCACCCCCTGGGCCAGTGCTGTAGTGCGGCGCGCGTGCGCGCGGGGGATACCCGGAGCCGGATCCGATAGGGGTAGTAGTCCTCGTGGCGGTGACCCGGTCCGTGCCCAGGGTGGTCAAACTAAGTGGCGTTATTAGTATGATGGTATTTAGTGTCCGACTACGCCACCCGTTGAATGCGGCTATTAAGCCGCCGATGCAGGGCAGACCGCTGAGGCCGGTGGTACTGTTATGCAGCGTGGATGGTATAACCCCCAACGGGAGGGGTATAGCCTCAGGGCAGCTGGTGAAGCAGGGAAAGATGACAGTGGTAGTGGTGGTGTGACAAGGAAGCTCAGAGACGTGCAATTGCAGTTTTCACAGCTTTACTCACAGTTCTTTATCAGGTCCCTTGTGTACAGTTAGGACCACCCGAGCCGTGCTGCGTCCACCAGGTGCGGGACTCGGCCAACTCCCAAGCAGTTCCAGAACGTGGTCCTGAGCTCCCCTCTCTTCCTTTCTACTGGCCGTCCCCACCAGGGATCCACCTTTGTCCAGCTCCCTCGGGCCTTCTAGTGGTGAAACCTTTCCCGGTTTCCCTGACCCTATATGGTATGCCTTCCTGGTAGATATGGCGAGGGGTCGCGCCAAAACTTTGTCCACGACCTCCGGTTCCTGGCTAAGGATAATTGGCCTCCACCAGTTTGGGATCCGGCACCCTGTTCTGCCAACCCTTCACCCGTTATTTCGTGGGATCTTAGGGTTCCCTCTTTACTTGCGTCCCTGGGCCGCTCCTGGTGTTTCTGTTCTTTCTTCCTCGTCCTTCTCTCTCTCCTTCAGGCCTCCACTCCAGGCCTGGCTCTGGAGCTGGGCCCAGACTGAGCCACAGCTCCCTGTCAGCCCTCTCTGGCTCAGCTCCTCTCTGAACAGACCCTGATCTCCGATGGTGCCCAACTTATATACCTCCCTTCTGACACCCGAGCCCAGGTGACCAGCACCCAATGGGCTCCTACCTATGCCCAGAGTCCCTCCCCTGTCTGCTCCTACACCACTGGGATATTCCTCCCCCCTCCCCACTCCAGCCAGGGACAGAAGCTGTCGTACCTGCACATCTATCTGGTGGGAGTACCATTGGTCTGTCCCCCGGAAATGGGGTGAGTGTGGTGCATGCAGCTAACTGAGCCCAGTTCCACACTCCATCCTTACCCGGGAGTGGAATACCACACCTCTGGTCTGAGGTGCAATATCCCTGCAGCAGCCGAGTCCTCGGGGTGCTACATTCCCCCCTGGTAAACCACAGCACGTCCTCGGGCTGGAAAAGAGCAAAAGCAAAATAAAACATACAAAAATTTTAAAGTGTACACTCACATGTAAGACATATCAACTTTCAATCATCCCTTTATGGGAGGTACTTTTCTCTTTTAACGTTACAGGTATAAAACATTACGGAAACATTATCAGACTTTCTTCACACACTTATAAAATACCATTAACTCTTTTAGCATCATATAAAACTTTTTCATATAAAACATTCTTGACCAACACATTCTTGATCTCTGGCCACCGTGCAACTTGTGACCAGGTAAAGTGCAACAGTCACCAATTCCGTAGTAGAAAAAACAGTTCCTTATAAAACCAGTAGGGGGCGCTTTAAGAAGCGCAACTATTTACAGGGTGTTGACCGCTCTCAGTCCTCGGCCAGTGGGAATAGGGGAATGGCTGCTCACAGTCCTCAGCCTGGTTAGGGATAGGGACACACAGGAAACAGTTCTTTAACAGTTCCACACTAGTCCCAACGGGGACCACACTCCAATTAGCAGCATGACAGGTACCCTTACGGGTAACTATATACAGTCCCAGTTACCGTTCATTAGTAACGATGTCCTCCTGCTCCTTCCCGAGGGTAGTCTTCAGACCCGTCCGGGTCCTCTTGGTCTTCCTCGTACTGCCACTCCTCCTCAGTCAGCCGGTGTACATGAAGGGCGTACTGTCCTTTAGCACACTGATGCCGGGTGAAGGTGACCTCGTCACCTGAGTAGAGGTCACGTCCTCGGTGTCCTTCTGGAAGGTGGCTCTCGACATCCCTGCGGGTAACAAAGACGTCGCCGGGAGTTTGGTGGTCCCGGATAAAGCCCCAGCCATTCTCTAGCTAGAATTTTATTACGGTCCTGGTGGCGCGGGGACCGTGGGCCGCATGGGGGTTTCGTCGGGCCCTTCGCTTCTGTTCCGCGCTTCGGACCTGTAGCTGTTCCTCGCGGACCCGCCTCTCTCGCCGTTCTCTCCCAAAGACCTCTAGCTGTTGACGGCAGCACTCCTCACGCCGGGCTGCGGCCGCCCGGGTCTCCTTGGTGAACCCCATGAGGTCCTCACCGGTCGGATCCCATGAGAATTGGGCCTCCTCCAGCGGGAGCGGGACAATTTTGGCGGGCGCCGGAGCCGGGATCAGAGGCTCGCACAGGGGCCGTTCCTTCCGGAGTCGGGGGTTGACGTACTCCGGTGGCCACACGAAGGGCAGCCCGTCCGGGCTGGTATGTTGCGCAAAGAGATCTGCGCCCAGTGGCGGCACTGTGGAGGTAGAGGGCGCTGTAGGGGCAGCGGCGCCCGGGGGTACTCGGCCCTGCGACCAGGCCGGGGGAATCCTATTTGGGTCAAAGGACGGCACCGTTGAGGAAGAGGGCGCTGGAGGGGCAGCGGCGCCCGGGTCCACCAGGCCCTGCGACCAGGCCGGTGGCACTTCCTGTTTTGCCGCGCTCAGGGTCAAGGGGCGTGGCGCGGAAGAGGGCGTGACCGCGGCTCCTGCCGCTTGAGGCCTAGTTGGGAGCAGTGGCGGTGCGGCAACGGGTGTGGTGAGTAGGACTTCGGGCTCTGCGACGGGGAGCTGGGGCAGGCTTACGGCTACTGGGCTCGGGGTAGTGACGTCCCCATTACCTGCTTCCATTCTTGCAGCTCCCTCCGCGGCGTCGTCTCCGGCCTTCGTCCCTCCTGCACCATCCTCAGAGGCGGACATGCTCCTCGTTGCGGGTGGCGCCTCCTGCTGGCGGATCCCAGCCTGCCGGGCCATCTCCCTTCTCCACTCGGCCAGCGCATCCTGCTGTGCCCGGGCCATCCTCCGGTCCAAGTCCTCCAGCGCAGCCTGTGCACGCTCCGGATCTCTGGGGAGCTGTGCCAGGATCTCCACTAGGCTGTCTGGCGTTGCGGCCTGCAGCAGGCCCCGGCCCGAGGTGCTGGCATTGCTGGGCGCTTCCTCCATTCCCGGGTGCGATCCGTCCAGACTCCTCCAGGCCGCACCCATCCTCTCAGTTTTGTTCCCTATCCGCCCCCATGGGGAGTGGTCCCGTGGCAACTTGGTGACTGTCAGTTTCAGGGGCAGCCCCCCCACCCTGATGGACATCTCCATTATTGTACTCTCGGCTGGTGGGGGCGGTCTCTGCTTTTGGCGCCATTCTGGGGCCATGCCCACGATGGGAGGTGGTCTCTTGCCACCCTCTGGCACGCCCACAATGGCGTCCGCTCTGCCAGGGCGGTAAACCGTCTCAGATGGCGGGAATCGTCTCCTGATGGCGGGAAACTTCGCTGATGGCGGGCAAAGGCTGCAGATGGCGGGCAAACGGCGGGAAACGACTCCGGACGGCGTCCGATGGCGGGAACCCTCTGGGATTGGCGGGAGACTCCTTTTTGAGGTAAATGTGAACTTTTCTTCAGGCACGCAGTACCCGGTGGTTGCGGGCACGTAATCCTGTCGACTACGCCAAAGTTGACGCACCCCCTGGGCCAGTGCTGTAGTGCGGCGCGCGTGCGCGCGGGGGATACCCGGAGCCGGATCCGATAGGGGTAGTAGTCCTCGTGGCGGTGACCCGGTCCGTGCCCAGGGTGGTCAAACTAAGTGGCGTTATTAGTATGATGGTATTTAGTGTCCGACTACGCCACCCGTTGAATGCGGCTATTAAGCCGCCGCTGCAGGGCAGACCGCTGAGGCCGGTGGTACTGTTATGCAGCGTGGATGGTATAACCCCCAATGGGAGGGGTATAGCCTCAGGGCAGCTGGTGAAGCAGGAAAAGATGACAGTGGTAGTGGTGGTGTGACAAGGAAGCTCAGAGACGTGCAATTGCAGTTTTCACAGCTTTACTCACAGTTCTTTATCAGGTCCCTTGTGTACAGTTAGGACCACCCGAGCCGTGCTGCGTCCACCAGGTGCGGGACTCGGCCAACTCCCAAGCAGTTCCAGAACGTGGTCCTGAGCTCCCCTCTCTTCCTTTCTACTGGCCGTCCCCACCAGGGATCCACCTTTATCCAGCTCCCTCGGGCCTTCTAGTGGTGAAACCTTTCCCGGTTTCCCTGACCCTATATGGTATGCCTTCCTGGTAGATATGGCGAGGGGTCGCGCCAAAACTTGTCCACGACCTCCGGTTCCTGGCTAAGGATAATTGGCCTCCACCAGTTTGGGATCCGGCACCCTGTTCTGCCAACCCTTCACCCGTTATTTCGTGGGATCTTAGGGTTCCCTCTTTACTTGCGTCCCTGGGCCGCTCCTGGTGTTTCTGTTCTTTCTTCCTCGTCCTTCTCTCTCTCCTTCAGGCCTCCACTCCAGGCCTGGCTCTGGAGCTGGGCCCAGACTGAGCCACAGCTCCCTGTCAGCCCTCTCTGGCTCAGCTCCTCTCTGAACAGACCCTGATCTCCGATGGTGCCCAACTTATATACCTCCCTTCTGACACCCGAGCCCAGGTGACCAGCACCCAATGGGCTCCTACCTATGCCCAGAGTCCCTCCCCTGTCTGCTCCTACACCACTGGGATATTCCTCCCCCCTCCCCACTCCAGCCAGGGACAGAAGCTGTCGTACCTGCACATCTATCTGGTGGGAGTACCGTTGGTCTGTCCCCCGGAAATGGGGTGAGTGTGATTCATGCAGCTAACTGAGCCCAGTTCCACACTCCATCCTTACCCTGGAGTGGAATACCACACCTCTGGTCTGAGGTGCAATACCCCTGCAGCAGCCGAGTCCTCGGGGTGCTACACACAGACCTCCAAGAGGGTAAGTGAGCTGAGAGCCCCTGTACACAGACCTCCAAGAAGGTGAGTCAGCTGAGAGCCCCTGTGCACAGACCTCCAAGAGGGTGAGTGAGCTAAGGGCCCTGGACACAGACCCCCAAGAGGGTGAGTGAGCTGAGAGCCCCTGTGCACAGACCTCCAAGAGGTTGAGTGAGCTGAAAGCCCCTGTGCACAGACCTCCAAGAGGGTGAGTGAGCTCTGAGCCCCTGTACACAGACCTCCAAGATTGTGAGTGAGCTGAGAGCCTCTGTGCACAGACCCCCAAGAGGTTGAGTGAGCTGAGAGCCCCTGTGCACAGACCTCCAAGAGGTTGAGTGAGCTGAGAGCCCCTGTGCACAGACCTCCAAGAGGGTGAGTGATCTGAGAGTCCCTGTGTACAGACATTCAAGAGGGTGAGTGAGCTGAGATCCCCTGTACACAGTCCTCCAAGATTGTGAGTGAGCTGAGAGCCCCTGTGCACAGACCTCCAAGAGGGTGAGTGAGCTGAGAGCCCCTGTGCACAGACCTCCAAGAGGGTGAGTGAGCTGAGAGCCTCTGTGCACAGACCCCTAAGAGGGTGAGTGAGCTGAGAGCCCCTGTGCACAGACCTCCAAGATTGTGAGTGAGCTGAGAGCCTCGGTGCACAGACCCCCAAGAGGGTGAGTGAGATGAGAGCCCCTGTGCACAGACCTCCAAGGTTGTGAGTGAGCTGAGAGACCCTGTGCACAGACCTCCAAGAGGGTGAGTGAGCTGAGATCCCTTGTACACAGACCTCCAAGAGGGCGAGTCAGCTGAGAGCCCCTGTGCACAGACCTCCAAGAGGGTGAGTGAGCCGAGAGCCACTGTACACAGACCTCCAAGAGGGTGAGTGAGCTGAGAGCCCCTGTGCACAGACCTCCAAGAGGGTGAGTCAGCTGAGAGCCCCTATGCACAGACCTCCAAGAGGGTGAGTGAGCTGAGAGCCCCTTTACACAGACCTCCAAGAGGGTGAGTCATCTGAGAGCCCCTGTGCACAGACCTCCAAGAGGGTGAGTGAGCTGAGAGCCCCTGTACACAGACCTCCAAGAAGGTGAGTCAGCTGAGAGCCCCTGTGCACAGACCTCCAAGAGGGTGAGTGAGCTGAGGGCCCTGGACACAGACCTCCAAGAGGGTGAGTGAGCTGAGAGTCCCTGTACACAGACCCCCAAGAGGGTGAGTGAGCTGAGAGCCCCTGTGCACAGACCTCCAAGAGGTTGAGTGAACTGAGAGCCCCTGTGCACAGACCTCCAAGAGGGTGAGTGAGCTGAGAGCCCCTGTACACAGACCTCCAAGATTGTGAGTGAGCTGAGAGCCTCTGTGCACAGAACCCCAAGAGGTTGAGTGAGCTGAGAGCCCCTGTGCACAGACCTCCAAGAGGTTGAGTGAGCTGAGAGCCGCTGTGCACAGACCTCCAAGAGGGTGAGTGAGCTGAGGGCCCTGGACACAGAACTCCAAGAGGGTGAGTGAGCTGAGAGCCCCTGTGCACAGACCTCCAAGACTGTGAGTGAGCTGAGAGCCCCTGTACATAGACCTCCAAGAGGGTGAGTCAGCTGAGAGCCCCTGTGCACAGACCTCCAGCATGGTGAGTGAGCTGAGAGCCCCTGTACACAGACCTCCAAGAGGGTGAGTGAGCCGAGAGCCCCTGTACACAGACCTCCAAGAGGGTGAGTGAGCTGAGAGCCCCTGTGCACAGACCTCCAAGAGGGTGAGTCAGCTGAGAGCCCCTGTGCACAGACCTCCAAGAGTGTGAGTGAGCTGAGAGCCCCTGTACACCGACCTCCAAGAGGGTGAGTCAGCTGAGAGCCCTTGTGCACAGACCTCCAAGAGGGTGAGTGAGCTGAGAGCCCCTGTATGTAGACCTCCAAGAGGGTGAGTGAGCTGAGAGCCCTGGACACAGACCTCCAAGAGGGTGAGTGAGCTGAGAGCCCCTGTGCACAGACCTCCAAGAGGGTGAGTGAGCTGAGGGCCCTGGACACAGACCTCCAAGAGGGTGAGTGAGCTGAGAGCCCCTGTACACAGACCCCCAAGAGGGTGAGTGAGCTGAGAGCCCCTGTGCACAGACCTCCAAGAGGTTGAGTGAGCTGAGAGCCCCTGTGCACAGACCTCCAAGAGGGTGAGTGAGCTGAGAGCCCCTGTACACAGACCTCCAAGATTGTGAGTGAGCTGAGAGCCTCTGTGCACAGACCCCCAAGAGGTTGAGTGAGCTGAGAGCCCCTGTCCACAGACCTCCAAGAGGTTGAGTGAGCTGAGAGCCCCCGTGCACAGACCTCCAAGAGGGTGAGTGATCTGAGAGTCCCTGTGTACAGACATTCAAGAGGGTGAGTGAGCTGAGATCCCCTGTACACAGTCCTCCAAGATTGTGAGTGAGCTGAGAGCTCCTGTGCACAGACCTCCAAGAGGGTGAGTGAGCTGAGAGCCCCTGTGCACAGACCTCCAAGAGGGTGAGTGAGCTGAGAGCCTCTGTGCACAGACCCCCAAGAGGGTGAGTGAGCTGAGAGCCCCTGTGCACAGACCTCCAAGATTGTGAGTGAGCTGAGAGCCTCTGTGCACAGACCCCCAAGAGGGTGAGTGAGATGAGAGCCCCTGTGCACAGACCTCCAAGATTGTGAGTGAGCTGAGAGACCCTGTGCACAGACCTCCAAGAGGGTGAGTGAGCTGAGATCCCTTGTACACAGACCTCCAAGAGGGCGAGTCAGCTGATAGCCCCTGTGCACAGACCTCCAAGAGGGTGAGTGAGCCAAGAGCCCCTGTACACAGACCTCCAAGAGGGTGAGTGAGCTGAGAGCCCCTGTGCACAGACCTCCAAGAGGGTGAGTCACCTGAGAGCCCCTGTGCACAGACCTCCAAGAGGGTGAGTGAGCTGAGAGCCCCTGTACACAGACCTCCAAGAAGGTGAGTCAGCTGAGCGCCCCTGTGCACAGACCTCCAAGAGGGTGAGTGAGCTGAGGGCCCTGGACACAGACCTCCAAGAGGGTGAGTGAGCTGAGAGCCCCTGTACACAGACCCCCAAGAGGGTGAGTGAGCTGAGAGCCCCTGTGCACAGACCTCCAAGAGGTTGAGTGAGCTGAGAGCCCCTGTGCACAGACCTCCAAGAGGGTGAGTGAGCTGAGAGCCCCTGTACACAGACCTCCAAGATTGTGAGTGAGCTGAGAGCCTCTGTGCACAGACCCCCAAGAGGTTGAGTGAGCTGAGAGCCCCTGTGCACAGACCTCCAAGAGGTTGAGTGAGCTGAGAGCCGATGTGCACAGACCTCCAAGAGGGTGAGTGAGCTGAGGGCCCTGGACACAGAACTCCAAGAGGGTGAGTGAGCTGAGAGCCCCTGTGCACAGACCTCCAAGACTGTGAGTGAGCTGAGAGCCCCTGTACATAGACCTCCAACAGGGTGAGTGAGCTGAGAGCCCCTGTACACAGACCTCCAAGAGGGTGAGTGAGCTGAGAGCCCCTGTACACAGACCTCCAAGAGGGTGAGTCAGCTGAGAGCCCCTGTGCACAGACCTCCAAGAGGGTGAGTCAGCTGAGAGCCCCTGTGCACAGACCTCCAAGAGTGTGAGTGAGCTGAGAGCCCCTGTACACCGACCTCCAAGAGGGTGAGTCAGCTGAGAGCCCCTGTGCACAGACCTCCAAGAGGGTGAGTGAGCTGAGAGCCCCTGTACACAGACCTCCAAGAGGGTGAGTCAGCTGAGAGCCCCTCTGCACAGACCTCCAAGAGGGTGAGTGAGCTGAGAGCCCCTGTACACAGACCTCCAAGATTGTGAGTGAGCTGAGAGCCTCTGTGCACAGACCCCCAAGAGGTTGAGTGAGCTGAGAGCCCCTGTGCACAGACCTCCAAGAGGTTGAGTGAGCTGAGAGCCCCTGTGCACAGACCTCCAAGAGGGTGAGTGATCTGAGAGTCCCTGTGTACAGACATTCAAGAGGGTGAGTGAGCTGAGATCCCCTGTACACAGTCCTCCAAGATTGTGAGTGAGCTGAGAGCCCCTGTGCACAGACCTCCAAGAGGGTGAGTGAGCTGAGAGCCCCTCTGCACAGACCTCCAAGAGGGTGAGTGAGCTGAGAGCCTCTGTGCACAGACCCCCAAGAGGGTGAGTGAGCTGAGAGCCCCTGTGCACAGACCTCCAAGATTGTGAGTGAGCTGAGAGCCTCTGTGCACAGACCCCCAAGAGGGTGAGTGAGATGAGAGCCCCTGTGCACAGACCTCCAAGATTGTGAGTGAGCTGAGAGCCCCTGTACACAGACCTCCAAGAGGGTGAGTCAGCTGAGAGCCCCTGTGCACAGACCTCCAAGAGGGTGAGTGAGCTGAGATCCCCTGTACACAGTCCTCCAAGATTGTGAGTGAGCTGAGAGCCCCTGTGCACAGACCTCCAAGAGGGTGAGTGAGCTGAGAGCCCCTCTGCACAGACCTCCAAGAGGGTGAGTGAGCTGAGAGCCTCTGTGCACAGACCCCCAAGAGGGTGAGTGAGCTGAGAGCCCCTGTGCACAGACCTCCAAGATTGTGAGTGAGCTGAGAGCCTCTGTGCACAGACCCCCAAGAGGGTGAGTGAGATGAGAGCCCCTGTGCACAGACCTCCAAGATTGTGAGTGAGCTGAGAGCCCCTGTACACAGACCTCCAAGAGGGTGAGTCAGCTGAGAGCCCCTGTGCACAGACCTCCAAGAGGGTGAGTGAGCTGAGAGCCCCTGTACACAGACCTCCAAGAAGGTGAGTCAGCTGAGAGCCCCTGTGCACAGACCTCCAAGAGGGTGAGTGAGCTGAGGGCCCTGGACACAGACCTCCAAGAGGGTGAGTGAGCTGAGAGCCCCTGTACACAGACCCCCAAGAGGGTGAGTGAGCTGAGAGCCCCTGTGCACAGACCTCCAAGAGGTTGAGTGAACTGAGAGCCCCTGTGCACAGACCTCCAAGAGGGTGAGTGAGCTGAGAGCCCCTGTACACAGACCTCCAAGATTGTGAGTGAGCTGAGAGCCTCTGTGCACAGACCCCCAAGAGGTTGAGTGAGCTGAGAGCCCCTGTGCACAGACCTCCAAGAGGTTGAGTGAGCTGAGAGCCACTGTGCACAGACCTCCAAGAGGGTGAGTGAGCTGAGGGCCCTGGACACAGAACTCCAAGAGGGTGAGTGAGCTGAGAGCCCCTGTGCACAGACCTCCAAGACTGTGAGTGAGCTGAGAGCCCCTGTGCATAGACCTCCAAGAGGGTGAGTCAGCTGAGAGCCCCTGTGCACAGACCTCCAGCAGGGTGAGTGAGCTGAGAGCCCCTGTACACAGACCTCCAAGAGGGTGAGTGAGCCGAGAGCCCCTGTACACAGACCTCCAAGAGGGTGAGTGAGCTGAGAGCCCCTGTGCACAGACCTCCAAGAGGGTGAGTAAGCTGAGAGCCCCTGTGCACAGACCTCCAAGAGTGTGAGTGAGCTGAGAGCCCCTGTACACCGACCTCCAAGAGGGTGAGTCAGCTGAGAGCCCTTGTGCACAGACCTCCAAGAGGGTGAGTGAGCTGAGAGCCCCTGTACGCAGACCTCCAAGAGGGTGAGTGAGCTGAGAGCCCTGGACACAGACCTCCAAGAGGGTGAGTGAGCTGAGAGCCCCTGTGCACAGACCTCCAAGAGGGTGAGTGAGCTGAGGGCCCTGGACACAGACCTCCAAGAGGGTGAGTGAGCTGAGAGACCCTGTACACAGACCCCCAAGAGGGTGAGTGAGCTGAGAGCCCCTGTGCACAGACCTTCAAGAGTTTGAGTGAGCTGAGAGCCCCTGTGCACAGACCTCCAAGAGGGTGAGTGAGCTGAGAGCCCCTGTGCACAGACCTCCAAGATTGTGAGTGAGCTGAGATCCCCTGTACACAGTCCTCCAAGATTGTGAGTGCGCTGAGAGCTCCTGTGCACAGACCTCCAAGAGGGTGAGTGAGCTGAGAGCCCCTGTGCACAGACCTCCAAGAGGGTGAGTGAGCTGAGAGCCTCTGTGCACAGACCCCCAAGAGGGTGAGTGAGCTGAGAGCCCCTGTGCACAGACCTCCAAGATTGTGAGTGAGCTGAGAGCCTCTGTGCACAAACCCCCAAGAGGGTGAGTGAGATGAGAGCCCCTGTGCACAGACCTCCAAGATTGTGAGTGAGCTGAGAGACCCTGTGCACAGACCTCCAAGAGGGTGAGTGAGCTGAGATCCCTTGTACACAGACCTCCAAGAGGGCGAGTCAGCTGAGAGCCCCTGTGCACAGACCTCCAAGAGGGTGAGTGAGCCAAGAGCCCCTGTACACAGACCTCCAAGAGGGTGAGTGAGCTGAGAGCCCCTGTGCACAGACCTCCAAGAGGGTAAGTCAGCTGAGAGCCCCTGTGCACAGACCTCCAAGAGGGTGAGTGAGCTGAGAGCCCCTGTACACAGACCTCCAAGAAGGTGAGTCAGCTGAGAGCCCCTGTGCACAGATCTCCAAGAGGGTGAGTGAGCTGAGGGCCCTGGACACAGACCTCCAAGAGGGTGAGTGAGCTGAGAGCCCCTGTACACAGACCCCCAAGAGGGTGAGTGAGCTGAGAGCCCCTGTGCACAGACCTCCAAGAGGTTGAGTGAGCTGAGAGCCCCTGTGCACAGACCTCCAAGGGGGTGAGTGAGCTGAGAGCCCCTGTACACAGACCTCCAAGATTGTGAGTGAGCTGAGAGCCTCTGTGCACAGACCCCCAAGAGGTTGAGTGAGCTGAGAGCCCCTGTGCACAGACCTCCAAGAGGTTGAGTGAGCTGAGAGCCGCTGTGCACAGACCTCCAAGAGGGTGAGTGAGCTGAGGGCCCTGGACACAGAACTCCAAGAGGGTGAGTGAGCTGAGAGCCCCTGTGCACAGACCTCCAAGACTGTGAGTGAGCTGAGAGCCCCTGTACATAGACCTCCAACAGGGTGAGTGAGCTGAGAGCCCCTGTACACAGACCTCCAAGAGGGTGAGTGAGCCGAGAGCCCCTGTACACAGACCTCCAAGAGGGTGAGTCAGCTGAGAGCCCCTGTGCACAGACCTCCAAGAGGGTGAGTCAGCTGAGAGCCCCTGTGCACAGACCTCCAAGAGTGTGAGTGAGCTGAGAGCCCCTGTACACCGACCTCCAAGAGCGTGAGTCAGCTGAGAGCCCCTGTGCACAGACCTCCAAGAGGGTGAGTGAGCTGAGAGCCCCTGTACACAGACCTCCAAGAGGGTGAGTCAGCTGAGAGCCCCTGTGCACAGACCTCCAAAAGGGTGAGTGAGCTGAGGGCCCTGGACACAGACCTCCAAGAGGGTGAGTGAGCTGAGAGCCCCTGTACACAGACCCCCAAGAGGGTGAGTGAGCAGAGAGCCCCTGTGCACAGACCTCCAAGAGGTTGAGTGAGCTGAGAGCCCCTGTGCACAGACCTCCAAGAGGGTGAGTGAGCTGAGAGTCCCTGTACACAGACCTCCAAGATTGTGAGTGAGCTGAGAGCCTCTGTGCACAGACCCCCAAGAGGTTGAGTGAGCTGAGAGCCCCTGTGCACAGACCTCCAAGAGGTTGAGTGAGCTGAGAGCCCCTGTGCACAGACCTCCAAGAGGGTGAGTGATCTGAGAGTCCCTGTGTACAGACATTCAAGAGGGTGAGTGAGCTGAGATCCCCTGTACACAGTCCTCCAAGATTGTGAGTGAGCTGAGAGCCCCTGTGCACAGACCTCCAAGAGGGTGAGTGAGCTGAGAGCCCCTGTGCACAGACCTCCAAGAGGGTGAGTGAGCTGAGAGCCTCTGTGCACAGACCCCCAAGAGGGCGAGTGAGATAAGAGCCCCTGTGCACAGACCTCCAAGATTGTGAGTGAGCTGAGAGCCTCTGTGCACAGACCCCCAAGAGGGTGAGTGAGCTGAGAGCCCCTGTGCACAGACCTCCAAGAGGGTGAGTGAGCTGAGATCCCTTGTACACAGACCTCCAAGAGGGTGAGTGAGCTGAGAGCCCCTGTACACGGACCTCCAAGAGGGTGAGTGAGCTGAGAGCCCCTGTGCACAGACCTCCAAGAGGGTGAGTCAGCTGAGAGCCCCTGTGCACAGACCTCCAAGAGGGTGAGTGAGCTGAGAGCCCCTGTACACAGACCTCCAAGAAGGTGAGTCAGCTGAGAGCCCCTGTGCACAGACCTCCAAGAGGGTGAGTGAGCTGAGGGCCCTGGACACAGACCTCCAAGAGGGTGAGTGAGCTGAGAGCCCCTGTGCACAGACCTCCAAGAGGTTGAGTGAGCTGAGAACCCCTGTGCACAGACCTCCAAGAGGGTGAGTGAGCTGAGAGCCCCTGTACACAGACCTCCAAGATTGTGAGTGAGCTGAGAGCCTCTGTGCACAGACCCCCAAGAGGTTGAGTGAGCTGAGAGCCCCTGTGCACAGACCTCCAAGAGGGTGAGTGATCTGAGAGTTCCTGTGCACAGACCTCCAAGAGGGTGAGTGAGCTGAGAGCCCCTGTACACAGACCTCCAAGATTGTGAGTGAGCTGAGAGCCTCTGTGCACAGACCTCCAAGAGGTTGAGTGAGCTGAGAGCCCCTGTGCACAGACCTCCAAGAGGGTGAGTGAGCTGAGAGTCCCTGTACACAGACCTCCAAGATTGTGAGTGAGCTGAGAGCCTCTGTGCACAGACCACCAAGAGTGTGAGTGAGCTGAGAGCCCCTGTGCACAGACCTCCAAGAGTGTGAGTGAGCTGAGAGTCCCTGTACACAGACCTCCAAGATTGTGAGTGAGCTGAGATCCCTTGTACACAGACCTCCAAGAGGGTGAGTGAGCTGAGAGCCCCTGTACACGGACCTCCAAGAGGGTGAGTGAGCTGAGAGCCCCTGTGCACAGACCTCCAAGAGGGTGAGTCAGCTGAGAGCCCCTGTGCACAGACCTCCAAGAGGGTGAGTGAGCTGAGAGCCCCTGTACACAGACCTCCAAGAAGGTGAGTCAGCTGAGAGCCCCTGTGCACAGACCTCCAAGAGGGTGAGTGAGCTGAGGGCCCTGGACACAGACCTCCAAGAAGGTGAGTGAGCTGAGAGCCCCTGTGCACAGACCTCCAAGAGGTTGAGTGAGCTGAGAACCCCTGTGCACAGACCTCCAAGAGGGTGAGTGAGCTGAGAGCCCCTGTACACAGACCTCCAAGATTGTGAGTGAGCTGAGAGCCTCTGTGCACAGACCCCCAAGAGGTTGAGTGAGCTGAGAGCCCCTGTGCACAGACCTCCAAGAGGGTGAGTGATCTGAGAGTCCCTGTGCACAGACCTCCAAGAGGGTGAGTGAGCTGAGAGCCCCTGTACACAGACCTCCAAGTTTGTGAGTGAGCTGAGAGCCTCTGTGCACAGACCTCCAAGAGGTTGAGTGAGCTGAGAGCCCCTGTGCACAGACCTCCAAGAGGGTGAGTGAGCTGAGAGTCCCTGTACACAGACCTCCAAGATTGTGAGTGAGCTGAGAGCCTCTGTGCACAGACCACCAAGAGTGTGAGTGAGCTGAGAGCCCCTGTGCACAGACCTCCAAGAGTGTGAGTGAGCTGAGAGTCCCTGTACACAGACCTCCAAGATTGTGAGTGAGCTGAGAGCCCCTGTGCACAGACCTCCAAGAGGTTGAGTGAGCTGAGAGCACCTGTGCACAGACCTCCAAGAGGGTGAGTGAGCCAAGAGTCCCTGTGTACAGACCTCCAAGAGGGTGAGTGAGCTGAGAGCCCCTGTACACAGACCTCCAAGAGGGTGAGTGAGCTGAGAGTCCCTGTGTACAGACCTCCAAGAGGGTGCGTGAGCTGAGAGCCCCTGTGCACAGACCCCTAAGAGGGTAGGTGACCTGAGAGCCCCTGTGCACAGACCCCCAAGAGGGTGCATGAGCTGAGAACTCCTGTGCGCAGACCTCTAAGAGGGTGAGTGAGCTGAGAGACCCTGTGCACAGACCTCCAAGAGGGTGCATGAGCTGAGAACTCCTGTGCGCAGACCTCTAAGAGGGTGAGTGAGCTTGATTTAAGATGCACAAAGCCAGAAAAACTTGCAACTTATAAACTTAGCTCAGAATGTTAGAAATTCTGCTAGCAGTCACACATTAGTGCACATGTGCAGCTCTCTGCAGTGCCGCCTTCAGGTCCCTGCTGCTTAGGCTGTAGATTAGGGGGTGATTAGTGTCACTGGCGGACACAGTCAGGAGAGGGCCCCTGTGCAAGGACAATATATGGGCCTTTGCAACCCAAGAGCTCATCATAATGCACAATTCCACCTGCTTTGAAGGTAGAACACTGGTGTGAATGTTGAGCACGGTCCTACAATTAATAAGACTGGGACATTGATGGAAATATCAGTACAGGAGATCTGGAACAAATGGGGCAGATCACAAATGAAATTCTGGATGAAGTTGGGACCACAGAACGGCAACCTTATTAAACATAAAGTATAGAGCATCGAGGGAAGCAAAGCAGACGACCAACTCAAAGACACTATCTGAGAGCACTTGCTCCAGGACATGACCTGGGAGTAATGGAGGGGGTGGCAGATGACAACATAACGATCGTAAGACATGGAGGACAATAAGAAAGCCTCAGAGGTTTTGCAGTCTGTGAAGAAGATGGACCAATGTTGGGTGGTGGGACCAAAGAGCATCCTCTTAGCAGTCACAAATGAGAAGGTAGGACATTTCCAAGAATGCCAAGTTTCCAAGAAAGATATACATGGGTGTGTGAAGATGATGGCAAGGAACTACTAGGAGGATGAAGAGAATGTTGGTGAAGACGGTCGCCAGGTAGACGAGGAGAAAGACGGTGAAGAGGACATGGATGGTCCTCTGATTATCTGACAGACTTAGGAGCAGAACGCTGGTGATAGATGGTTGATTCTTCATCTCTCCGATGTGATTCTTTCAAAAGATTACTAATTATTTACATCGATGACAACAAAGAAACATTAGGAGAAGTGGAAAGGAATCTATGAACCTTCCTGTGTCAGATATAATATTGCTGATAGTAACAGCTAACGGCGTCCTTCATGTTACAACTCATCGGTTCTCCTGGGAGATGAAGCCACAGAAGCCCAAACCTCAGCTCTGCACATCCATAAATAATGTATAGGATCTCAGGACGCTCATTTTTGTGTCTGGTTTTTAGGGAAGGATTTTGCAGTTCGACGATCCACAAGGTACATTTCCATTTCATAAGTCACTACATACCCAGACAAAAACCATGAGGGAAGAGGAAAGTTGGGTTGCTCCCACCTGAGGTGTCTCTCTGTAACCACCTGCCACATTACATGCAAGCTGCATTTCCAGCAAGGGCATTGCATTGTTGGGTGACGTAGGGTCTTTACGAGTCCTTGTGGTGGTCAATAAAACCTAAATAGGAACAGCAAAGCAATTAATAAATAAATAAATCCTTGGAGTGTTAGGAAATGTATGAAGATTGAAGAACACATAATGAATAGTGTTGAGCGAGCATCGAGCATTTCCGGGTTACTCGGGCGGGAGCTCGGGTCTCCGCCCTGCATGTTTGGCGCTCTTTACAGAGCTAATGAACATGCAGGGATTGCCAGCCAGTCACTGTAATGCTGCAGCCATGTTGGTTGTGGGCATTACAGTGATTGGCTGGCCGCACAGCGTCACCTCGAGTATTTAAAACCGGGCGCCGCCATCTTGGACAAAGACGGCTGAGATCAGACAGTGTAGGGACAGCGCTGCTGATTTAGGGAGAGATATATAGTGCGAAATAGTTAGTGTAGGGTCTGTAAAGGCTGCCAGATCAAACAAACAGTCCTTCTCAGGACTAATATCCATCCCAGATATCAGGCAGGCAGGCTGTATAGGAGACACAGTGGTTATACCAGCAAACGCTGCATTACAGTCCTGTGTGCTCCTGCTGCTGAAATTGCTGGACTTAGCACCAGGTGTCGGGGGCCAGGAAAAATCCTTTTTTTTTTCATCTAAATTCTCTTTTTTTTTTTTCCTCCTTCACACTGTACAAATACCCATCTTATTAACCTTTTGGTGCCCCCCCCAAAAAAAAGTGTGTCTGTGACAGTTCAGACACAAATATATTTTTTTAAAAGAGTCTGGTGTAGGCCCGAAAAATAGAACTGTGGTTTTGCAGTTCCACGGGTCAAATCTCTGTATTATCCTGCTTTTGGAATTTTTTGCCATAAAAAAAAAACTGTAATAGTGTCTCCCTGATTGTTCAGACACAAATATATTTGTTGAAAATAGTCTGGTGTAGGCCAGAGAAATAGAACTGTGGTTTTGCAGTTCCATGGTTCAAACCTCTGTATTATCCACTTTTGGGCCATTTTTACCTAAAAAAAAACCAGTTTGAGTGTGTCGCTCACTGTTCAGCCGCAAATATATCTGTTTAAAAGAGTCTGGTATACACCAGCAAATTATAACTGTGGTTTTGCCGTTCCACGGTGAAAAATCTCTATTATCCTGCTTTTGACATTTTTTGCCGTAAAGAAAAACAGTAATAGTGTCTCCTGATTGTTCAGACACAAATATATTTGTTGAAAATAGTCTGAGCCCCCGTTCAGTGTACGCAGCACCTCGTCCTGAGCCCCCGTTCAGTGTATGCAGCACCTCGCCCAGAGCCCCCGTCCAGTGTGTGCAGCACCTCGCCCTGAGCCGCTGTCCAGTCTATGCAGCACCTCGCCCTGAGCCCCTGTTCAGTGTATGCAGCACCTCGCCCTGAGCCCCCCTCCAGTCTACGCAGCACCTCGCCCTGAGCCCCCGTTCAGTGTACGCAGCACCTCGCCCTGAGCCTCTTGTGTCTCTCCGGCTCCTCACGTCATGTATGATCAGTTTGTGGCTCCGCTGAGAGGACTTGTGTCCGGCACATTTCCAGTTCTGCCTGGAATCGCTCTCTGCGCACAACTAAAAATCAATCTTGTATTATTACATCTCGCCTCATTAGGTGACCCCAGGCTCCGCCGCAACATGCTCCGCTCTCTGCGCCGCGGCCCAATTACCCGGGACCAATAACTAATAAATGGGTGCAAGCCGCAGCAATATTCCTAATGATCTGGATTTCACACTGGGTCACTCAACAGCGGAGCCGCGAAAGCCGGGCGAATGCAAATGCCGCGTCCTCCGGAGACAAAGGAGACGAGTGAGGGATGGAGCGCGCCACTTCATACATCTACTGCCGCCTGCGCAGCACGTGCTCTGAGCAATGAGCGGTGTCACCGGTGCAGCGAATATTCTCTATAAGGTCACCGGTGATAGATCTGCGGCTGCCAGCGGGCAGATGAATGCCTTCAGTACTCAGCCGTCGGCACAGAGACAGATTGGCAGGGGCACCTCGCGCTGCAGCCTGAAAGCTTCTGCACATCGGGGGAAGGGAGGGGAGGCCGTAATAGGAAGCCATTTGTTTTTTTGGCTCAAGCATCATGATTGCACATATAGCTCCATAACTCACCGTCACTCACTGCTCATAAGAGCCACCGCCGAGAGGGTAAACAGCCACCGGAGGGCGCTGAGAGGAGCGGTGTCCGGGCGCATGGAGCTAAGCGTAATCACTGGATAATGAAGAGTTCTGCACCTTTCCTATAGACTTTCACCTCCATTCATCACTTGCTTTTTTTTGTCTTTGTTTTTTTTTTTGGTCTTGGTTGATTTTACTCCAAATTTATCAAAAAATAAATTGCCAATAATTCAGTAAAAAGTCGCACAATCCTTTCAAATAAGCTTCGATCCGGCACCCAGGGGCCACGTTATCATTTGCATTTTATTATGTTGCTTTCCCTGTTTTGTTTTATGGTGTTCCTTTACGTCCGTTTATCTTTTTTTGTGCGCAGTTCTTCAAAAGGTTTCACACGCTTCATGAATTTTGCGCAAAATCAAAAATTCTCTTTATTTTTGTCTCTCACTTTTTTTTGCTCCTTTTTTAGCACAAAAAGTCACGTGGTCCGCAAAAGCTGCACAAAACTTGCAGACTAATATATAAAATGACTCCGGGACGTGGCTGTCGGACATTTGTGCAAAATATTTTGTGACTTTTTTAAAAGAGTCACAATTGTTCAATTGGCCGAAACATCTGTAAACCCAAAACCACAAAGACAGACATTAAAAAAAAACACAAATGAGATGGACTTTAATAAGGCGCAAATGAAAAGGATAAAGTGCAAGTGTAAAACAAAAGTCTAGACAGACAACGGTGCAATAATAAAAGGGCCCGGGATTCTTTTATGCGGTTGCAAAGCTTTTTCCCAGGGCCGAGCGGCCGCTCCGCTCATTCTCAGCTTTCCTTGGCGCGTGTATAGCTGGGACCTTTGGAGCAGACCTCGGTGATGCATTCTGCGCAGTGATGAGCCATTTCTCCTATTTGCTGCTGCTTCTTTGATGACTTGGATTCTCGTATGTGAATATTTCATGTTTTGTATCATTGGGACATGAAGAACAAACTGCATAGAAAATGCGCGGAGCTAAAAGTAAACATTGCGCGTCCGCCGCGTCTTCACACCGCGCACCCGCCGGACCTGACACAGATCCTAGAAGCTTCCACCCCGATGTACGAGCCGCTGCCCCTCCGCTATCCGCAGCGTGAAGGTTACAGGCTGGAGGTAACAATGCAGATAATATATGGAGGCTTTTAGCGGCTGCAGCTCCAGCCAGAGCCAAGCGTCTGGCAGCGGCCGATGGCGGCGGCGGCTGCATTTCATTAAGGCAGAGGTGAGACTAAGGTGACCATAATGTAATATTTGTACAATGTGGAGACAAATAGAGCGTTAGCCGCCTCCTCGTAATCCGCCGCGCTCTCATTGTCGCTGCTTATTTTCCACCACTTATCCCGTTATCCCATCATCTGCATTTGGCCTCCTGGGATCTCGCCTCAGAGACGCCATCTATCAGTCCTCCTGCATCTGTCTGTGTCTGATTATCTGATAACCGGATATTATTACCCAAAATGCATCAGGATGTTTGACAGGTTCAAAAAAAAACCAGATTGAAGTCATGTAATGGTGGAGAAAGTGAAGCTCCAGATGGTTAAACAGCAAAACTCATAAGGAACGTCAAAATGGAGCATTCATCTATGATGGATCCCAAACGCAGCACATGAGGCATTCCTGCTCTCCTATGGGATGTAATCAGAAGCATGAAGGACATTATACAACAGTACTGAGCAGAGTAGCTGTGAATCCAGCACTGGTGTGAGATAAAACACTTACTAGAAAGCGGCAACAGGACAGACGTTATGCAACAATACTAATGTCACGGGTGTATCAGAGGTGACAGACAGTCGCCCTGCAGTGGGTTGCAGGAGATCTCTACATTTGGCATTGCAGACATCTTCTTACAGGCTGGCTGTCTCTAGTACCCAGCGGCTGCCTCCCTCTGGCTAATTAGCTCCCTTGCCTGGGTGTATAAATACCTGGTGTATCTGAGAGGGAGGTGCTGGCGATATTCATTACTACTTGTGAGGCTTAGCAAGAGCAGTGCTTCGTCCTCTCTAGAGCTTGAGGCCGAGTTTGCATTTGTCTGGAGTCATCTAAAGCTAATCATTCTCCCCGTTTGTCTACCCTTGTTGTCTATAGAGTTTAGTGGAGATCAACTAGTGCTCATCTCCTCCCATCCCTAGCCTTAGCCATGCGCCAGGGAAAGACAGGGCGAGACACACATGTGGCGATTGCTGAAGAGGCAATATAGGGACGGTAGTTGAGACAGGGTGACACTAGACCAGACTAGGAGGTCTCCAACTTCCCCCTTTCCCTAGTGTCTGGGCTCCCTTTCCCTCTTTCCTCTATGTTGCACTAAGTCTTTCCCACACCTGGCGTGACAACTAAGCAGAGTAGCTGTGAATCCAGCACTGGTGTGAGATAAACACTTACTAGAAAGCGGCAGCACGGCAGACATTATGCAACAGTACTGAGCAGTGTAGCTGTGAAAAAAGCACTGGTGTAAGATAAATACTTACTAGAAAGTGGCAACAAGGCAGATATTATGCAACAATACTAAGCAGAGTAGCTGTCAAGCCACCACTGGTGTGAGATAAAATACTTACTAGAAAGTGGCAGTATGGAGGACATTATGCAACAGTACTGAGAAGTGTCACTGTGAATTCAGCACTGTTGTGAGATAAACACTTACTAGAAAGCAGCAGCAAGGCAAACATTATGCAATAGTACTGAGCAGTGTTGCTGTGGAACTATAATTGGTGTGAGATAAAATACTGGAAAGCAGCCGCAAGGCAGACATTATGCAACAGTACTGAGCAGTGTAGCTGTGAAACCAGCACTGGTGTGAGATAAAATACTTACTAGAAAGTGACAGCATGGAGGACATTATGCAACAGTAGTGGAGTTGTTAATCCAGCACTGGTGTGAGATAAACACTTTCTAGAAAAAACAGCAGCAAGAAGGACATTACACAACAGTACTAGGCAGTGTATTTGTAAATCTAACTCAGATGAAATAAAGCACTTACTAAAAAGCAGAAGCACGGAAGACATTGTACAGCAGGGAAGCAGTACATCTATTTCTAGCGTGAAATGAAACACTTACTAGAAAGTAGCTGCAGGATCCGTTTGCCTCTCTGACACGTTTCTCTTTTCTCCGCTTCTCCTCCTCACTTTATAGACTTCAATAGGCAGCTGTAACCTGGTCCCTCACTAAGGATGGCAGTTTATTTTTGGTTGGAATTTAGCAGCTTTTTAGGAAAGAGGAGAAGATGTGGCTCATAAGGGGAGAAAGAAGTAGATGATATATATTACAACTTCTACTATTAATACATGTAAGGTTTGTAGAAATGATGGAAACATTTAAGGATGAGGACCATACATAGAAGCAGACAATGAAGCTGCTCCGGGCCCCCGGAGAGAAGGGGCCCAGCCCTCCTTGTTTCACTCCTTAGCTACCTAAAGGTGAGAACATGTGCCGAACTCTCGTTCCTCAGGAAAACAGCATCGCCAGAAATCGAGGGGATGGGAAATTTGGCGGAGGAAGAACAAACCGGTGGCCAAAACCAGCAACTTAATGAGGGACTGGGGGGGAGTCCGGAGATCTTTGCCACGGGACCCCCCTCTGTTCTGCGTCACTAAGGCTTAGACCCATAGCAGGAGGGCGAGGAACCTTATGCCCATCCCCCATAATGATCAGAGGGGGTCTCTGCACTGGATGAAAAAAATGTGTTCCCGACCCCCCCACAGAAATTAATGAGAGTGACAGGAGATATCCAGAGTAGATGGAGGCCCCCCCAAAACTGCGAGATCCTGCAGTAAAACATCGGGGTCCTATATTTACTGTAATTGGAATCCTGGTCCGGTCCGGACGAAATAAATGGGATATTAGACAATCGCTCATAATGCAATTGCCAAAAGTAGCTTCACCTCCATTAGAAAACATCCAGATGATGATGATCGGGGAGCGAGATGGCGGAGGCGCCGGAGTCCTGTAAATCTCACCAGTTATGCCGCATTGGCGCTTCATACAGAATTGCCCTCGTAAAGTAAAAATAAAGAATTTATGGCGCAGAGAAGGGTCGTTAATGTGCAGAGAATAAAAAAGATCCTCAAGGAAAAACGTAAAAAGAGAGATTTACTGAAAACGCGCGGCACAAAAACTGCAGCCACATCGCCCCCCGTCACTGAGCGCAGGCAGCGGGGAGTCGCTCCGGGACGACGTTCGTATACGGCCGGAATTGAGGATTAATAAGAGACTCGTAAAAGACGGGATTAAAGTTTGTGAATCAGAACAAGGAATAAAAACAACAGAAAGAGCAAAAAAAACGCAGAGAGCGGAGCCGTCCCTTTACACCCACTGTTATACCGTCACGTAGCGCCCTCTGCTGGTCATGTGCAGTGCTGCCCTTCACTGCACAGAGCATGAAGACACAAAATTAATATAATAATAATAATAATAATAATAATAAGTAATAATAATTAAACTTTTTGATTTATAAACACAGAAAATTATCCCTGAAAATCAAAAGAGGAGAACAAAGTTATGTCATTACTGGGGGCTGACCATGGGGTCTCCGCAGTTGTGGGGTTCATCCAACCCATTATGGCTCTCTTTATTTCCCAGATCTTCCTCGATGTAACACAAATCTCTCTACTGTCCTGATAGTTTGTTACAATGTATCAGTACAGGTGATGTGTATCAGTCTGGAGTCTGTAGCTCACAGAGGACTGTGCAGTCTGGATACAATTGTAACAAACCCTCAACCATAGGGCGTAACTACTTCCCATCTTGAGAATACCCCTTTAGGGTTAGGGTTAGGGTTAGGGCTAACCCTAACCCTAAGTGTCCCAGAAATATACCAGCCGGCCGCACAGAATAGTCCGAAACCGATCATGGGCAATCGTCATCTCCCGGCCATCAGTCGGCCGGTGCCCCCACATACAGTAGAGCGTTGGCCGATCCCGTCGATATCAGTGGGTGCGTCCGACATTAATCTAATGTGTATGGGGGACTTTTACTAAGATTGAGGTCCCAGAAGAGGTGACGTATCGGCTCACGGAGTCAGTTTCTAGCTGGATTTTTACTTACCAGTCGTCGGACTCGGTAACGAGCGCAGAACGTCCTCTGTGTCGCTGCTTATTGACTCCTCCAGGTTCTTAATTGAGTCTTTGCATTGATTCATTCAGAATGTGATTATTATAATAATCTGCAGCGCTCGGGCCAGAAAGCGAGATCTAAGCGGAGGCGACGTCATCGGATCTGGGGTCTAAGAGGACGAGACGCCTGAGGCACCTTACGTTGCTGTTTCTGCCTGTGAGTGGCGCTATTGGTGGCCACTCACAGGCATCACGTGACCCCGCGCTGACGTCACGACAAGTGAGGCGTGACTCAGTGCTGGGGTCCCCGCGGTGGCTGCTGGGTTGTGGGTGGGGTTACCCCTCCGCGTCACACCCGGCATCCACCGCCCGCTTACCCAATGAATGGGGAGAGGCAGAGTGTGCGGTGGATGCCGGGTGTGACGTGCGGGGTAACCCCGCCCACAGCCTGGCATCCACCTGGAATGCAGAAGACAAAGACCCCCGGCTGCTGACAGCACTTGTCGTGACATCAGCGGATGTCAGAGGCGGGGGTCACGTGATGTCTGTAAGCGGCCAGCGATAGCGCCACTCACAGGCATTATCTGCAACAGAAGGTATTTAAAAAAAATCTTAGGGGCCCCGGGGGGATACATTGGGGGGGGGGGGGGGTAATATAAAGTACTGGACAACCCCTTTAAGTGAGTTTTTTTATGCTGCATATTTTGGGAAAAATGCAAGTGACCTAGTTTACTAATAGGTGCAGAAATATCGCAGAAAATCTCCCGAACAGCTGATCATGGGAACGAAGCCTAAAACAGGAAAAAGTAGCCGAAAAAAAGGGGGCACAAATGCAATAATGAATCAGGCCCCTTGTCCATTAAACTTTTAACCCTTGCTTGTATTTGGGAGGATGGACAATGATATCATCGCTCTCTGCGGTGACAGATAAACCCCGGATCAGCAGGTAACGACCTTGTGGATATTCTGTATTACGGGCTGCAGTGATTGGAGAGTCGCCTCGTCTGGATCCAGCACCAGTCATGGATCCAGGCGTCCAGATGAGATACCCAGTGAATACATCTCATCAGTCAATGGGGAACACTGGCAGCAGATTTAGGGTCCAATAGTGGGGCCCTGAACCCTCTTTCCTATAGGCTGCATGAACCTGTGAAGGACTTCATCTTGATTCTCTCCCAGCCTAGAATAGAAAGCTTGGTATATACAGTGGGTACGGAAAGTATTCAGACCCCTTTACATTTTTCACTCTTTGTTTCATTGCAGCCATTTGGTAAATTCTAAAAACTTCATTTTTTACTCATTAAAGTCCACTCTGCACCCCATCTTCACTGAAAAAAACAGAAATGTAGAAATTTTTGCATATTTATTAAAAAAGAAAAACTGAAATCTCACATGGTCATAAGTATTCAGACCCTTTGCTCAGTATTGAGTAGAAACCCCTTTTGAGCTAGTACAGCCATGAGTCTTCTTGGAAAAGATGCAACAAGTTGTTCACACCTGGATTTGGGGATCCTCTGCCATTCTTCCTTGCAGATCCTCTCCAGTTCCGTCAGGTTGGATGGTGGTCGTTGGTGGACGGCCATTTTCAGGTCTCTCCAGAGATGCTCAATTGGGTTTAGGTCAGGGCTCTGGCTGGGCCAGTCAAGAATGGTCACAGAGTTGTTCTGAAGCCGCTCCTTTGTTATTTTAGCTGTCTGCTTAGGGTCATTGTCTTGTTGGAAGTTGAACCTTCGGCCAAGTCTGAGGTCCAGAGCACTCTGGAAGAGGTTTTCATCCAGGATATCTCCGTACTTGGCCACATTCATGTTTCCTTCAATTGCAACCAGTCGTCCTGTCCCTGCAGCTGAAAAACACCCCCATAGCATGATGCTGCCACCACCATGTTTCACTGTTGGGATTGTATTGGGCAGGTGATGAGCAGTGCCTGGTTTTCTCCACACATACCGCTTAGAATTATCACCAAAAAGTTCTATCTTCGTCTCATCAGACCAGAGAATCTTATTTCTCATAGTCTGGGAGTCCTTCATGTGTTTTTGAGCAAACTCTATGCGGGCTTTCATATATCTTGCACTGAGGAGAGGCTTCCGTTGGGCCATTCTACCATAAAGACCTTACTGGTGGAGGGCTGCAGTGATAGTTGACTTTGTGGAACTTTCTCCCATCTCCCTACTGCATCTCTGGAGCTCAGCCACAGTGATCTTGGGGTTCTTCTTTACCTCTCTCACCAAGGCTCTTCTCCCACGATTGCTCAGTTTGGCTGGGCGGCCAGGTCTAGGAAGACTTCTGGTGGTCCTAAACTTCTTCCATTTAAGAATTATGGAGGCCACTGTGCTCTTAGGAACCTTGAGTAATGCAGAAATTTTTTTGTAACCTTGGCCAGATCTGTGCCTTGCCACAATTCTGTCTCTGAGCTCCTTGAGCAGTTCCTTTGAGCTCATGATTCTCATTTGGTCTGACATGCACTGTGAGCTGTGAGGTCTTATATAGACAGGTGTGTGCCTTTCCAAATCAAGTCCTATCAGTTTCATTAAACACAGCTGGACTCCAATGAAGGAGTAGAACCATCTCAAGGAGGATCACAAGGAAATGAACAGCATGTGACTTATATATGAGCATCTGAGCAAAGGGTCTGAATACTTATGACCATGTGATATTTCAGTTTTTCTTTTTTAATAAATTTACAAAAATTTCTACATTTGTTTTTTTCCAGTCAAGATGGGGTGCAGAGTGGACTTTAATGAGAAAAAAAATGAACTTTTTAGAATTTACCAAATGGCTGCAATGAAACAAAGAGTGAAAAATGTAAAGGGGTCTGAATACTTTCCGCACCCACTGTACAAGACTGCAGGATTCAGGCAGTAGGGACGTACTGCAGTGCAAAGAATGGTGGACACAGAGAAAGTTAATGTCCCACATTATATCACATGCTCAGAACTGGGCACAGACAGAAAAGTCCCCCTGTGCAAGAACAGTACATGAGACGTCTATGACAGAAGCTGCTTTGGAGCTGGATGTGGCCCCCTGACCTCTTGGGCCCCTAGTCAGCTGCATATGCTGCACCAATGATATGTCCTCTCCTGCACATAATCATCAGAAGAATCTTCCAAAAGTTTCAAGGAGTATGTAAAAGTTCTGGTCATGACCACAAGGCCTCCTGCAACTTTCTCCTTCATGTGGGGGGGGGGTCGGGGCGGGGATTTTTGTGCCTAAATGATGCCATAATGGCTGAGCGTAAAGCGTTACATGAAATGGGTTTAATCTAGAAGAAAATATCTTTAAATATGTTGACAATGAAAATCTGCACAATTAGTAACGTTCTCCTTCCCAAAGCTGCGCCAATGTCCCGCTGCCAGCACCAGTTCTCCCGCATTGGGTTTGGCACAGCAGTGATAGTTATAGAGGGGGCTGGCTGACGGCTCGTTAATAGCCAGGCCAGCCCCCTTCTCAGTATACAGAAGCCGTAATGGAGGAGGGTTTTGTCTCCAGTTTCATTGGATGTTCTGGAAACACAGGGACTGTTGGCAGCAGCTCTGGGGTCATATATTTTGCGCCTGGCGGAGGGGTAGGTGGTGCGGCCCGCAGAGCGGCTGCTTCTCTGTATTTACATGCGCCACCATCTCTTCCGCTCTCGCTCTTGTTTTATGCGACATCTTTTAAGGGCAGAGGAGCCGCAATCTTCTCTTTTCATCCTCCTTTTTAATTTGAAGGAAGAAGAAAGATACATTGTTGCGTCGTCTGTTGTGTTAAACATTGCATCTGTTTATTAAGCTTCCTGTCAAGATATCATTTGTGAAATAAGTAAGTACCCCCTCCCCTCCCCGGGCAGGATGACAATTTGCAGCTTGTTTTACATGAGCCACAAACTGCTGAATTCATTGAAATTCCAAAAAGGAAACGCGGAAAGGTGAAGGTAGAAGGAGATGATTAGCGCGGCGGCTGCCGGAGAGCGGCGGGTGATGACAGCCAAGGTGTCGGTTGTGTTTTATATCTCCGCTTCCCTGCAGTGAACAAATATGTTTTACTCTCTCGGAAATGTCCGCCTCGTATTTTTTTTTTCTGGGCAACCGACCACAATATTCCTATAATAATCTGAGAATCTTGCAATACAAAGCCTGTGATAGGTGGAGAGGTGTCATGTGATGCTGGAGAAAAGTATGTGCCCCCTTCAGGAGCTTTCTCACCCCACATCTTACATCCATAGACATTAAATTGGGGAAAGGTATGTGCCCCCCACATCCACCTTCAGGAGCTTTCCTGACGCCCCATCCTACATCCAGGGACATTAATATGGAGTCGCCCTCTGCAGGTATAACGGCTCTCGCTCTTCTGGGATTTCTACAAGGTTTTGGAGGCGTCTGTGGGGATTTTTGCCCCTTCATCCAGAAGATCATTAGTGGGGTCAGACCCTGATGTTGGGGGTCCGGGCTCATGGTCTCCATTATAGGATGGGGCTGAGGTCTGGGCTCTGTGCGGCCGCTCATGTTCCCCCCATGTCTGTGTGGACCTTATGCACTGGGCGCAGTCATAGGGGGCAGATAAGGGTCTTCCCCAAACTGTTCCCACAAAGCTGAAGCTACAATTTTCCACAATGTCTTGTGCTGAAGATTAAGATTTCCCATTACTGGAGCTGAGGGGCCGCGGCCGCCCCCTGATAACAGCCCACAGCATTATCCTCCTCCACCATCTGTACAGGGGGCACAATGCAGTCGGGGGGTAACGTCCTCCTGGAATCACCAGACCCCTCCATCAGATAGAGAAGTGCGATCCGTCACTGCACAGAACACGTCTCCTCCAGAGTCCAGTGGTGGCAGCTTTACACCACTCCATCCAACGCTCAGCATTGTGCTTGGTGACGTACGGCTGCATGCAGCTGCTCTGCCATGAAGCTTCCAGCGGGGGCGCAGTGTTTGTGCTGATGTTAATACCAAGCACTGACTTCTCGACTACCCCACAGTCTATGACATCACTATATATATATCATTTGCTGTAGGGTCCGGACCCGTCAGTTCACCCCTGAGAGTTTCTTTGTTACAAATTTGTGCTCTTGAAATCACTTTCCAGACTTCTTCTTGCTGTCATTAAATAATAACATTCACCATTTACAGCCAGTAAAAAAAAGAAAAGAAACCCGTGCAAACTTTTCTATCAGGGTCTGGACCCAGAGCTTAAACCCATCAGCAGCACAAATCTGCCCTGATAGTTTGTTACATTGTATCAGTGCAGGTATAGATGTATCAGTCTGGAGTCCAGGCTGTTTAGTCCACAAAGGATTACTGGACTACTAGACACATTGTGACAAACCCTCAGCTGTGTGTGTGCAGTGGATTGGGGGGGAGGGGACAGTGTTCAGCTCTAATTTGGAGGGAAATAAGGACATTCTCATTCATTGACAGCAATCAGAGATATTGAAAATGATGAGGAATTGACATGCAAAGTAAATTAGAAAGATGCTTTTATTGCAAATTTGCAGAAAACATTAATTATTGATAAAGCAAATAAGAACTAAATCCAGTGCAAATCTCAGAGTCCTCGTCACTTAGTGCACAGTGACCTGCAAGCTCTGGTAACTCCTCCGGGAAATGCTGGGGGTCACACATGGTTAATACCAGGTTCTGCTGAGCGGTAAGTGCAGCTCCTGCCTTAGATGCTGATTACTAGACATAGACTTCTCCATTCATTTCACACCTGCAGTCAGAGAACTACATGCAGGAACAGAGCCCCCTGCTGGCTGCATTGCAGAATGCAGCGCAAATCCTGCACTGAATATGTGATAACATCTATTTATACATGTGTCCCGTCCCCCCCCCTGCAGTTATAAGGTAATATTAAATTTCATTAATCAGCATTAAACCACCGCTCGGCGCTTTTATTACTCACAATAACGCTACTTAGCTGTGATATTAAATACAACAGAAATTACACGCAATCAAAAAAGCGTAACAAGTCCTAGAAATGGAAATGAAACTGCTCCGAAACATCGCGGCTTGTTGACTCTTAAATATTTTAAAGCGATTTCTTTAAGGTGCTCAGCGGTACGCCAAAGCCGCCGCGACCGGGGGAGGGAACGCAATAAATGAAGATATCTGAAACGCAAGAAACAAATAAGCGAAAAAAAAACACAACAATGATGTGAAGGAAGTACGAGGAGCGGAGCGAGTCATCTTCAGAAAACACGCCGGCTTTGTGTGTCACATAGAAAGCGCTTCTCCAAAAGGAAACGCTCGAGACTGAGAGGCCGCCGCCGCAGCGCCGCGCACCGCCGCACCATGAATTATTCATCAGGGACTTTAAGATGAGTGAGGACCCAGCAGGAAGCTGCGCAGGAACTCAGATTGCTGCCTTCAAAGAGAAGCCTCCTCGACACCAAAAAAAAAAACGTGACCTTCAAAGTGAGGGAATGTCATTGAACCTTCAAACCCAGCCGCAGCCGCCGCAGCCGCCGCCGCCGCGCTGTCAACAACCTGCATGCTGATGATGATGAGCTGGCGGGACTGAAGGGGTTAATCAGGGTTAGGAAAACATGGCCGCTTGTTTGCTAGAACAGCGCCACATCTGTTTACAGATATTGTAGCTCCATTCACTTTAATGAAGCTGCAATACCAGACACGACCTATGGACAGGTGTGGCGCTATTTTTAATTTGTTCTTTTTTTTTTTTATTATTAGTATTTTTACATTTTTCCTATTTTGCATTCTGCTAATCAGAATTGTTCTAGTCCTGTTTGCTGAGGCACCCTTCTCATGCTGGCAGTGAACAGATTAAACATATCATAGCAATTTATATTAGCGTCTGCTTTTTCCCACAACCTTAGTCAGCAGCCGCCATCATCGTGACTAATGACCATAAAATTGGATGGAAAGCGGCAGCAGCTCGGTTTATGTACGTACACATTATTTTATATCCTGAAACCAAAGCAATTACTGCGAGTCGCCCGAATTATCTGCTGCCGCCGTCACACGCAGACGCTGCCATTACACTGCCGTACCAGGCGGAGCATGTAATAAGCGGCATTACACCTCCTCTACAACGACCACTATTACACTTTATCTCTTATATCACAAAACTGGAATAATGGGACACGGCTCATCCTGCACCCGAGATGAGAGCGGAACAACAGCTCCGACTGTCAGACGGGATAAAGATACCGACGGCAGGCGAGAGAAGCTCATCATCAGTCTATAAAGGACGTAAAACATCCCATCCACAGGGCCGTAGATTAACTTTATGGGAGTTTCCCTATATAATAAGACTAAAAACTCACATCACACAATGCGTACTAATCCTGAGTTACATCCTGTATTATACTCCAGAGCTGCGCTCACTATTCTGCTGGTGCAGTCACTGTGTACATACATTACATTACTAATCCTGAGTTACATCCTGTATTATACTCCAGAGCTGCGCTCACTATTCTGCTGGTGCAGTCACTGTGTACATACATTACATTACTAATCCTGAGTTACATCCTGTATTATACTCCAGAGCTGCACTCACTATTCTGCTGGTGCAGTCACTGTGTACATACATTACATTACTAATCCTGAGTTACATCCTGTATTATACTCCAGAGCTGCACTCAGTATTCTGCTGGTGCAGTCACTGTGTACATACATTACATTACTGATCCTGAGTTACATCCTGTATTATACTCCAGAGCTGCACTCACTATTCTGCTGGTGCAGTCGCTGTGTACATACATTACATTACTAATCCTGAGTTACATCCTGTATTATACTCCAGAGCTGCGCTCACTATTCTGCTGGTGCAGTCACTGTGTACATACATTACATTACTGATCCTGAGTTACATCCTGTATTATACTCCAGAGCTGCACTCACTATTCTGCTGGTGCAGTCACTGTGTACATACATTACATTACTGATCCTGAGTTACATCCTGTATTATACTCCAGAGCTGCACTCACTATTCTGCTGGTGCAGTCGCTGTGTACATACATTACATTACTAATCCTGAGTTACCTCCTGTATTATACTCCAGAGCTGCACTCACTATTCTGCTGGTGCAGTCACTGTGTACATACATTACATTACTAATCCTGAGTTACATCCTGTATTATACTCCAGAGCTGCACTCACTATTCTGCTGGTGCAGTCACTGTGTACATACATTACATTACTGATCCTGAGTTATATCCTGTATTATACTCCAGAGCTGCACTCACTATTCTGCTGGTGCAGTCACTGTGTACATACATTACATTACTGATCCTGGGTTACATCCTGTATTATACTCCAGAGCTGCACTCACTATTCTGCTGGTGCAGTCACTGTGTACATACGTTACATTACTGATCCTGAGTTACATCCTGTATTATACTCCAGAGCTGCACTCACTATTCTGCTGGTGCAGTCACTGTGTACATACATTACATTACTGATCCTGAGTTACATCCTGTATTATACTCCAGAGCTGCACTCACTATTCTGCTGGTGCAGTCATTGTGTACATACATTACATTACTGATCCTGAGTTACATCCTGTATTATACTCCAGAGCTGCACTCACTATTCTGCTGGTGCAGTCACTGTGTACATACATTACATTACTGATCCTGAGTTACATCCTGTATTATACTCCAGAGCTGCACTCACTATTCTGCTGGTGCAGTCACTGTGTACATACATTACATTACTGATCCTGGGTTACATCCTGTATTATACTCCAGAGCTGCACTCACTACTCTGCTGGTGCAGTCACTGTGTACATACATTACATTACTGATCCTGAGTTACATCCTGTATTATACTCCAGAGCTGCACTCACTATTCTGCTGGTGCAGTCACTGTGTACATACATTACATTACTGATCCTGAGTTACATCCTGTATTATACTCCAGAGCTGCGCTCACTATTCTGCTGGTGCAGTCACTGTGTACATACATTACATTACTGATCCTGAGTTACCTCCTGTATTATACTCCAGAGCTGCACTCACTATTCTGCTGGTGCAGTCACTGTGTACATACATTACATTACTGATCCTGAGTTACCTCCTGTATTATACTCCAGAGCTGCACTCACTATTCTGCTGGTGCAGTCACTGTATACATACATTACATTACTGATCCTGTGTTACATCCTGTATTATACCCCAGAGCTGCACTCACTATTCTGCTGGTGCAGTCAGTGTGTACATACATTACATTACTGATCCTGAGTTACATCCTGTATTATACTCCAGAGCTGCACTCACTATTTTGCTGGTGCAGTCACTGTGTGCATACATTACATTACTGATCCTGAGTTACATCTTGTATTATACTCCAGAGCTGCACTCACTATTCTGCTGGTGCAATCACTGTGTGCATACATTACATTACTGATCCTGAGTTACATCTTGTATTATACTCCAGAGCTGCACTCACTATTCTGTTGGTGCAGTCACTGTGTACATACATTACATTACTGATCCTGGGTTACATCCTGTATTATACTCCAGAGCTGCACTCACTATTCTGCTGGTGCAGTCACTGTGTACATACTTTACATTACTGATCCTGAGTTACATCCTGTATTATACTCCAGAGCTGCACTCACTATTCTGCTGGTGCAATCACTGTGTGCATACATTACATTACTGATCCTGAGTTACATCTTGTATTATACTCCAGAGCTGCACTCACTATTCTGTTGGTGCAGTCACTGTGTACATACATTACATTACTGATCCTGGGTTACATCCTGTATTATACTCCAGAGCTGCACTCACTATTCTGCTGGTGCAGTCACTGTGTACATACATTACTGATCCTGAGTTACATCCTGTATTATACTCCAGAGCTGCACTCACTATTCTGCTGGTGCGGTCAGTGAGTACATACATTACTGATCCTGAGTTACATCCTGTTTTATACTCCAGAGCTGCACTCACTATTCTGCTGGTGCAGTCACTGTGTACAAACATTACATTACTGATCCTGAGTTATATCCTGTTTTATACTCCAGAGCTGCACTCACTATTCTGCTGGTGCAGTCACTGTGTACATACATTACATTACTGATCCTGAGTTACATCCTGTATTATACTCCAGAGCTGCACTCACTATTCTGCTGGTGCAGTCACTGTGTACATACATTACATTACTGATCCTGAGTTACATCCTGTATTATACTCCAGAGCTGCACTCACTATTCTGCTGGTGCAGTCACTGTGTACATACATTACATTACTGATCCTGAGTTACATCCTGTATTATACTCCAGAGCTGCACTCACTATTCTGCTGGTGGAGTCACTGTGTACATACATTACATTACTGATCCTGAGTTATATCCTGTATTATACTCCAGAGCTGCACTCACTATTCTGCTGGTGCAGTCACTGTGTACATACATTACATTACTGATCCTGAGTTACATCCTGTATTATACTCCAGAGCTGCACTCACTATTCTGCTGGTGCAGTCACTGTGTACATACATTACATTACTGATCCTGAGATACATCCTGTATTATACTCCAGAGCTGAGCTCACTATTCTGCTGGTGCAGTCACTGTGTACATACATTACATTACTGATCCTGAGTTACATCCTGTATTATACTCCAGAGCTGCACTCACTATTCTGCTGGTGCAGTCACTGTGTACATACATTACATTACTGATCCTGAGTTACATCCTGTATTATACTCCAGAGCTGCACTCACTATTCTGCTGGTGGAGTCACTGTGTACATACATTACATTACTGATCCTGAGTTACATCCTGTATTATACTCCAGAGCTGCACTCACTATTCTGCTGGTGGAGTCACTGTGTACATACATTACATTACTGATCCTGAGTTACATCCTGTATTATACTCCAGAGCTGCACTCACTATTCTGCTGGTGCAGGCACTGTGTACATACATTACATTACTGATCCTGAGAAACCTCCTGTATTATACTCCAGAGCAGCACTCACTATTCTGCTGGTGCAGTCACTGTGTACATACATTACATTACTGATCCTGAGTTACATCCTGTATTATACTCCAGAGCTGCACTCACTATTCTGCTGGTGCAGTCACTGTGTACATACATTACATTACTGATCCTGAGTTACATCCTGTATTATACTCCAGAGCTGCACTCACTATTCTGCTGGTGCAGTCACTGTGTACATACATTACATTACTGATCCTGAGTTACATCCTGTATTATACTCCAGAGCTGAGCTCACTATTCTGCTGGTGCAGTCACTGTGTACATACATTACATTACTGATCCTGAGTTACATCCTGTATTATACTCCAGAGCTGCACTCACTATTCTGCTGGTGCAGTCACTGTGTACATACATTACATTACTGATCCTGAGTTACATCCTGTATTATACTCCAGAGCTGCACTCACTATTCTGCTGGTGGAGTCACTGTATACATACATTACATTACTGATCCTGAGTTACATCCTGTATTATACTCCAGAGCTGCACTCACTATTCTGCTGGTGGAGTCACTGTGTACATACATTACATTACTGATCCTGAGTTATATCCTGTATTATACTCCAGAGCTGCACTCACTATTCTGCTGGTGCAGTCACTGTGTACATACATTACATTACTGATCCTGAGTTACATCCTGTATTATACTCCAGAGCTGCACTCACTATTCTGCTGGTGCAGTCACTGTGTACATACATTACATTACTGATCCTGAGTTACATCCTGTATTATACTCCAGAGCTGAGCTCACTATTCTGCTGGTGCAGTCACTGTGTACATACATTACATTACTGATCCTGAGTTACATCCTGTATTATACTCCAGAGCTGCACTCACTATTCTGCTGGTGCAGTCACTGTGTACATACATTACATTACTGATCCTGAGTTACATCCTGTATTATACTCCAGAGCTGCACTCACTATTCTGCTGGTGCAGTCACTGTGTACATACATTACTGATCCTGAGTTACATCCTGTATTATACTCCAGAGCTGCACTCACTATTCTGCTGGTGCAGTCACTGTGTACATACATTACATTACTGATCCTGAGTTACATCCTGTATTATACTCCAGAGCTGCACTCACTATTCTGCTGGTGCAGTCACTGTGTACATACATTACATTACTGATCCTGAGTTACATCCTGTATTATACTCCAGAGCTGCACTCACTATTCTGCTGGTGCAGTCACTGTGTACATACATTACATTACTGATCCTGAGTTACATCCTGTATTATACTCCAGAGCTGCACTCACTATTCTACTGGTGCAGTCACTGTGTACATACATTAGATTACTGATCCTGAGTTACATCCTGTATTATACTCCAGAGCTGCACTCACTATTCTGCTGGAATCACTGTGTACATACATTACTTAGCCTGCCCTTTAATCAGTGAAGTGATTTCTGCTCTGGAGTTTTGTGACCCGATGACAGATTTATAAATGATTTCTTTCTTTTGAGCGACATAAAACCCAATCAAAACATTCCCAGAAAAGAAACTAATTTCCCCTCAGTCAATCAGCGGTTAATTAGTCGCGGCGCGGTGATTGGTATCAGCGTCTTTATTTACCAGGATAATTCTGGTGTAATTATTTCTGGGAGCAGAAACATCTGCATAAAGATCCGATGACACGAGCCGTCCGCACCCGACACATGAAGGAGCCGCTTTAAGACGCTCGGATCTGCCGTATATTTAACTTTTGGCCGCATTCAGCGCTGAGCAGAAATAACTGCAGCGATTCAGAGAGTAAAGACGCTGAAAGTGCAAAAGACGAACCAAGAAAAGGCGAAAAACAAAGAGCAAATCTGCTCACCCAGAGCCAACAAATAAAGAGGAAAAAAGATGAAGAAAAACGATTTATTCAACACAGAAGATTTTTTTTTTTTTAAGGTTGGTCATTTCACAGATCATTACCGATGTCCACAGCAGCACAGACCCCGAGGTGCAGGATAAAAGTGGGACCTGGAGAGACTTTCTCTAGTGGTGACTGCAGACAGGGTCTTATCATGTATCTCTGTATACAGGGAGCTCCCCCTAGTGGTGGCTGCAGACAGAATCGTATTATGTATCTCTGTATACAGGGAGCTCCCCCTAGTGGTGGCTGCAGACAGAATCTCATCATGTATCTCTGTATACAGGGAGCTCCCCCTAGTGGTGGCTGCAGACAGAATCTTATTATGTATCTCTGTATACAGGGAGCTGCCCCTAGTGGTGGCTGCAGACAGAATCTCATCATGTATCTCTGTATACAGGGAGCTCCCCCTAGTGGTGGCTGCAGACAGAAGCTTATTATGTATCTCTGTATACAGGGAGCTCCCCCTAGTGGTGGCTGCAGACAGAAGCTTATCATGTATCTCTGTATATAGGGAGCTCCCCCTAGTCGTGGCTGCAGACAGGATCTTATCATGTATCTCTGTATACAGGGAGCTCCCCCTAGTGGTGGCTGCAGACAGGATCTTATCATGTATCTCTGTATACAGGGAGCTCCCCCTAGTGGTGGCTGCAGACAGGATCTTATCATGTATCTCTATATACAGGGAGCTCCCCCTAGTGGTGGCTGCAGACAGAAGCTTATCATGTATCTCTGTATATAGGGAGCTCCCCCTAGTGGTGGCTGCAGACAGGATGTTATCATGTATCTCCATATATAGGGTGCTCCCCCTAGTGGTGGCTGCAGACAGGATCTTATCATGTATCTCTGTATACAGGGAGCTCCCCCTAGTGGTGGCTGCAGACAGGATCTTATCATGTATCTCTGTATACAGGGAATTCCCCCTAGTGGTGGCTGCAAACAGGATCTTATCATGTATCTCTGTATACAGGGAGCTCCCCCTAGTGGTGGCTGCAGACAGAATCTTATCATGTATCTCTGTATACAGGGAGCTCCCCCTAGTGGTGACTGCAGACAGAATCTTATCATGTATCTCTGTATACAGGGAGCTCCCACTAGTGGTGGCTGCAGACAGAATCTTATCATGTATCTCTGTATACAGGGAGCTCCCCCTAGTGGTGACTGCAGACAGGATCTCATCATGTATCTCTGTATACATGCAGCTCCCCCTAGTGGTGGCTGCAGACAGAATCTTATCATGTATCTCTGTATACAGGGAGCTCCCCCTATTGGTGACTATAGACAGAATCTTATCATGTATCTCTGTATACAGGGAGCTCCCCCGAGTGGTGGCTGCAGACAGAATCTTATCATGTATCTCTGTATACAGGGAGCTCCCCCTAGTGGTGGCTGCAGACAGGATCTTATCATGTATCTCTGTATACAGGGAGCTCCCCCTAGTGGTGGCTGCAGACAGAATCTTATCATGTATCTCTGTATACAGGGAGGTCCCCCTAGCGGTGGCTGCAGACAGGATCTTATCATGTCTCTCTGTATACAGGAAGCTCCCCATAGTGGTGGCTGCAGACAGAATCTTATCATGTATCTCTGTATACAGGGAGCTCCCCCTAGTGGTGGCTGCAGACAGAATCTTATCATGTATATCTGTATACAGGGAGCTCTCCTAGTGGTGGCTGCAAACAGGATCTTATCATGTATCTCTGTATACAGGGAGCTCCCCCTAGTGGTGGCTGCAGACAGAATCTTATCATGTATCTCTGTATACAGGGAGCTCCCCCTAGTGGTGGCTGCAGACAGGATCTTATCATGTATCTCTTTATACAGGGAGCTCCCCCCAGTGGTGGCTGCAGACAGGATCTTATCAAGTATCTCTGTATACAGGGAGCTCCCCCTAGTGGTGGCTGCAGACATAAACTTATCACGTATCTCTGTATACAGGGAGCTCCCCCTAGTGGTGACTGCAGACAGAATCTCATCATGTATCTCTGTATACAGGGAGCTCCACCTAGTGGTGGCTGCAGACAGTATCTTATCATGTATCTCTGTATACAGGGAGCTCCCCCTAGTGGTGGCTGCAGACAGAATCTTATCATGTATCTTTGTATGCAGGGAGCTCCCCCTAGTGGTGGCTGCAGACAGAATCTTATCATGTATCTTTGTATACAGGGAGCTCCCCCTAGTGGTGTCTTCACATCCACCACTAGGGTGCATATTATATCCTGGCACAGGGGCCTTCGTCTGTCTGTGTCCGGCAGTACCTAAAATCCCACATATCATTTAACATCCAATCTGCTGACAATGACTTTTCTGCAATAAATATGCCAGGTGATCTCCATTGTATGTGAATGTGGCTAAGCTGCATTTCTTCTGCGCAGACTTTATTTTATAATTTGCAGTGCAGTCTTTATTCCGTGTGGATTTTTTCTGCGGCATGTGAATGGGCGCGGTAGTATTTTATTCACTCGCTTTACATGCAGAATCCATACATAATTCCTTCTCCCACCCTGAGCGTGTGACCGTGCCGAGACGCGCCCTCATTTATATGCATTGTATTCACGGCGGCACCTTTGACCCCGTAAGAATGGATTTCATTTTGTATTAACCGCTATGAAACAAATTAGATTTTTGTCGCCTCCACAGTAAATGAATTGATACAAAAATGCTTGACAAGATCATAGAAGGGCAGACCCCGTCACCGCTCGCAGCCGCCGCAATGGGGATCTGACGCATTTTAATTGGGTTGTGGAAGTGAAGAGAAGACGAGGCGCTCACTGTTATCAATTGTTCTATGAGCGGAAAGAAACGAGAAGCAATTAAAGGAAGAATCCGGCGATTCCTCTAATTACTAAGAGTAACATAAGCTACAGCTCCGTTACCATCGCAGAGGAGAAGGAGGGACGCGAGGCCACAGCTCTGCTAATGAACATGTACAGCGGATAGAATTGCATTTATGGTTTGCAATGAATGTTGTTCTATAATCGGTGTCTGGGCACCGAAACCTGCTCCACCTGCTGACAACAACCAATACGACATCTTACATAACATTACTTAGTGGCAAAATCACCATTCTCCTGTAACCAGTCACAGTGACATCACTGATACAGGAGCAATATTAATAATAAATCAAAAACGTTGCAAAAGATATAAAACGTGCGGATAGATACGACATATATAGATATACATAGTATATATAAAAATATATATAAATATATTTGTAACAGTGCTATTGACAGACATGAAATTCTCTCCAGATGTCGGTAACAACCCGTCCAATCCACACAGGCAAAGAAATCACCATAGATGTCAATAAATTGTGTGTAATAATGAGAACTGACACAGCGAAAAACACATGAAGAAATAGAGGTGGAAAAAACAAAAGGGAAAGTCTTGACACCAGCTGAGATCTATCAGTAATTAGGAAGGAGTCCTGCCACTTAGTGACAAATAATATCAGCTGGTTCGCCTGATGGTGTAAAAAAGGTGTCTCATTACCAAGGAGCCACACAAGAAACATCTCATGATAGGTAACACCAGTGATCTGTCTCAAGACCTTCACAACCTTATTGTTGCAAAACATCCTGATGGCATTGGTTGCAGAAGAATTTCTAAACTACTGAAGGCTCCAGTGAGCGCTGCTGGAGCCATAATCCGGAAATTTCACCATAAACCGGCCACGACCAGGTTCTCCCTGCAAGATTTCGCCATAAACCGACCACAACCACATGCTCCCTGCAAGATTTAAGACAGAGGAGTGAAAATAATTATCAGAAGACTTGTCCAAGAGCCAAGGACACCTGTGGAGATCTACAGAAAGACCTGACATCAACAGGTACAATTGTTTCAAAGAAAACAATTGTACCTGCAGATTCCAGGTCTTTCTGTAGATCTCCACAGGTGTCCTTGGCTCTTGGACAACTTTTCTGATGATTCTTTTCACTTCTCTGGCTGCAATTTTGCAGGGAGCACCTGGTTGTGGTCGGTTTATGATGAAATGATGTTCTTTCCAACTCCGGACTATGGCCCCAGCAGCGCTCAATGGAACCTTCAGTAGTTTAGAAATTCTTCTGTAACCAATGCCATCAGAATATTTTGCAACAATAAGGTTGTGAAGGTCTTGAGAAAGCTCACTGGTTTTGCCCATCATGAGAAGTTTCTTGTGTGGCACCTTGGCAATAAGACACCTTTTTTATAGGTCATCAGGTGAACCAGCTGATATTATTTGTCACTAATTGGCAGGATTGCTTTCTAATTACTGATAGATTTCAGCTGGTGTCGGGACTTTGCAGGACTTTTTGCTCCTCTCTTTCCTCATGTGTTCAATACTTTTTCCTGGTGTCAAATCTCATTATTACATATAATTTATGGACTTCTCTGGTGATTTCTTTCCTGTGTAGATTGGATGAGTTGTTACCGACATCTGGTGAGAATTTTATGTCAATAGCAGCTTTACAAATGGATTTACTTAGAAAATTGTTGACGTGTTCAATACTTATTTCACTGGCTGTATGTATATGTGGGGATTGCAGCTATACTCTGACCCTCTGTGACTTTTGCTTTCCCCGGTATTTGGTCGACTCTTCGTTTATTAATTAATGATTTGTAATTTTCTCTTTTAGCTTTGTTAAAGTAATATTATACAATAAAATATATAAATAAGTTGACTTCTTCTCTCTCAGCTCGGATCCTTTTGGCTCCTTTGTTGATAGTCTCTGGGCGCGGTAATCCTCAGCTCTATTACGTGTTGGGACTGAATTGCTAATTTCTTGAGCTGAGATTTGCTGTAATTATTCCCAGGATGCAGCGAAGCAATAATTGCATTAACTTATGCTGCAGAGCTGCGATCATTCTGTACAGGGACCCAACATCCCCAGCCAGTAATATGCACGTGATGGCGACGCTTCCTAACTAATTCAGTGACTGAGGGCTGGGGAGGGCAGAAGAAAGTGTGTATTTGGGGTTGATCCTGGAGTTTGTGTCGGTTTTGCTCCGGTTCAAAAGGTCTCAATTTAAAATCTGTGTAAGAGTCACGATGCTCAAACTCCCCAAAACTAAGTGAACCCCAGCATTTAACAGTTATTTCCGACACATTTACATAAAGACTCCAAAACTGACTATAAAGGAGCTTTCTGCATAAACTCCACCTCGGTGACAACCATTATAGCCAACACCGCAGCTCCTCGGGGGTTGTCACTTAACTTTCTAGACTTGTGCATTGTACACAGCAGTTATATAACTGTGCAGGTATGTGACGACCTCGGTGATGATGGCTGGAAGACTGTAGGTAGATGGTGGCATCAATATGGAGGCAAGGAGGTGCGAATGATTGAACTTTTCTTACAGCTTGTGAATTACAGGGTGATGTGATGTGATTTCACATATATACATGGTTTTGCAAAAGTTTTGCTCAGGTGTGCAAAAACTGCTAAACAGTAAGAATATTTGATAAAATAAAAGTGCTAATAGTTTATTTTTATCACTTTACAAAATGCAAAGGGACTAAAGAAAAGAGAAATATAAAGATAAAAGTGATAAGTTTATATTGTATTCTGTAGCGGATGGGTAACCAGTGCAATGACTGGCACAGGGTGGAGGCATCGATGTAGTTGCTGGACAGGAATATGATACTGGCTGCTGCATTTAGGACGGATTGGAGTTGAAAAAGTTTAGTTAGAGGGAAACCGATCAGTAGAGAGTTGCAGTGTCGGCACAACCTCCTGGCGAGCTCCTCCATAACCTGTGTACAAGTGATGAGAAGAAGTGATGGAGGCAACAAGCAGTTACCAGATACTGATGACGGAGGCGACGGGTGGTCACCAGATACTGATGATGGAGGCAACGGGCGGTCACCAGATACTGATGATGGAGGCAACGGACATTCACCAGATACTGATGAAGGAGGTGACGGGCGGTCACCAGATACTGATGATGGAGGCAACGGACGTTCACCAGATACTGATAAAGGAGGTGACGGGCGGTCACGAGATACTGATGATGGAGGCGACAGGCAGTCACTAGATGCTGATGATGGAGGCGACGGGCAGTCACCAGATACTGATGATGGAGGTGACGAGCGGTCACCAGATACTGATAATGGAGGCGACAGGTGGTCACTAGATACTGATGACGGAGGCGACGGGCAGTCACCAGATACTGATGATGGAGGTGATGGGCGGTCACCAGATACTGATGATGGAGGTGATGGGTGGTCACCAGATACTGATGATGGAGGTGACGGGTGGTCACCAGATACTGATGATGCAGGCGACGGGCAGTCACCAGATACTGATGATGGAGGCGACGGGCAGTCACCAGATACTGATGACGGAGGCGACGGGCGGTCACCAGATACTGATGATGGAGGCAACGGGCAGTCACCAGATACTGATGATGGAGGTGACGGGCGGTAACCAGATAGTGATGATGGAGGTGACGGGCGGTCACCAGATACTGATGATGCAGGTGACGGACGGTCACCAGATACTGATGATGGAGGTGACGGGCGGTAACCAGATAGTAATGATGGAGGTGACGGGCGGTCACCAGATACTGATGATGCAGGTGACGGAGGGTCACCAGATAGTGATGATGGAGGTGACGGGCGGTCACCAGATACTGATGATGCAGGTGACGGAGGGTCACCAGATACTGATGATGGAGGTGACGGGCGGTCACCAGATACTGATGATGGAGGTGACGGGCGGTAACCAGATACTGATGATGGAGGTGACGGGCGGTCACCAGATACTGATGATGCAGGTGACGGGTGGTCACCAGATACTGATGATGCAGGTGTAGCACCCCGAGGGCTCGGTTGCTACAGAGGTATTGCACCTCACCCAGAGGTGTGATATCTCACTCTCAGGTAAGGATGGAGTGTGGATCAGGACCCCGACACCTGCATGCATTACACCACATTTCCGGGGGGCAGGGCGATCGATATGCTCCAAGTAGAGCACGACAGTCCCTGTCCCTGGCTGGAGTGGGGGGAGGGAACACTGAGGAAGGGGAACCCTGTAGTGCAGGAGCAGGGAGGAAGCAGTTCCTGGGTGCACTAAGAAGGGGGTATAAAAGGTAGGCACCATCTTAGTTCGAAGAGAGTCTGAAGAGAGGTGACAGGGAGCAGGGGCTCTGCACGAGCTCTGCTCCAGAGGCGGGCCTAGCAACTGAGGCCCACACCTGGAGGAAGGAGAAGGAAGGAAGCGGAGCGGAGAAGGCTCCAGGAACAAGGAACGAGGGGACCCCAGGGGTGTGGACCGGCTGGTAGCGACCACACGCCCGAATCTACCTGAGTGGAGGGGTCAGGCCAAGGGAGAGACCGGTCCCCGAAACTAGTGGAGGCGGGGAAATACCCTCAGCTAGAAACCGGAGGCTGTGACATTTTATGTGGCGCAGCCCCTTGCCATACCCGTTAGGAAGGCACCACATAGGGTCAGGGGAAACGGAGGCCAACGTTTACCCGCCAAGGCCCGAGGCTGCCGGACAGAAGCGTGGTCACTGGTGGGGTATGATGGGCCAGAGAAAGGACACACAAAGGGGGTCCTGTGAAACGCTCCAAAGTTATCTGGGAGTTGGGTGAGCCCCTCACCTGGTGAGCACAGTACGACACGGGAAGTTACAGCCGGCCGGAGTAACGTGGAGTAACGAACTGTGAGTAAAGACCCTGGACTGCATTACAGAGACTCTGAGTCATTATTCCCGCGCACCATCACCCCCATCATCCGCACTCACTGCCCTGAGGCTATACTTCTCCCGTGGGGAGTTATACTACACTCTGCTGCACCCACAACACCAGCCTCAGCGGTCTGCCTCGCAGCGGCGGTTATCTCTGACCGCAATCCACGGGTGGCGTAGTTGGACATTTAACTGCCACTGGTTTGACCGCCCTGAGCCACGGGAGCGGGCCGCCGCCACGGAGACTACAACCCCCAGCGTCCACAAAAGGTCCGGTTCCGGGTATCCCCACACACGCACGGCCCAGGGGTCGCGTCACAGGCGACGGGCAGTCACCAGATACTGATGATGGAGGTGACGGGAGGTCAGCAGATACTGATGATGGAGGTGACGGGCAGTCACCAGATACTGATGATGCAGGCGACGGGCAGTCACCAGATACTGATGATGGAGGTGACGGGAGGTCAGCAGATACTGATGATGGAGGTGACGGGCAGTCACCAGATACTGATGATGCAGGCGATGGGCAGTCACCAGATACTGATGATGGAGGTGATGGGCAGTCACCAAATACTGATGATGCAGGTGATGGGCGGTCACCAAATACTGATGATGGAGGTGACGGGCGGTCACCAGATACTGATGATGCAGGTGATGGGCGGTCACCAGATACTGATGATGGAGGTGACGGGCGGTCACCAGATAATGATAACACATAACAGGATGGAGGAGCACATACCAGGATGGGTATATCAGCGTGCGGCAACGGACTGAGACCCCGAAGGTTGGACCCGTTGAAGCGCCAGAAGGCAGCGAAACGGCTGTAGTCCTTTTTTCCTCTCCCCGGCACACCCTTCGGGGTCTCAGTCCGTTGCCGCACGCTAATATGTCCCGCACACAATAATAAAGGACGTTTTTAAGAAGACTGGGTGAGTGCTACCTTTATCTCTACTTTGTGCTGAAGTTGAATTTTGCTTGGATGTGCACCACCGATACAGTCTCGAAGCACGTAGTCTGAGGCGATTCCTTGTGATTTATGCTTGAAAAGCAGTGTGGTGCCATAATGTTTCTCTTGTGTTGAACATAACAGAATGGAGGAGCACATAACAGGATGGGGGGCACATAACAGGATGGGGGGAGCACATAACAGGATGGAGGAGCACATAACAGGATGGAGGAGCACATAACAGGATGGAGGAGCACATAACAGGATGGAGGAGCACATAACAGGATGGGGGGAGCACATAACAGGATGGGGCGCACATAACAGGATGGGGAGCACATAACAGGATGGGGGGAGCACATAACAGGATGGAGGAGCACATAACAGGATGGAGGAGCACATAACAGGATGGGGGGCACATAACAGGATGGGGGCACATAACAGGATGGGGAGCGCATAACAGGATGGGGGGAGCACATAACAGGATGGGGAGCACATAACAGGATGGGGAGCGCATAACAGGATGGGGGGAGCACATAACAGGATGGAGGGCACATAACAGGATGGGGGGCACATAACAGGATGGAGGAGCACATAACAGGATGGAGGGCACATAACAGGATAGGGGGAGCACATAACAGGATGGGGGGCACATAACAGGATGGGGGGGAGCACATAACAGGATGGAGGAGCACATAACAGGATGGGGGGAGCACATAACAGGATGGAGGAGCACATAACAGGATGGGGGAGCACATAACAGGATGGGGGAGCACATAACAGGATGGAGGGAGCACATAACAGGATGGGGGGAGCACATAACAGGATGGGGGGAGCACATAACAGGATGGAGGGCACATAACAGGATGGGGGGAGCACATAACAGGATGGAGGGAGCACATAACAGGATGGGGGGAGCACATAACAGGATGGAGGGCACATAACAGGATGGGGGGAGCACATAACAGGATGGGGGCACATAACAGGATGGAGGTGACGCGCCCCCTGGGCCATGTTCTGTAGCGTTGCGCACGCGGGGAATACCCGGAGCCGGATCTGTTGGGGGTGGTAGTCCTCGTGGCGGTGACCGGGTCCGTGCCCAGGGTGGTCAAACTAAGTGGCAGTGCTCGGCATTAAGATGTTATAGAGTTCGACTACGCCACCCGTTGATTGCGGCTATGAAGCCGCCGCTGCAGGGCAGACCGCTGAGGCCGGTGGTACGGTGGTGCAGCGTGGATGGTATAACCCCCAACGGGAGGGGTATAGCCTCAGGGCAGCTAATGAGGCAGGGAGGAATGATGGTGGTAGTGGTGGTGTGACAAGGAAGCTCAGAGACGTGCAATTGCAGTTTTCACAGCTTTACTCACAGTTCTTTATCAGGTCCCTTGTGTACAGCTAGGACCACCCGAGCCGTGCTGCGTCCACCAGGTGCGGGACTCGGCCAACTCCCAGGCAGTTCCAGAGCGTGGTCCTGAGCTCCCCTCTCTTCCTTTCTACTGGCCGTCCCCACCAGGGATCCACCTTTGTCCAGCTCCCTCGGGCCTTCTGGTGGTGAAACCTTTCCCGGTTTCCCTGACCCTATATGGTATGCCTTCTTGGTAGATATGGCGAGGGGTCGCGCCAAAACTTGTCCACGACCTCCGGTTCCTGGCTAAGGATAATTGGCCTTTACCAGTTTGGGATCCGGCACCCTGTTCTGCCAACCCTTCACCCGTTATTTCGTGGGATCTCAGGGTTCCCTCTCTCTTGCGTCTCTGGGCCTTTCCTGGTGTTTCTGTTCCTTCTTCCTCTGACTTCTCTCTCTCTCCCTCTCTCAGCTTCAGGCCTCCACTCCAGGCCTGACTCTGGAGCTGGGCCCAGACTGAGCCACAGCTCCCTGTCAGCCCTCTCTGGCTGAGCTCCTCTCTGCACAGAACAGACCCTGATCTAACATGGTGCCCACCTTATATACTCCCTTCTGACACCCGAGCCCAGGTGACGAGCAACCAATGGGCTCCTACCTCTGCCCAGAGTCCCTCCCCTCTCTGCTCCTACACCACTAGGATGTTCCTCCCCCCTCCCCACTCCAGCCAGGGACAGAAGCTGTCGTACCTGCACATCTATCTGGTGGGAGTACCGTTGATCTGTCCCCCGGAAATGGGGTGAGTGTGGTGCATGCAGCTATCTGAGCCCAGTTCCACACTCCATCCTTACCCGGGAGTGGAATACCACACCTCTGGTCTGAGGTGCAATACCCCTGTAGCAGCCGAGTCCTCGGGGTGCTACATTCCCCCCTGGTAAACCACAGCACGTCCTCGGGCTGGAATAGAGCAAAAGCAAATTACAACATACAAAATTTTTAAAGTGCACTTACATATAAGACGTTAACCAACAACTCATCCCTTTATGGGAGGTACTCTTTTCTTCTTTCTCTTAACGTTACAGGTATAAAACATTACGGAAACATTATCAGACTTTCTTCACATACTTATAAAATACCATTAACTCTTTTAGCATCATATAAAACTTTGTCATATAAAACATTCTTGACCAACACGTTCTTGATCTCTGGCCACCGTGCAACTTGTGACCAGGTAAAGTGCAACTATTTACAGGGTGGCCGCTCTCAGTCCTCGGCCAGTGAGAATAGGGGAATGGCTGCTCACAGTCCTCAGCCTGGTAAGGGATTAAGGGCACACTGGTAACAGTTCACACAAACACCAATTTTACGACAGTTCTTGTACCCCGACGGGTAACTATATACAGTCCTTCTTTACCACTCTCTAATAATGGTGTCCTCTTCGTGCTCCTTCCTGAGGGTAATCTTCAGACCCGTCCGGGTCCTCTTGGCTTTCCTCATACTGTATCTCCTCCTCAGTCAGCCGGTGTACGTGAAGGGCGTACGGTCCTTTGGCACACTGATGCCAGGTGAAGGTGTCCTCGTCACCTGAGTAGAGGTCGCGTCCTCGGTGTCCTTCTGGAAGGTGGCTCTCGACATCCCTGCGGGTGACAAAGACGTCGCCGGGGGTTCGGTGATCCCGGATAAAGCCCCAGCCATGCTCCAACTGGAACTTTATTACGGTCCCGTTGGCGCGGGGACCGTGGGCCGCATGGGGGTTTCGTCGGGCCCGGCGTTTCTGCTCCGCGCTTTGGACCTGCAGCTGTTCCTCGCGGATCCGCCTCTCTCGCCGTTCTCTCCCAAAGACCTCTAGCTGTTGACGGCAGCACTCCTCACGCCGGGCTGCATCCGCCCGGGTCTCCTGGGTGAACCCCATGAGGTCCTCACCGGTCGGATCCCATGCAAATTGGGCGTCCTCCAACGAGAGCGGGACAATTTTGACGGGCGCCGGAGCCGGGATCAGAGGCTCGCACAGGGGCCGTTCCTTCCGGAGTCGGGGGTTGACGTACTCCGGTGGCCACACGAAGGGCAGCCCGTCCGGGCTGGTATGTTGTGCAAAAAGATCTGCGCCCAGGGGTGGCACTGTGGAGGTTGAGGGCGCCGTAAGGGCGGCAGCGCCTGGGGGTGCTCGGCCTTGCGTCCAGGCCGGAGGCATCCTATGTGGGCCCAAGTATGGCACCTTCCGGGAGGAGAGTGCTGTGGAGACCGCGGCACCCGGAGGTACTCGGCCTTGCGACCAGGCCGGTGGCACTTCCTCTTTTGCCGCGCTCTGGGTCAAGGGGCGTGGCGCGGAAGGGGGCGTGACCGCGGCTCCGGCCGCTTGAGGCCTAGTTGGGAGCAGTGGCGGTGCGGCAACGGGCGCGGTGAGTGGGACTTCGGGCTCTGCGACGGGGAGCTGGGGCAGGCTTTCGGCTACTGGGCTCGGGGTGGTGACGTCCCCATTACCTGCTTCCATCCCTGAGGCTCCCTCCGCGGCGTCGTCTCCGGCCTTCGTCCCTCCTGCACCATCCTCAGGGGCAGACATGCTCTACGTTGCGGGTGGCGTCCTCTGCTGGCGGGTTCCAGCCTGCTGGGCCATCTCTTTTCCCCATTCGGCCAGTGCTTCCTGCTGTACTCGGGCCATCTTCCGGGCCAAGGCCTCCAGCGCAGTCTGTGCACGCTCCCGATCTCTGGGGAGCTGTGCTAGGATTTCCACCAGGCCTTCTGGGGTGGCGGCCTGCAGCAGGCCCCGGACCACGGGGTCGGTACCGCTTGTCTCTTCCTCCATTCCCGGGTGCGATCTGTCCAGACTTCTCCAGGCTGCACCCATCTTCTCCGTTTTGTTCTCTATCCGCCCCCCTTGGGAGTGGTCCCGGGGCAACTTAGTGACAGTCAGTTTCAGGGGCAGACCCCCCACTTTGATGGACATTTCCATGGTGGTAGTCTCGGCTGGTGGGGGCGGTCTCCGCTTTTGGCGCCCTTCTCGGACCGCGCCCACGATGGGAGGTGGTCTCTTGCCACCCTCTGGCACGCCCATAATGGCGTCCGCTCTGCCAGGGCGGGAAATCGTCTCAGATGGCGGGAATCGTCTCCTGATGGCGGGAAACTTCGCTGATGGCGGGCAAAGGCTGCAGATGGCGGGCAAACGGCGGGAAACGACTCCGGACGACGTCTGATGGCGGGAACCCTCTGGAATTGGCGGGAGACTCCTTTTTGCGGTAAATGTGAACTTTTCTTCAGGCACGCAGTACCCGGTGGTTGCGGGCACGTAATCCTGCCGACTACGCCAAAGTTGACGCGCCCCCTGGGCCAGTGCTGTAGTGCGGCGCGCGTGCGCGCGGGGAATACCCAGAGCCGGATCCGATGGGGGTAGTAGTCTTCGTGTGGCGGTGACCCGGTCCGTACCCAGGGTGGTCAAACTAAGTGGCAGTTATTGGTATGATGGTATTAGTGTCCGACTACGCCACCCGTTGAATGCGGCTATGAAGCCGCCGCTGCAGGGCAGTCCGCTGAGGCCGGTGGTACGGATGTGCAGCGTGGATGGTATAACCCCCAACGGGAGGGGTATGGCCTCAGGGCAGAGGATGAGGTTGATGTTGGGAGTGATGGTGTGGATGTCCCAGCACTAATGGTGCGACAAGGAAGCACGGAGATGCGAGGGTACAGTTCAGGGTCTTTACTGATGGTACAAGGCAAATTCCCCCGGGAGTACTGGCTAGTAGTTGGGGCCTGGTTAGTCTGCGAGTAGGCCGGAGTTCCCCTGGCCAGGTGGAGTTGTAGGCCTTAGTCTGTACCCTTCCTGGCTACCCTGCTTTCGGCGGTTACAAGTAGCCCACGTCCCTGGGTATACCGTGTGGTGCTCACCCGTATGGCTGGTGACCTGGGGCCTCCTGTTAGCCTCCGCTCCGGGATGGCGGTGCTGGTCCCTTCGTTGTGACTGAGCCTCCGGGCTTTTATGGCCAGAGGACCTGGAATCCCCTGCCGGATGGATTCTGCTGCTGGGTATATCTTAGTCCCCACAGCCTCGGACTCCTGTGTCCGGTTTTAGTACCTTCTCCCAGGGCGAGCTCTGCACAGCCCCAGTTTATGTAGGGGAAGTTCTTCCCCTCCCAGGACTGGGCAGGAGGTGTGGCATGCTTAGGATTCCTGCCCAGGAGACCTCCCACCTGCTCACAGACGTAATATGGCTATTACTGTGGAAACCAGACCCCTGGGGTGCCACAGAGGCACATAACAGGATGGGGGGAGCACATAACAGGATGGGGGGAGCACATAACAGGATGGGGGGCACATAACAGGATTGAGGAACATAACAGGATGGGGGCACATAGCAGGATGGGGGGAGCACATAACAGGATGGGGGGCACATAACAGGATGGGGGGAGCACATAACAGGATGGGGGGAGCACATAACAGGATGGGGGCACATAACAGGATGGGGGGAGCACATAACAGGATGGGGGGCACATAACAGGATGGGGGGAGCACATAACAGGATGGGGGGAGCACATAACAGGATGGGGGGCACATTACAGGATGGGGACACATAACAGGATGGGGGGAGCACATAACAGGATAGGGGGCACATAACAGGATGGGGGCACATAACAGGATGGGGGCACATAGCAGGATGGGGGGAGCACATAACAGGATGGGGGGCACATAACAGGATGGGGGCACATAACAGGATGGGGGGAGCACATAACAGGATGGGGGGAGCACATAACAGGATGGGGGAGCACATAAGAGGATGGAGGCAGCACATAACAGGATGGGGGCCACATAACAGGATGGGGGCACATAACAGGATGGGGGGAGCACATAACAGGATGGAGGAGCACATAACAGGATGGGGGGCACATAACAGGATGGGGGGAGCACATAACAGGATGGAGGAGCACATAACAGGATGGAGGCAGCACATAACAGGATGGGGGAGCACATAACAGGATGGGGGGAACACATAACAGGATGGAGGCAGCACATAACAGGATGGGGGAGCACATAACAGGATGGAGGCACATAACAGGATGGGGGGAGCACATAACAGGATGGAGGCAGCACATAACAGGATGGGAGCACATAACAGGATGGGGGGAGTAGTGTTGAGCCACCCCCGTAGTGTTCGAGTTCGGTTCGGTTCGTCGAACACCCGTGTGTTCGCCGAACTGTTCGTCGAACTGTTCGTCGAACACCTTCGAACACCGTTAAAACCAATGGCAGGCAAACAAAAACACATAGAAACACATAGAAAACACCTTCAAAGGTGTCCAAAAGCTGACAAACTGCTCAGAAGACATAACTAACACATGGAAAAGTGACAAGTACATATAGTCATGCGAAAATAAAAGAGGTGGAGGAGTAAAAGGAGGGGGAGACACAGATATAGGCATGTCATGCCCTTCTAAAATCCAAAAAGTGAGAAGCCGACACGGCCAGTCCGCTCCTGCCCGTGCCACCTCCGTGTCGCCGGGTTTGTGCCAGAGCCGCGGTGAACCCTGACGGCCAGCCCCCCTCTCCCAATACTGGTGCCTGTCCGCTGGTGGGTCGAGCGAGCCCCCTTGTGGTGGAGGCAGCTCTAAGCTTTTTAATTTAAATTGTCTCTCTAATTTGAATGAATACACTTTAAATCCATTTACAAGGATCTATTGGAGGGCAAGTCTCATGCCAGCAGCCGCGGTAATTCCAGCTCCAGTAGCGTCCACTAAAGCTGCTGCAGTTAAAAAGCTTTTATAAGGATCGAGCTCGGCTGTCCACCGCAAGGCATCCTACTGCCAGTCCCAGCCCCTATGCCTTGGGGTGCCTCCTGATGCTCTTCACTAAGTATCCCATGGTCCCGAAGCATTTCCTTTGAAAAAATTAAGTGTCTAAACTACAGGTGGTGCAGCTTGCTTAACAGCCGGGATAATCCGCTTACTAGCAGACACTGCTACTAGGCACAAAGTATTTCCTGGGCTAGATGCAGTTAAAAATTTGTAATTAGATACTCTCGTTGGATGCTGAGAAAGCATTCCATAGAGTCTCCTGGCACGCCATATATGATTCTCTTAAAAAGCTTGGGGTAGGGGTCTAGGGGACCCTTTTATAGCCAAAATCACGGCCCTGTATCGCAATACGTCACCTAGGCTGAAGATAAATGGAACTGTAGCACCCTGAGGGCTCGGTTGCTAAAGACGTATTGCACCTCACCCAGAGGTGTGATATCTCACTCTCAGGTAAGGATGGAGTGTGGATCAGGACCCGACACCTGCATGCATTACACCACATTGCCGTGGGGCAGGGCGACCAATATGCCCCTGAGATGGGCACGACAGTCCCTGTCCCTGGCTGGAGTGGGGGGAGGGAACACTGAGGAAGGGGAACCCTGTAGTGCAGGAGCAGGGAGGAAGCAGTTCCTGGGTGCATTGAGAAGGGAGTATAAAAGGTGGGCACCATCTTAGTTCAGTGCAGAGAAGTCTGAGCAGAAGTGGCAGGGAGCAGGGGCTCTGCATGAGCTCTGCTCCGGAGGCGGGCCTAGTAACAGAGGCCCAGGCCTGGAAGAGGGAGAAGGAAGGAAGAGGAGTGGAGAAGGCTCCAGGAACGAGGAATGAAGGGATCCCAGGGGTGCGGACGGGCGAGTCGCCACCGCACGCCCGAATCCACCTGCGTGGAGGGGTCAGGCCAAAGGGGGAGACCGGTCCCCGAACTAGTGGAGGCAGGAAACGACCCTCAGCTAGAAACCGGAGGCTCTGACATTTTATGTGGCGCAGCCCCTCGCTACACCCGCTAGGAAGGCACCACATAGGGTCAGGGAAACTGGCGCCAAGTTTACCAAGAGGAGGCCCGAGGCAGCCGGACAGAAGTGTTGGTAAGAAAGGCCAGACAAAGGACACACAAAGGGGGTCCTGTGAAGTGCTCCAATCCAATTATCTGGGAGTTGTCTGAGCCCCTCACCTGGTGAGCACAGTACGACGTGGGCAGCCGTTACCTGCAGACGTGGTCTGGATAATAAGAACTGTGAGTAAAGGCCCTGAACTGCATCACTGACTCCGTGTCGTTACTGCTGCTGCCCTGCACCATCACCCCCATCCTCCGCATACACTGCCCTGAGGCTATACTCCTCCCGTGGGGAGTTATGCTACGCTCTGCTGCACCCACAACACCAGCCTCAGCGGTCTGCCCTGTAGCGGCGGTTCACTCTGACCGCAATCCATGGGTGGCGTAGTCGGACATTTAAACATCAAAACCACATAAATAGTTCCGCCACTGGTTTGACCGCCCTGAGCCACGGAACTGGGTCGCCGCCACGAAGACTACAACCACCAGCATCCACCAAAAAGGGTCCGGCTCCGGGTGTCCCAAGGCCCAGGGGGTGCGTCAGAACATTTTCATCACCTTTCACAATCACCAATGGGACAAGGCAGTGATGTCCTCTGTCCCCTCTCTTATACATCCTAGTGACGGAGCACCTGCTCTCATCAATTCGCCATAACCCCAATATTAGGTGGATTGAGGTGGGAGGCACCGAGTACAAGTGCTCTCTATTTGCTGATGATATCCTAGTATATATCACTCAATCACATATATCCATCCATGCTGTTATGGCTGAAATAGATCACTTTGTTACATGGTCAAATTTTAAAATCAATGCAGCGAAGTCTGAGGCCCTCGATGTCTCCCTCCCTAAATCCATATAGGATTCCATCCAGTCCAACTTTCCCTTTGCCTGGCCCTCACAGGGTATCAAATACTTAGGAATTCCTATTCATAGAGACCTCTCCCATCTATGTTATCTTAATTTTGGGCCCTTTATTGAACAACTCCATACAGACCACGGTTGGCAAGTTAGAACTGTAAGATTCACTACGTGAACCACTGGTGTTTTGTGGAAAAGCACATGTACACCGCGTTCCAAATTATTATACAAAAAGTGTTTAGGAGTGATAAGGGAAGAATTTGTTTGTTTGTCAGTTAAACTCATTGATGGTGATGTGTGTCAGGGCTCTTTATATCACTGTAAGCAATTGCAGACACCTGTGCTAATTAGTTTGGCAGGTGTGTCCAATGAAAGGCAAGACTACTTAAGAAGGCTCTCTCACATTATTAAGCAGCCTACATTTTCTGCCAAAATGGGAAAGAAAAAGGATGTGTCGGCTGCTGAGAAGCAACAAATTGTGGAGTGTTTAGGTCAAGGCATGACTACAATCAACATTGTGCGATGATCAGGATGAAGTGTCTTGGCAATCAAGAAGTATGTAGCTGATTCACAGTACACACGTGTGCGTGCTGATAAGGGCAAATTGAGGACTCTTTCCTACAGGCAATTACGTCAGGTTGAAAGAGCAGCGGCAAAAAAGCCTTGTCATAGCAGCAGACAAGTTTTTGAAGCTGCTTGTGCCTCCAACGTCCCCTGAACAACAAGATGCAGGGTCCTTCAGAGGTTTGCAGCTGTGCATGCGCCATCCTGTCGACCTCCTCTATCCACTTCACACAAGCAGAAACGGCTCCAGTGGGCCAAACATTACATGAAGACTGATTTCAAAACTGTTTTGTTCACGGATGAGTGCCGTGCAGCGCTCGATGGTCCAGATGGATGGAGTGGAGGATGGCTGGTTGATGGACACCCCACGCAAACACGGCTACAGCGCCAACAAGGAGGAGGTGGAGTAATGTTTTGGGCTGGAATCATGGGGAGAGAGATTGTCGGCCCCTTTAGGATCCCTGAAGGCGCTAAAGATGAACTCCATAATGTATGTGGATTTTCTCAAACAGCACTTCCTGCCATGGTTCAAGAAGAAGAACCGTGTATTTCACAGCAAGATCATTTTTCTGCATGATAATGCACCATCTCATGCTGCACATAAAACATCTGCATCTCTGGCTGATATGGGCATAAAAGGGGACAAACTTATGGTGTGACCCCCATGCTCCCCTGACCTCTACCCCATTCAGAACCTTTGGAGCATCATTAAAAGGAGTGTCTATGATGGCGGGAGGCAGTTCACATCTAAGCAACAGCTCTGGGAGGGTATTCTGTCCTCATGCAAAACAATTGAAGCAGAAACCATCCAAAACCTGACAAATTCAATGGACGAGAGAGTTCAGAAGCTCCTTTCGAACAAGGGGTCCTATGTGAAAATGTAACATCACCTAGAATAAAGTTTTGAGTTGAAAACTGTTTGATTTCAGTTTCTAACAACCTGCTAATGCTTATAATTTCAAAAATGACCATTTTTTTGGTCTTTATTAAAATGAAAAGGTTGATCGAAAAGTTTGGGGGATCTAAGAGTGTGGCAACCCAGTAGTCATGATTACTTCGAATTCTGACAATATGAGGGTCATGCTGCAGGTAGTGCAGCAAGAAGGCACTTATGTGTCTTGCGCATCTCGGAGCCCCAAAATTATTTTCCGGGCTAGATGCAGCTAAAAATTATTTTTAATTTTAAATCTGGTGAAGCTTTAGTATAGATGGCCTAATAGGATCAGTGCTGCACACTGCTACAAAGCCCAAATTATTTTCAAGTCAAGATACAGATAAACATGATTAGTAATTTGAAAGCTTAAAACGGTTGGTAGGGTGATTTTAACCAATCATCAAGCTTTTACTCTCCCCAGGATGACACAGGGGTAGAAAAGTCGTTTCGGATCCATGATTTGTTCATCTTTATGAACGTGAGTCTGTCTACATTATCAGTGGAGAGCCGCGTGCGCTTATCTGTCAGCACACCACCAGCAGCGCTGAACACACGTTCAGACAGAACGCTGGCTGCGGGGCATGACAAGATCTCCAAGGCGTAAGTGGCTAGCTCCGGCCATTTATCCAGATTGGAAGCCCAAAAAGAGCAAGGGTCCAGTGACACAGTCGTGGCTTCAATGTTTACTTGGAGATACTCCTGTACCATCGTCTCTAGGCGTTGACTATGTGTCAGACTTCTTGTCTCCTGTGGCCTTGCAAAGGATGGGCTAAAAAAGTGGTGAAATGATTCCGCAAAATTGATGTTACCAGCAGATACTGTGGTTCTGTCACGGTTTGAGTGCTGAACACTTGACGGTCCCACGGTTGGCAAGTTGGAACTGTGAGATTCACTACGTGCACCACTGGTATTTTGTGGAAAAGCACATGTAAGATTCTGCAACAGTCTCTGCTGATACTCCTGCATGCGTGCATCCCTTTCTATGGCAGGAATAATTTCTGCAAATTTACTTTTGTACCGGGGATCTAACAGTGTGGCAACCCAGTAGTCAGGATTATTTCTAATTCTCACAATTCGAGGGTCATGTTGCAGGTAGTGCAGCAAGAAGGCACTCATGTGTGTTGCGCATCCAGGAGCACCAAGTCCCTGTTGTGTTGGTGGCGAGGTAGCAATCATGCTTCCTTCCTCTGTCCTCTCCCCCCAACCTCGCACAACAGAAATGTGATCAAGGTCTCCCTCATCTGATGAGTCTTCCATCAGTTCGTCCTCCACTTCTTCCTGGGCTCCTGCACCTTCCTCACTAGTTTGGCTGCTACCATGCGCCCTGGTAAAACCATCTCCCCCACCCTCACATGCCTGCCGCCTTGGTGCTGCCGACCGTCTGGACCTTGCAGATGTTAGCCCTTCCGCATACAACTCCTCCTCCTCTACTTCATCCACCTCCTCTTGTGCCACCACCTGACTCCGAATTCTGTTTAACATGTGCTCCAGCATGTAAATCACCGGAATAGTCATGCTGATAATGGCATCGTCAGCACTAAACATCTTCGTCGCCATTTCAAAACTGTGCAGAAGGGTGCATAGGTCCCTGATCTGAGACCACTCCTCCAGCGTGATTTGCCCCACCTCTGAATCTCGTTGGCCCAGGCTATACGTCAGAACGTATTGCACCAGGGCTTGTCGGTGCTGCCACAGTCGCTGCAACATGTGCAGAGTTGAATTCCACCGGGTAGGCACATCGCATTTTAGCCGGTGAAGTGGCAGGCCCAACGACTTCTGTAGAGATGTAAGTCGCTGAGCTGCGGGATGCGAACGGCGGAAGTGAGCACACAGCGACCGTGCCCTCTGCAGAAGGCCATCTAGTCTGGGATAGTGGGCTAAAAATTGCTGGACAACCAGGTTCAACACGTGAGCCATACAAGGCACGTGTGTGACATTGCCCCGGCGAAGGGCCGCACCCAGGTTTGCAGCATTGTCGCACACGGCCTTCCCTGGTTTCAGGTCCAGTGGAGACAACCATTCATGAAATTGGTTCTCCAGAGCTGACCACAACTCCTCAGCTGTGTGACTCACATTTCCCAGACATTTCAATGTAAAAACCGCCTGATGACGTTGAGCCCTACTGCCAGCATAGTAAGGAGGTGTGCAGGATCCCTTCTGCGCAGTTAGAAAGCTTGTGGCATGACCAGACAGGCTTTGGGTGCAGGTGGAAGACCGAGAGGAGGTTGAGGAGGCAGAAGCAGTGGAGGAACTTTGACATAAAGAGGATTGACGCACAACTCGTGGGGACGGCAAGACTTGGACAGCAGCCCCTTGTCCTGCTGTCACCATAGTTACCCAGTGCCCAGTCAGCGACATGTAACGCCCCTGTCCATGCCTACTCGTCCAAGTGTCTGTGGTGAAATGCACCCTGTCACACACAGAGTTTCTCAAAGAAGCGGTGATGTTGTGTGCGACATGCTGGTGGAGCGCAGGCACACCTTTCTTTGAGAAGTAGTGCCGACTGGGCATCTGGTACTGGGGCACTGCGACGGACATAAGGTCTCGAAAATCCTCTGTGTCCACCAGGCGGAAAGGCAGCATTTCTGTAGCCAAGAGCTTGCAGATGGTGAAATTCAACCTCTTAGCTTTCTCATGGCTAGGAGGAAATGGTCTTTTACTTGTCCACATCTGAGGGACCGAGGGCTGGCTATTGTGCTTAGACGGGGTTGATAAGGGTGTCCCCGGCAAACTGCCGGTCTGTGAGGAAGATGCAGGCGGACATGTTAGGTTGCCTTGATCCAAAGGTGGTGCTATCGATGTCGGACAGCGCTCAACACCAGCTGGTGTTCCCACCTCCAAAGAAAATGATGACCTGCCAATCATGCTGGCTGTTGCCGGTAAAGAGGTGGCAGGTCTGCACCCCAAAACAGGTGTGACTGCTGTCCCCCCAGTCACAGAGGATGAAGAGGCCGCGGATGCACAAGATATGGCAGACGGTGGTTGGCCCGGCCGGCTAGGCCGCATTGTAGCACACTGAGCTTCCCACTGCAACTTATGCTTCATGTCCATGTGCCGGTTCATGCATGAAGTACTCAAACTATGTATTTTTTGGCCTCTACTTAGCTTTTGCTGACAAATGTTACAGATAACACGAGTTGGGTCATCTTTATCGATCTGAAAAAATGCCCAGGCTATGCAAGGCTTAGCACCCATGCGACCTGAAGAGCCACCACGACTTGTGGTGAGAGGCAGAGTTGTGTTTGAGGATGCAGTTGTTGACGTGCTTCCAGTACTACGTCTCTGTCCAGGAAGGCGCAACCTGACCTCGTCGTCACTAGCATCTTCCTCCACCTCCTCTGCTGACCTCATCTCTTGGCTGTCTGTGGGTTGACAGTAAGTGGGATCTCCAACCTCATCATCATCACCCTGTGCGTTATCACACCCGTCGTCCTCAGAGCCAACCTGTTCCTGCCCTGACAAAAAACTAAAGTTGTCGCTCCAATCAGGTATTTGAGTCTTATCATCGTCTTCCTCATTGTCTCCACCAACAGGAGTTACAGTTTGGGAATGAGGGTCTACATTATGGTCAGAACCTTCTGCGTCTGGTCCTGGATCCGACTCATAAAGATTCTGGGCATCAGTGCAGATCATTTCCTCGTCTGGATTCACAGAAGCGCTGGAGTCGACCTCTGATTCCCAGGCTATAGTATGAGTAAACAGCTCTGCAGACTCAACCATCTGTTCTACCTCATACTCAGACGGGCAGCTGGAGATTTGGGAGCTGTGAGGAAGCAAGTGCGATTGGGGTGACACCTTTGAGGACTGGAGTATTTGTGATGTTGAAGTTGATGTGGAGGAGAGCCCACTTAAAGGAGCACTTGATATCCGTTGAAGCACCTGCTGTTTTTGTGCCTCATCTGGAATTTGTAGCGATTGGCGTGGCCGTAAGAAAGGGATCGTATCACATTGTCCGCTAAAAGAAGTAGACATTTTAGTTTGGCTGGAAGATGGTCTTTCTTCTGCACCTACCCCACGGACACAACCTTTTTTCCCCTTCCCAACACGCCTATTCCCCTTTCCACCAGCAGCAGGCCTTTTTCCACTCATTTTGGTGGTTAACTAATTCACAACTCTGGAGTTGTTTGCACAAAAAAACAATGGATGGTAACCGAGCAGAGCTGAGTGGCCAAACTGTGGTATTAGGCCAAAACTATTGGCTGGGTTAGATGCAGAAAAAAATTATTTTTAATTTGCAACCTGATGGAGGTCAGTATAGATGGACTAATAGACCAAGTCCCACACACTGCTAGAAGCCCAAATATTTTTTCAGAGCTAGATGCAGAAAAAAATTATTTTTAATTTGCAACCTGCTGGAGGTCAGTATAGATGGACTAATAGAACAAGTCCCACACACTGCTAGAAGCCCAAATATTTTTTCAGAGCTAAATGAAGAAAAAAATTATTTTTAATTTGCAACCTGATGGAGGTCAGTATAGATGGACTAATAGACCAAGTCCCACACACCGCTAGAAGCCCAAATATTTTTTCAGAGCTAGATGCAGAAAAAAATTATTTTTAATTTGCAACCTGATGGAGGTCAGTATAGATGGACTAATAGACCAAGTCCCACACACTGCTAGAAGCCCAAATATTTTTTCAGAGCTAGATGCAGAAAAAAATTATTTTTAATTTGCAACCTGATGGAGGTCAGTATAGATGGACTAATAGACCAAGTCCCACACACCGCTAGAAGCCCAAATATTTTTTCAGAGCTAGATGCAGAAAAAAATTATTTTTAATTTGCAACCTGATGGAGGTCAGTATAGATGGACTAATAGACCAAGTCCCACACACCGCTAGAAGCCCAAATATTTTTTCAGAGCTAGATGCAGAAAAAAATTATTTTTAATTTGCAACCTGATGGAGGTCAGTATAGATGGACTAATAGACCAAGTCCCACACACTGCTAGAAGCCCAAATATTTTTTCAGAGCTAGATGCAGAAAAAAATTATTTTTAATTTGCAACCTGATGGAGGTCAGTATAGATGGACTAATAGAACAAGTCCCACACGCTGCTAGAAGCCCAAATATTTTTTCAGAGATAAATGAAGAAAAAAATTATTTTTAATTTGCAACCTGATGGAGGTCAGTATAGATGGACTAATAGACCAAGTCCCACACACCGCTAGAAGCCCAAATATTTTTTCAGAGCTAGATGCAGAAAAAAAATATTTTTAATTTGCAACCTGATGGAGGTCAGTATAGATGGACTAATAGACCAAGTCCCACACACCGCTAGAAGCCCAAATATTTTTTCAGAGCTAGATGCAGAAAAAAATTATTTTTAATTTGCAACCTGATGGAGGTCAGTATAGATGGACTAATAGACCAAGTCCCACACACTGCTAGAAGCCCAAATATTTTTTCAGAGCTAGATGCAGAAAAAAATTATTTTTAATTTGCAACCTGATGGAGGTCAGTATAGATGGACTAATAGACCAAGTCCCACACACCGCTAGAAGCCCAAATATTTTTTCAGAGCTAGATGCAGAAAAAAATTATTTTTAATTTGCAACCTGATGGAGGTCAGTATAGATGGACTAATAGACCAAGTCCCACACACCGCTAGAAGCCCAAATATTTTTTCAGAGCTAGATGCAGAAAAAAATTATTTTTAATTTGCAACCTGATGGAGGTCAGTATAGATGGACTAATAGACCAAGTCCCACACACTGCTAGAAGCCCAAATATTTTTTCAGAGCTAGATGCAGAAAAAAATTATTTTTAATTTGCAACCTGATGGAGGTCAGTATAGATGGACTAATAGAACAAGTCCCACACGCTGCTAGAAGCCCAAATATTTTTTCAGAGATAAATGAAGAAAAAAATTATTTTTAATTTGCAACCTGATGGAGGTCAGTATAGATGGACTAATAGACCAAGTCCCACACACCGCTAGAAGCCCAAATATTTTTTCAGAGCTAGATGCAGAAAAAAATTATATTCAGTTTGCAACCTGATGGAGGTCAGTATAGATGGACTAATAGAATGATGCTATGCCCAAAAGATTTTACTTCACTAGGTGCAGTAAAAAAATTGGTATTCTATACACAGGTGGTATATCTTGCAACACAGATAGGCTACTCCACTGACTAACACACTCTGCAATAGGCCAAAAAGGATTAGCTTTGCTAGATTCAGCCAAATGCTGTGAAAAAAACTTGCACAGCACTGGCACAGACCTGCCTGGCAAAAACTGATAGGAACTCATGTAACCTAGTCCTGAAAAGGACTCCAATTACAATTAGTCTTTACTCCCACAACCTATCTATTTAAGAGCACAGACCTCCCTGATAAAAGTCGTAGGAAATGCTGTAACCTAGTCCTTAAAAGGACTGCAATCACAACTATTCCCTACTCCCAAGCTATCTGTATATTTGTGCGAAAATTGGCTTGAAATTAACAAGGTATAGCGCACACAGCAACAGCGGTGCCGTCTAACACGCAGCTGCAGCAGTGAGAAAATGGTGGCGACGGGGAAAATGGCTTGGTCTTATAGGGCAAGGACATGTGACATACACAGCCAATCACACATGCCCTTGCTTGTGTGAAAAAAAGCACTTCGCTCCGTGTGTGCACTGCTGATAGGCTGACAGATTGCACCTCCCCACTGCAAATGCGGGAAAGAGAAAAAAAAATGGAGATCTTCATTGTTCCTGCAGAGATCCATCCCCTGCCCCTCCCCCCGCCCCGCTGTACACTCAAACTGCATATTAACATTAATTTTCATCATTACTGAGAAAAAATCCAGTTATGATTTTGGTGCACGAACAGTTATCGAACATAACCTCGAACAGCCGAATTTTTCTCAAATTGTTCGTGTTCGCCGACCGGCTCGAACACCGCCCAAAACAGCTCGAATTTGAGATTGGCGAACAGTTCGAGTAGAACAACGCTCATCTCTAGGGGGGAGCACATAACAGGATGGGGGAGCACATAACAGGATGGGGGAGCACATAACAGGATGGAGGAGCACATAACAGGATGGGGGGCACATAACAGGATGGGGGAGCACATAACAGGATGGGGGGCACATAACAGGATGGGGGGAGCACATAACAGGATGGGGGAGCACATAACAGGATGGAGGCAGCACATAACAGGATGGAGGAGCACATAACAGGATGGAGGAGCACATAACAGGATGGGGGGCACATAACAGGATGGGGGAGCACATAACAGGATGGGGGGCACATAACAGGATGGGGGGAGCACATAACAGGATGGGGGGAGCACATAACAGGATGGGGGAGCACATAACAGGATGGAGGAGCACATAACAGGATGGGGGGAGCACATAACAGGATGGGGGGAGCACATAACAGGATGGGGGCACATAACAGGATAGGGGTAGCACATAACAGGATGGGGGGAGCACATAACAGGATGGGGGAGCACATAACAGGATGGAGGAGCACATAACAGGATGGGGCAGCACATAACAGGATGGGAGCACATAACAGGATGGAGGAGCACATAACAGGATGGGGGGCACATAACAGGATGGGGGGGCACATAACAGGATGGGGGAGCACATAACAGGATGGAGGAGCACATAACAGGATGGGGGGCACATAACAGGATGGGGGAGCACATAACAGGATGGGGGGCACATAACAGGATGGGGGGAGCACATAACAGGATGGGGGGACCACATAACAGGATGGGGGAGCACATAACAGGATGGAGGAGCACATAACAGGATGGGGGGAGCACATAACAGGATGGGGGGAGCACATAACAGGATGGGGGCACATAACAGGATAGGGGTAGCACATAACAGGATGGGGGGAGCACATAACAGGATGGGGGAGCACATAACAGGATGGAGGAGCACATAACAGGATGGGGCAGCACATAACAGGATGGGAGCACATAACAGGATGGGGCAGCACATAACAGGATGGGGGAGCACATAACAGGATGGAGGAGCACATAACAGGATGGTGGAGCACATAACAGGATGGGGGGCACATAACAGGATGGGGGGAGCACATAACAGGATGGGGGAGCACATAACAGGATGGAGGAGCACATAACAGGATGGGGGGCACAAAACAGGATAGGGGAGCACATAACAGGATGGGGGAGCACATAACAGGATGGGGGGCACATAACAGGATGGGGGGAGCACATAACAGGATGGGGGGCACATAACAGGATGGGGGGAGCACATAACAGGATAGGGGTAGCACATAACAGGATGGAGGAGCACATAACAGGATGGGGGCAGCACATAACAGGATGGGGGCACATAACAGGATAGGGGAGCACATAACAGGATGGAGGTGCACATAACAGGATGGGGGGCACATAACAGGATGGGGGGAGCACATAACAGGATGGGGGCACATAACAGGATAGGGGAGCACATAACAGGATGGAGGTGCACATAACAGGATGGGGGCAGCACATAACAGGATGGGGGCACATAACAGGATAGGGGAGCACATAACAGGATGGAGGTGCACATAACAGGATGGGGGGCACATAACAGGATGAGAGGAGCACATAACAGGATAGGGGGCACATAACAGGATGCAGGAGCACATAACAGAATGGGGGGCACATAACAGGATGGGGGGAGCACATAACAGGATGGGGAGCACATAACAGGATGGAGGAGCACATAACAGAATGGGGGGCACATAACAGGATGGGGGGAGCACATAACAGGAGGGGGGCACATAACAGGATGGGGGGAGCACATAACAGGATGGGGGCACATAACAGTATAGGGGTAGCACATAACAGGATGGAGGAGCACATAACAGGATGGGGGGCACATAACAGGATGGGGGCACATAACAGGATGGGGGGAGCACATAACAGGATGGAGCAGTACATAACAGGATGGGGCAGCACATAACAGGATGGAGCAGCACACAACAGGATTGGGGGCACATAACAGGATGGGGGGAGCACATAACAGGATGGGGCAGCACATAACAGGATGGGGGAGCACACAACAGGATGGGGGGCACATAACAGGATGGGGGGAGCACATAACAGGATGGAGCAGCACATAACAGGATGGGGCAGCACATAACAGGATGGGGGAGCACACAACAGGATGGGGGGCACATAACAGGATGGGGGAGCACACAACAGGATGGGGGAGCACACAACAGGATGGGGGAGCACAAAACAGGATGGGGCAGCACATAACAGGATGGAGGAGAACACAACAGAATGGGGGGCACATAACAGGATGGGGGGAGCACATAACAGGATGGAGCAGCACATAACAGGATGGGGCAGCACATAACAGGATGGGGAGCACACAACAGGATGGGGGGCACATAACAGGATGGGGGAGCACACAACAGGATGGGGGAGCACACAACAGGATGGGGGAGCACAAAACAGGATGGGGCAGCACATAACAGGATGGGGGGAGCACATAATAGGATGGGGGAGCACATAACAGGATGGGGACTGCACATAACAGGATGGGGGAGCACACAACAGGATGGGGGGAGCACACAACAGGATGGGGAGCACATAACAGGATGGGGAAGCACATAACAGGATGGAGCAGCACACATCAGGATGGGGGAGCACATAGCAGGATGGGGGAGCACATAAAAGGATGGGGGGCACATAACAGGATGGGGGGCACATAACAGGATGGGGGGAGCACATAACAGGATGGGGGGAGCACATAACAGGATGGGGAGCACATAACAGGATGGGGCAGCACATAACAGGATGGAACAGCACACAACAGGATGGGGGAGCACATAACAGGATGGGGGAGCACACAACAGGATGGGGAAGCACACAACAGGATGGGGCAGCACACAACAGGATGGGGGGCACATAACAGGATGGGGGGAGCACATAACAGGATGGGGGCTGCACATAACAGGATGGGGGCTGCACATAACAGGATGGGGGAGCACAAAACAGGATGGGGGGAGCACACAACAGGATGGGGAGCACATAACAGGATGGGGAAGCACATAACAGGATGGAGCAGCACACATCAGGATGGGGGAGCACATAACAGGATGGGGGCAGTACATAACACGAAGGGGGGCACATAACAGGATGGGGGGCACATAACAGGATGGGGGAGCACACAACAGGATGGGGCAGCACATAACAGGATGGGGGGCACATAAAAGGATGGGGGGAGCACATAACATGATGGGGGGAGCACATAACAGGATGGGGGGAGCACACAACAGGATGGGGAGCACATAACAGGATGGAGCAGCACACATCAGGATGGGGGAGCACATAGCAGGATGGGGGGCACATAACAGGATGGAGCAGCACACATCAGGATGGGGGAGCACATAGCAGGATGGGGGGCACATAACAGGATGGGGGGAGCACATAACATGATGGGGGAAGCACATAGCAGGATGGGGGGCACATAACAGGATGGGGGGAGCACATAACATGATGGGGGGAGCACATAACAGGATGGGGGGAGCACACAACAGGATGGGGAGCACATAACAGGATGGGGGAGCACATAACAGGATGGGGCAGCACATAACAGGATGGGGGGCACATAACAGGATGGGGGGAGCACATAACAGGATGGGGGGAGCACATAACAGGATGGGGGCTGCACATAACAGGATGAGGGAGCACACAACAGGATGGGGCAGCACATAACAGGATGGGGGGCACATAACAGGATGGGGGGAGCACATAACAGGATGGGGGGAGCACATAACAGGATGGGGGCTGCACATAACAGGATGGGGGAGCACACAACAGGATGGGGGGCACATAACAGGATGGGGAGCACATAACAGGATGGGGAAGCACATAACAGGATGGAGCAGCACACATCAGGATGGGGGAGCACATAGCAGGATGGAGCAGCACACAACAGGTTGGGGGGCACATAACAGGATGGTGGGAGCACATAACAGGATGGGGGAGCACATAACAGGATGGAGGTGCACATAACAGGATGGTGGGAGCACATAACAGGATGGGGGCAGCACATAACTGCATGGGGGGAGCACATAACAGGATGGGGGAGCACACAACAGGATGGGGGAGCACACAACAGGATGGGGGGCACATAACAGGATGGTGGGAGCACATAACAGGATGGGGGGAGCACATGACAGGATGGGGGGAGCACATGACAGGATGGGGGGAGCACATAACAGGATGGGGGCACATAACAGGATGGGGGCAGCACATAACAGGATGGGGAGCGCATAACAGGATAGAGGAGCACATAACAGGATGGGGAGCACATAACAGGATCGGGGGAGCACATAACAGGATGGGGGGCACATAACAGGATGGGGAGCACATAACAGGATGGGGGAGCACATAACAGGATGGGGTCGGCACATAACAGGATGGGGGTAGCACATAACAGCATGGGGGCACATAACAGGATGGGGGGAGCACATAACAGGACGGGGGAGCACCTAACAGGATGGGGAAGCACATAACAGGATGGAGCAGCACACATCAGGATGGGGGAGCACATAACAGGATGGGGAAGCACATAACAGGATGGAGCAGCACACAACAGGATGGGGGAGCACACAACAGGATGGGGGGCACATAACAGGATGGCGGGAGCACATAAAAGGATGGGGGGAGCACATAACAGGATGGGGGGAGCACATAACAGGATGGGGAGCACATAACAGGATGGGGGGAGCACATAACAGGATGGGGGGAGCACACAACAGGATGGGGGGAGCACATAACAGGATGGGGGGAGCACATAACAGGATGGGGGGCACATAACAGGATGGGGGGAGCACATAACAGGATGGGGGGCACATAACAGGATGGAGGCACATAACAGGATGGGGGGAGCACATAACAGGATGGGGGGAGCACATAACAGGATGGGGGGAGCACATAACAGGATGGGGGGAGCACATAACTGGATGGGGGCACATAACAGGATGGGGGGAGCACATAACAGGATGGGGGGAGCACATAACAGGATGGGGGGCACATAACAGGATGGAGGGAGCACATAACAGGATGGGGGCACATAACAGGATGGGGGAGCACATAACAGGATGGGGGGCACATAACAGGATGGAGGCACATAACAGGATGGGGGGAGCACATAACAGGATGGGGGGAGCACATAACAGGATGGGGGGAGCACATAACAGGATGGGGGGAGCACATAACAGGATGGGGTCGGCACATAACAGGATGGGGGGAGCACATAACAGCATGGGGGCACATAACAGGATGGGGGGAGCACATAACAGGACGGGGGAGCACCTAACAGGATGGGGAAGCACATAACAGGATGGAGCAGCACACATCAGGATGGGGGAGCACATAACAGGATGGGGAAGCACATAACAGGATGGAGCAGCACACAACAGGATGGGGGAGCACACAACAGGATGGGGGGCACATAACAGGATGGCGGGAGCACATAAAAGGATGGGGGGAGCACATAACAGGATGGGGGGAGCACATAACAGGATGGGGAGCACATAACAGGATGGGGGGAGCACATAACAGGATGGGGGGAGCACACAACAGGATGGGGGGAGCACATAACAGGATGGGGGGAGCACATAACAGGATGGGGGGCACATAACAGGATGGGGGGAGCACATAACAGGATGGGGGGCACATAACAGGATGGAGGCACATAACAGGATGGGGGGAGCACATAACAGGATGGGGGGAGCACATAACAGGATGGGGGGAGCACATAACAGGATGGGGGGAGCACATAACTGGATGGGGGCACATAACAGGATGGGGGGAGCACATAACAGGATGGGGGGAGCACATAACAGGATGGGGGGCACATAACAGGATGGAGGGAGCACATAACAGGATGGGGGCACATAACAGGATGGGGGAGCACATAACAGGATGGGGGGCACATTACAGGATGGAGGCACATAACAGGATGGGGGCACATAACAGGATGGGGGGAGCACATAACAGGATGGGGGACACATAACAGGATGGAGGCACATAACAGGATGGGGGCACATAACAGGATGGGGGGAGCACATAACAGGATGGGGGGCACATAACAGGATGGGGGCACATAACAGGATGGGGGGAGCACATAACAGGATGGGGGAGCACATAACAGGATGGAGGCAGCACATAACAGGATGGGGGAGCACATAACAGGATGGAGGAGCACATAACAGGATGGGGGGCACATAACAGGATGGGGGGAGCACATAACAGGATGGAGGAGCACATAACAGGATGGAGGCAGCACATAACAGGATGGGGGAGCACATAACAGGATGGAGGCAGCACATAACAGGATGGGGGAGCACATAACAGGATGGAGGAGCACATAACAGGATGGGGGGCACATAACAGGATGCGGGAGCACATAACAGGATGGGGGGCACATAACAGGATGGGGGGAGCACATAACAGGATGGGGGAGCACATAACAGGATGGAGGGAGCACATAACAGGATGGGGGAGCACATAACAGGATGGAGGAGCACATAACAGGATGGAGGAGCACATAACAGGATGGGGGGCACATAACAGGATGGTGGAGCACATAACAGGATGGGGGGCACATAACAGGATGGGGGGAGCACATAACAGGATGGGGGAGCACATAACAGGATGGGGGAGCACATAACAGGATGGGGGGCACATTTCAGGATAGGGGAGCACATAACAGGATGGGGGGAGCACATAACAGGATGGGGGCACATAACAGGATAGGGGTAGCACATAACAGGATGGAGGAGCACATAGCAGGATGGAGCAGCACACAACAGGTTGGGGGGCACATAACAGGATGGTGGGAGCACATAACAGGATGGGGGAGCACATAACAGGATGGAGGTGTGACGCGCCCCCTGGGCCATGTTGTTAGGGATACCCGGAGCCGGATCAGATGGGGGTTGTAGTCTCCGAGTGGCTGTGACCCGGTCCGTGCCCAGGGTGTCAAACTCAGTGTGCGGCAGTCCTTGCAGATGTTCTTAGTGTCGACTACGCCACCCGTTGATTTGCGGTCAAAAGGCCGCCGCTGCAGGATGGTCCGCTGAGGCTGGTGGTGTGTGTGCAGCTGTGGTAGTATAACCCCCAACGGGAGGGGTATAGCCTCAGGGGGTCAGACGTGGAGGATGGTGGTTGTGAAGGTGCAGCAAGGAGACTCAGAGGCATGAAATGCAGTTTCAGGGTTTTTACTCACTGGTGTTGCTCGGGTCACTCTGTACAGCAGTGACCACCCAAGCCGTGCTGCGTCCACCAGGTGCGGGACTCGGTCAACTCCCGGGCAATTCCTGAGTATGGTCCTGAGCTCCCTTCTTCTCTCTCTCTCTGGCCGTTCTCACCAGGGATCCACCTATGTCCGGCTCCCTCGGGTCTCTTGGTGGTTGAACCTTCTCTGGCTTCCCTGACCCTATGCTCGGTGTGCCATTCTGGTGGATTTGGTGAGGGTCGTGGCAAATCTTGCCCACGACCTCCGGTTCCTGGCTAAGGTTTGCTTTGGCCTCTGCCAACTTGGGATCCGGTACCCTTTTTGCCGACCCTTCACCCTTTTGTCCTTATTCTGGGATCTTGGGGTCCCCTCTCGTCCTGCGCCTCTGGGTCCCTCTTCCTTCTCCTCTCCTGGAGTTACTGCTGACTCACTGACTGACTGACTGACTGACTCTGTCCTAAGATGGTGCCCACCTTATATACTCCCTCTATGTGTGAGCTCAGGTGACCAGCACCCAATGAGCTCCTATCTTTACCCAGACTACTCCCCCTATCTGCCCCTACACTACTGGGATGTTCCACCCCCCTCCCACTCCAGCCAGGGACAGACGCAGTCGTACCTGCACATAAACTGGTGGGAGTACCGTTGATCTGTCCCCCGGAAATGGGATGTATGTAGTGCATGCAGCCTACTAGCTCAGTTCCACACTCCATCCTTACCCGGGAGTGGAATACCACACCTCTGGCTTGAGGTGTAATACCCCTGTAGCAGCCGAGTCCTCAGGGTGCTACATTCCCCCCTGGTAAATCACAGCACGTCCTCGGGCTGTAAAAGAATACAAACATCCAAAAACATACAATTTTTTTCAAAACATCATAAACATATAAAACACTATATATATCATAAAACTTTTCATATAAAACTTTTCATAGAAAACATTCTTGTTCCTCCGGCCACGATGCAACTTGTGACCGGGTAAAGTGCAACAGTCTCTTGTAGTAAAAACAACAGTTTCCTATAAAACCGGTAGGGGGCGCCTTAGAAAGCGCAACTATATACAAGGGGAATATGGCCGCTCTCAGTCCTCGGCCAGTGGGGAAAAGGAATGGCTGTTCACAGTCCTCAGCCTGTTAAGGGATAGGGACACTCAGGTATTCACTTGCTGGTCCCGACGGGGACTACACTTTGGTAGCAACAGTTTTTGTACCCACACGGGTAACTATTTACATATTCTATTTACAGTTCATCAGTGGCGGTGTGCTCTTGGCTGAGGGTAATCTTTAGACCCGTCCGGGTCCTCTTGATCCTCCTCACCCCGTAGCTCCTTCTCAGTAAGTCTATGCACGTGCAGGGCATACGGGCCCTTGGCGCACTGATGCCGGGTGAAGGTGACCTCATCACCCAGGTATAGGTCACGACCTCTGTGTCCCTCCGGCAGATGACTTTCAACGTCTCTGCGGGTGACAAAGACGTCGCCGGGGGTCTTGTGGTCCTGGATGAAACCCCACCCGTGCTCTAACTGGAATTTTATTACAGTCCCGCTGGCACGGGGACCGTGGGCAGCACGGGGGTTTCTGCGGGCTCGGCTCTTTTGCTCGGCGCTCTTCACTTGGAGCCGCTCCTCGCGGACCCGCCTCTCTCGTCGCTCTCTAGCAAAAACCTCCAATTGTTGCTGGCAGCACTCCGCACGCTGGGCTGCGGCTGCCCGGGTCTCCTCGGTGAACCCGATGAGGTCTTCTCCGGTGGGGTCCCACGCAAACTGCGCTTCCTCCAACGAGAGTGGGGTGATCTTGGCGGGCGCCGGAGCCGGGATCAGGGGCTCATCCAGGGGTCTTTCCTTCCGGAGTCGGGGATGGTAATACTCCGGTGGCCACACAAAGGGCTGCCCATCCGGGCATGTGTGCTGGGCAAATAGGTCTTCACCCAGGTATGGCGCTGTGGACGTTGAGGGCGCTGTTGTGGTGGCGGCGCCCGGGTTCACCAGGCCTTGCGACCAGGCCTGGGGCACCCTGAATGTAAAGGGCACCGTGAAGACGGCGGCGCCCGGGGTTACCTGGCCCAGTGACCAGGCCGGTGGCTCAGTGGAGGTAGAGGGCGCTGTTGGCACTGCGGCGCCCGGGGGAACTCGGCCTTGCGACCAGGCCGGTGGCGTCTCCTGCTTGGCCGCGCTCTGGATCGAGGCGTGTGACGTCACAGGGGGCGTGGCCGCGGCTCCGGCCGCTTGAGGCCTAGCTTGGAGCGATGACGCAGCGGCTACGGGAACGGTGAGTGGGGCTTCGGGCTCTGCGACGGGGAGCTGGGGCAGGTTTACGGCTTCTGGGCATGGGATATTGTCGTCCCCATTACCTGCCTTCATCTCTTCGGCTCCCTCCGCGGCGTCGTCTCCGGCCGTCGTCCCTCCTTCGCCGTCCTCAGAGGTGGACTTGCTCCTCGCTGCGGGTGGCATGCTTCGCTGGCAGGCTCCAGCCTGCAGGGCCATCTCTCGGGTCCACTCCGCCAGTGTTTCCTGCTGCACCCGGGCCATCCTTCGTGCGAGGCCCTCCAGCGCGGTCTGTGCACGCTCCCGGTCTCTGGGGAGCTGCGCCAGGATCTCCACCAGGCCTTCTGGAGTGGCGGCCTGCAATAGGCTCCTGACCACAGGGTCGGTGCTGCCTGACTCTCCCTCCATCTCCGGGTGTGTTCTCTCTGGACTCCTCCAGGCTGCTCCCATCTTCTTCCTTTTGTTCTGTATCCGCCCACATTGGGGGTCGTCCTGGGGCAACTTTGTGATTGCCAGTTCCAGGGGCAGTTCCCTCACGCTGATGGACATATCAATCATCACAGTCTCTGCTGGTGGGGGCGGTTTCCACTTTTGGCGCCATTTCCGATCCTGGCCCACGATGGGAGGTGGCCTCTTGCCATCCTCTGGCACGCCCATAATGGCGTCCGCTCTGCCAAGGCGGGAAATCTTCTCAGATGGCGGGAACCACTTCCCAGTGGCGGGAAACACTGCAGATGGCGGGAAAAGACTGCAGATGACGGGCAAATGGCGGGAATTGATCCGAGATGGCGTCCGATGGCGGGGACCCTCTGGAATTGGCGGGAGACTTCGTTTTGAGGTAAATGCAAATTTTTCTTCAGGCACGCAGTACCCGGTTGTTGCGGGCACGTGATCCTGCCGACTACGCCAAAGTTGACGCGCCCCCTGGGCCATGTTGTTAGGGATACCCGGAGCCGGATCAGATGGGGGTTGTAGTCTCCGAGTGGCTGTGACCCGGTCCGTGCCCAGGGTGTCAAACTCAGTGTGCGGCAGTCCTTGCAGATGTTCTTAGTGTCGACTACGCCACCCGTTGATTTGCGGTCAAAAGGCCGCCGCTGCAGGATGGTCCGCTGAGGCTGGTGGTGTGTGTGCAGCTGTGGTAGTATAACCCCCAACGGGAGGGGTATAGCCTCAGGGGGTCAGACGTGGAGGATGGTGGTTGTGAAGGTGCAGCAAGGAGACTCAGAGGCATGAAATGCAGTTTCAGGGTTTTTACTCACTGGTGTTGCTCGGGTCACTCTGTACAGCAGTGACCACCCAAGCCGTGCTGCGTCCACTAGGTGCGGGACTCGGTCAACTCCCGGGCAATTCCTGAGTATGGTCCTGAGCTCCCTTCTTCTCTCTCTCTCTGGCCGTTCTCACCAGGGATCCACCTATGTCCGGCTCCCTCGGGTCTCTTGGTGGTTGAACCTTCTCTGGCTTCCCTGACCCTATGCTCGGTGTGCCATTCTGGTGGATTTGGTGAGGGTCGTGGCAAATCTTGCCCACGACCTCCGGTTCCTGGCTAAGGTTTGCTTTGGCCTCTGCCAGCTTGGGATCCGGTACCCTTTTTGCCGACCCTTCACCCTTTTGTCCTTATTCTGGGATCTTGGGGTCCCCTCTCGTCCTGCGCCTCTGGGTCCCTCTTCCTTCTCCTCTCCTGGAGTTACTGCTGACTCACTGACTGACTGACTCTGTCCTAAGATGGTGCCCACCTTATATACTCCCTCTATGTGTGAGCTCAGGTGACCAGCACCCAATGAGCTCCTATCTTTACCCAGACTACTCCCCCTATCTGCCCCTACACTACTGGGATGTTCCACCCCCCTCCCACTCCAGCCAGGGACAGACGCAGTCGTACCTGCACATAAACTGGTGGGAGTACCGTTGATCTGTCCCCCGGAAATGGGATGTATGTAGTGCATGCAGCCTACTAGCTCAGTTCCACACTCCATCCTTACCCGGGAGTGGAATACCACACCTCTGGCTTGAGGTGTAATACCCCTGTAGCAGCCGAGTCGTCAGGGTGCTACAGGTGCACATAACAGGATGGTGGGAGCACATAACAGGATGGGGGCAACACATAACAGCATGGGGGGAGCACATAACAGGATGGGGGGCACACAACAGGATGGGGGAGCACACAACAGGATGGGGGGCACATAACAGGATGGTGGGAGCACATAACAGGATGGGGGGAGCACATGACAGGATGGGGGAGCACATGACAGGATGGGGGGAGGACATAACAGGATGGGGGCACATAACAGGATGGGGGCAGCACATAACAGGATGGGGGGAGCACATAACAGGATGGGGAGCGCATAACAGGATAGAGGAGCACATAACAGGATGGTGAGCACATAACAGGATCGGGGGAGCACATAACAGGATGGGGGGCACATAACAGGATGGGGAGCACATAACAGGATGGGGGAGCACATAACAGGATGGGGTCGGCACATAACAGGATGGGGGGAGCACATAACAGCATGGGGGCACATAACAGGATGGGGGGAGCACATAACAGGACGGGGGAGCACATAACAGGATGGGGAAGCACATAACAGGATGGAGCAGCACACATCAGGATGGGGGAGCACATAACAGGATGGGGGAGCACATAACAGGATGGGGAAGCACATAACAGGATGGAGCAGCACACAACAGGATGGGGGAGCACACAACAGGATGGGGGGCACATAACAGAATGGCGGAAGCACATAAAAGGATGGGGGGAGCACATAACAGGATGGGGGGAGCACATAACAGGATGGGGAGCACATAACAGGATGGGGGGAGCACATAACAGGATGGGGGGAGCACACAACAGGATGGGGGGAGCACATAACAGGATGGGGGGAGCACATAACAGGATGGGGGGAGCACATAACAGGATGGGGGGCACATAACAGGATGGGGGGAGCACATAACAGGATGGGGGGCACATAACAGGATGGAGGCACATAACAGGATGGGGGGAGCACATAACAGGATGGGGGGAGCACATAACTGGATGGGGGCACATAACAGGATGGAGGCACATAACAGGATGGGGGGAGCACATAACAGGATGGGGGGAGCACATAACAGGATGGGGGAGCACATAACAGGATGGAGGGAGCACATAACAGGATGGGGGCACATAACAGGATGGGGGGAGCACACATCAGGATGGGGGAGCACATAGCAGGATGGGGGAGCACATAGCAGGATGGAGCAGCACACATCAGGATGGGGGAGCACATAGCAGGATGGAGCAGCACACAACAGGTTGGGGGGCACATAACAGGATGGAGGTGCACATAACAGGATCGTGGGAGCACATAACAGGATGGGGGCAGCACATAACAGCATGGGGGGAGCACATAACAGGATGGGGGAGCACACAACAGGATGGGGGAGCACACAACAGGATGGGGGGCACATAACAGGATGGTGGGAGCACATAACAGGATGGGGGGAGCACATGACAGGATGGGGGGAGCACATGACAAGATGGGGGGAGCACATAATAGGATGGGGGCACATAACAGGATGGGGGCAGCACATAACAGGATGGGGGGAGCACATAACAGGATGGGGAGCGCATAACAGGATAGAGGAGCACATAACAGGATGGGGAGCACATAACAGGATCGGGGGAGCACATAACAGGATGGGGGGCACATAACAGGATGGGGAGCACATAACAGGATGGGGGAGCACATAACAGGATGGGGGAGCACATAACAGGATGGGGTCGGCACATAACAGGATGGGGGGAGCACATAACAGCATGGGGGCACATAACAGGATGGGGGGAGCACATAACAGGACGGGGGAGCACATAACAGGATGGGGAAGCACATAACAGGATGGAGCAGCACACATCAGGATGGGGGAGCACATAACAGGATGGGGGAGCACATAACAGGATGGGGGAGCACACAACAGGATGGGGGAGCACACAACAGGATGGGGGGCACATAACAGGATGGGGGGAGCACATAACAGGATGGGGGCTGCACATAACAGGATGGGGGCTGCACATAACAGGATGGGGGAGCACAAAACAGGATGGGGGGAGCACACAACAGGATGGGGGGAGCACATAACAGGATGGGGGGAGCACATAACAGGATGGGGGAGCACACAACAGGATGGGGGGCACATAACAGGATGGGGAGCACACAACAGGATGGGGGGCACATAACAGGATGGGGGCAGCACATAACAGGATGGGGGCAGCACATAACAGGATGGGGGGCACAAACAGGATGGGGGGAGCACATAACAGGATGGGGGGCACATAACAGGATGGGGGGAGGCTGGACCAGGATAGGGGACAATATACTAATAAAAATGCTTGCCACCCGAGCGTAGAACAGGTTTAGTAGCTAGTATATACAGTATATCTATATTAGATTTGGGTGCAGGAAATGCTTATCAGGCCTCACTGATCAGAAATCTCTTACTGTAAAGGTATGTTGCCCATAGCAACTAATCAGATTTCGGCTTTCATTCTCACAGAGCAGTAGTGATGGCCGGTGGTCGGTACCTGACACAACCGCGCAGCTGAGTGTGCACAGCGACCAATGTACTGCAGGACCTGCAGCTCGGAGAGGTGACCGCGATGGGTGCAGGGACTTGGACTGTGCCACAGAAGGTATGGGGAGAAATGGAAGAGTGTGGCAGTATCAGCCATCTTTGTGAAATACTGCCGCGCTTCCTCTCGGCCTTGTCACCGTCATTCTGTCCGGCTCCCTCCTCCATCCCTGACAGGATGCTCACCAAGAGCCATTGTGTTCACACTCTTAAAGGCCCATCCCGATCCCACCCATCATGCCCTATTATAAGGGACGCCCTTTCTCCCATGAAGGACACCATCCTTTTTACCAGTTGACAGCCCTTAATGTGCTCATGGCTTCCATATATTGATGTTTCTGCTCATTTTCCCATTCATCATGGCAGATACTTGTGGAAGTAAGTGCCCGGGGGAAGCTCGGCCCTTCTCCCCTCATCCATCCCATAATATTGTTACCAGTTTTCCATCTTCTCCAATCTCCTATATAAGGAATTCTTTTTATTTTATACACAACAGAAAATTACAGTTTTCCAGCTGCCACCTGGCATTGAGGGTCTCGATAAAGCCAGGAAATGGAGAAGTACGCCCCCAGAAGAAGCGAGTGCAAAACGGCGTCGGGGCACAACACCCTCCTCTCTGTGGTCCCTACTTAAGGTAAATTCAACAATAGTTACAATTATAGGACAATCCCTTTATAGATATCTTAACACTAGTGTTGAGCGAGTATGTTCTGTTCCTAGTATGCTCGGCCGAGCTCCGAGTATTTACAGCTGCTCGGTGATATGGTTGAATCGCTCCCCATGATTTGCAACTGTTTGACAGCTTTATTACATGTGAGGAATGTGTAAGAAATAGACAATCCTCACATGTACTAAAGCTGTCAAACAGTTGCAGATCATGGGGAGCGATTCAACCATATCCCCGAGCAGCTGTAAATACTCGGAGCTCGGCCCGAGCATACTCGGCGAAAAGGTTAATAGAACATACTCGCTCAACACTACTTAACACACTATTATTGTCATGATTAGCTAGTGCTTTATGATGTCAGCTAATTGACCCTATGTGATCATATCCTCTGTATATATTGATGGTGTCTCCATAGACTGAAGGGCATTGCCTCTATATCATTGGCTGATTTACAGCATTTCTTCTGGCACTATAATATTTTGAAAGCATTAAATAAACTTTATGCACTTTATTAGGTTACCTATGCCTGTGTATATAAGTAATTCATATTGGGAGTGATAATGCTTACCACTAGTAATGACGGAGCTGTGATTGTGGATAGAAACGCTCTCCCTTCCATTGTGAGTTTCCCCCTTTTTTTTCCTATTGTTGTGACATTGTTTTTAAATTGCATCAATAAAATTGTGTATTTTTATTACAACGGTAGCTAGAGTCTCTTTTGCCCTGGTCTGCGATTATGACTTATAGGGATCTTATTGTATCACATGTAAAGCGCCATGGAATAAATGGCGCTATAATAATAATAATCATTACTGCAGATCAGTGTATCTCAACTCCGGTCCTCAAGTCACCACAATGAGTCATGGTTTGAAAACGTCCTGTGGAAATTTCTAAGGCTAATGCCACCAATACCTACATCATCTGTGCAATACAAAGGAAATCCTAAAAATATGACCTGTTGGGGTGTAAGGCAGCTACCGGACATATAGTTGATCAGAGATATGTATCACAGAGATGGCTGTCATCTGTGATGTAATACTGGAGTGTTGCTCTAGTGCACATAAGCACTAAGAAGATTGTTTGGTGCATCCGGGCACAGGTTTTACGGGCAACCTGAGAGATGGGCGGGTCTGGCTTCCCACATACCTCACCTCTGGGTGTGGTTAAGAGGTTAAAATGGAGTCCGTTATTTGACACATGGTCTGTGTATGGAGGGAGAAGGCCTCCTGTGTGGTTGATCCAGACTAAGCCAGGGTACTGAATGCTATCCAGCCTGTGTGGCCACAGGACTGGCAAACCAAAGACTTTGTTTAAAGGACTGTTTTCTTTGTTTCGCCTGCACTAAAGGCTGTTTATTTTTCCTTTTGCTTGTGAATGGATAATGAAACAATAAACCAACATGGAGGTTTAAACGGAAACGATTCCTGTTTTGCCTCCCGACGCACCCAAGTGAGAAGCATTCCCTACAATTGGTGTTAGAAGTGCGGGCAGTGTTCCCAACAAACATATGTAACTGCTACAAGACGTACTGCATGTCCTTGGTGAAGGCGGCCACAAGCCAGTAAGTGACGTCAGACAAAATGGAGGAGCTGCTTAAATATCTGATGCAAGCACAGCAGCAACAGCACCAGCAACTGTTACAGCAGCAACAGCTAGCGCAACAGGAGACCAGTAAGGTGCTTAGGCAGCAGCTCCAGCAGCATCGGCAACAGCACCAGCGCTGACAACAGCAGCAGCAGATCAATTTGCTAACTGAAGCGGTTCATGGCACGGCGACAGCTCCAACTGCAAGGTCAGTGGACGAGTTTTCCATCCACAGGCGGTAGGGAGAGCCCTGCAGAAAATGACCCCGTAGGATGACATAGAGGCCTTTTTGACCGTGTTTGAAAGGGTCGCTGAGAGAGAGAAACTTCCGCCAGAGCAATGGGCAGAGGTGCTGGCACCATACTTGACAGGGGAACCCCAGAAGGCCTACTATGACTTGGCCTTGCAAGACACCAAGGAATATGGCAAGCTAAAAGATGAAATTTTGGCTCGCTTGGGGGTGACGATGACTGTCAGGGGGCAGAGGCCCAAAGGGGGGGGGGGGTATTCAAGGTCCAAAAGGGCGGGGGAGGTAATGCCAAATGTCCCTGCTGGTGATATTATATAGTGGAAATGTCATGGCCCAGGTCATATAGCCGCACGTTGCCCCCTGACCTGAGAGCAAATGGACTATAGCCTGGGACATCGCTATTCATACTATGCGTATCCGGCCTGCAGTGTGAACAGTCCACCCAGCGAGGGGCCACAAACTTGTCCTGTAAAAGTAAATGGTTGGCAAGTAATTGGACTGCTAGACTCAGGGAGTCTTGTGACCCTTGAGCAGACTTAACCAGGGGACCAACCAATTCCATGGCAATTCTCTCAAACGGCACTTCTATGATGGGTAATTGTACTAGGGGACTTTGAAAGTGGGAGGTGAGGGCAGTTAGCTGGCATGTGGGACAGGACCTGCAATACTTTAAGATTTCCCAATAGAACCTCTGCATGATCCGTTCCTGAGTTTTCTCCACCCCCAGATGGCCACCTAAGACATGTGAATGGGCCATGTCCAACACCCTCCGTCTATAGGGTCCTGGTACCAATAACTGTTCCACTAGCTTCCCCCTTACTTTCGTAACCCGGTATAATTCCCCACTCAACATAAAATAGGGAACCCTGATGTCAGCCCCCGTCTCCTGTCCTATACCATTTATGACGATTACATTGTTAAATGCTTCTCTTAGAGTTAGGTCCCTATGTTTGGCGGACCCAAAATTTTCGCCGGTCACCCCTAGCTCAGGAATATCGGCCTCAGGAGACACTACCTCTTCATCCCCCACAAGGACACAGAAGGGAAACCCGTCCGACTCTGGGTGTGGTGATGCTTCTTTAGGGCCACCCCGTTTCATATCCGAGCAACTGAGCCCTGTCCCCTACCCCCACAGGTCCCAGAACAAACAAAAGTCCTGGCCTATGATAATTAGGTGTAATTTGTCCTCGATAACGCCGACCTCATGGGACTCAGTACCTTGAGCCGTTTCAATGTCCACTCTGGCCACTGGATAGTCTTTAGCATCGCCATGAATGCAACGCAACGGACTCCAACCTTCTTCCCAGGGATCAGTTGGAGAGGAAGAGTGGACCTCACAAGGGCATCAATATATATTTATCATCCCGGACTATGCTACGCGGTACCCTGAAGCAGTTCCCCTGAGGAACTCCTTGGCGAAAAGTATAGCCCGCGAGTTGGTCCACATATTTTCTTGGACAGGATTACCGAGTGAAATTCTGACAGTTCAAGAAACTCCCTTTATAAGTAAGGTGATGAGGGAAAGGTGTAAGGCCCTGCAAATTACACAACTAAAGACGTCAGTCTACCATCCCCACGCAGATGGCTTTGTGGAAAGGTTCATAAAACCCTCAAGAGTAAACTAAGGAATGCTTGGCCATCAAGTGGGCGGTGGACCAGTTACGTTACTATCTGTTAGGGCGAAAATGCAAATTAGTATCAGACCATGCCCCACTCAGGTGGATGAGGGACAAAAAGAGAAAATTGCTAGGGTCACCTTCTGGTTTTTAGCCCTACAGGATTTCAGCTTCCATGTGGAACAGAGAGCCAGGAAGCTACATGCCAATGCCCTCTCAAGAATCCCTTGTCTAGTAGTAGAAGGTGCCAAACCCCACGGCTTTATGCAGAGGGAGGAGGTATGTAAGGCAGCTACCGGACATATAGTTGATCAGAGATATGTATCACAGAGATGGTTGTCATCTGTGATGTAATACTGGAGTGTTGCTCTAGTGCACATAAGCACTAAGAAGATTGTTTGGTGCATTCGGGCACAGGTTTTACGGGCAACCTGAGAGATGGGCGGGTCTGGCTTCCCACATACCTCACCTCTGGGCAGGGGCGTATATAGGATTCATGGAGCCCCATAGCAGAAGTTGAAATTGGGCCCCCGCCCTCAAAAAAAATGTAAATAACTGTCAGGGTCACATAAGAGCAGATCACACAACCTTCCAGCCTTTACATAGTAATTTTCCTCCCGATGACGTCCTAGGCCCCTCTTTCATTGTCCCATAAAGTGTGATACCAACAAAAGTGTCCCCCAAACACAGTATGATACCCCCATGGTGAATTCCTCCACATGCACAGTATAATGACCCTACTGTACCTCACCTCAACTCCCAGGGCAAAGTTTGCTGACCCCAACACAGTATGATCCCCCAATTGTGAGCCCTTAGAGCTAGAGAGGATGGTAGGTAATAAGGGAGTGTGTTATACATAATAAAAGATGAAACTATATAACTAAGGACGGCGCTATACATAATAAGCGAGTACACTATATACTAAGGGCGTATGCTATACATAATAAGTGAGTACACTATGTACTAAGGGACTGTGCTATACATAATAAGCGAGTACACTATGTACTAAGGGACTGTGCTATACATAATAAGCAAGTACACTATGTACTAAGGGACTGTGCTATACATAATAAGCGAGTACACTATATACTAAGGGCGTATGCTATACATAATAAGCGAGTACACTATGTACTAAGGGACTGTGCTATACATAATAAGCGAGTACACTATGTACTAAGGGACTGTGCTATACATAATAAGGCTACATTCCTGCATTGAGCATGTCCTATTCTAATCCTCAAAATCAGATCAGAACAGGACGTTCTCTGACGCTCACAGATCTCATTCTCATATCCGTGATTTTCATGGATGTGTGAATGGACCTATAAAACTGTACGAGTCCGTGGACCATCCGATAAAAAAATCTGGCAGCACACGGACATTTCACACAAATGTGAGAATGTGACCTAAGGGATTTTACAGATAACATTATCACTCCAAGTCACACAGTGCAGATACAGAATAATATCTACATCCAGGCACTTACCGCTGACGTCTCATCTGATCAGAGCCGGTTTCTGCTGCTTCTTCTCCGTCTGGTCAGACCTTCATGTCGACATCTCCCAGCCACGACTCGTCTGGTCACCATGATCCTCCAGCCTAGAAAATAACAAGGTCACATATATTGTATATATACTTGTGTCTCCCCCGCACTGCGCCCCTGAATACAGATATGTAGACCCCCATTAATATACTATTAGCCACTTAGTAATCAAAATATAAAGTGATAAGCAGCACTGTGCCCCCCATCTATATATATAATCGTCTTATCCCGTCTGTCTGTCTGTCTGTCTGTCCAGGAAATCCCGCGTCGCTCATTGGTCCGGCAGCAGCCAATCAGCGCCGCGGGATTTCTGAAAAAAGATGGCGGCCGTTAGCGGCTCATCTGCGGGACGGAGCTGAGCGGCGATGCAGCCGGGAGATGAGCGCCGCGAGGCGCTCATCTCCCGGCCGGCAACAGCAGAAGGAACCCGACCGCCGGACCCATCTGCGGGACGGAGATGCAGTCGGGAGATGAGCGGCGCGAGGCGCTCATCTCCCGGCTGGTAGCAGCGGATGGACCGCCGGCGCCACTGACCTCCTTCTGGAAGAGAGGACTGGGGAGCGGCGCTGCAGGTCGGGATACTTCTCCTGCGAGCGCCCGCTCATGTCCCGGGTTCTCGCAGCGGAAGTACCCGCACAGGCAGCGGCGCTCCCCGGTCCTCACCAAGACGATTCGATGATTGGTCGCGGTCTTCGGACCCGACCAATCACTGATCTTAGCGCAAAAGTTAAACACCGCTGTGGTGATTGGTCGCCGACGCTGCCCGCGACCAATCACCGATTTGGGCACCACATTTAAATATCGGCCGCGACCAATCAGCACAGCAGTGTTTAAATCTGGAGCCAAGATCGGTGATTGGTCGCGGCCGATATTTAAATTTGGCGCCCAAATCGGTGATTGGTCGCGGGCAGCACAGCGGTGTTTAAATGTGGAGCCAAGATCGGTGATTGGTCGCGGCCGATATTTAAATTTAGCGCCCAAATCGGTGATTGGTCGCGGGCAGCGCCCGCGACCAATCAGCGATTTTTAACACAAATGTCCGGACCTTTGTAACACCATGCGGATACTGTGGGGACATCAGCGGCTAGGGTGTGAAGGGAGGCCAGCGCCAGCGACCAATCAGCGATTTTTAACACTGGTCGCTGCGGGTCGGGATACTTCTGCTGCGAGCAGTCGCTCATGTCCCGGGTTCTCGCAGCGGAAGTAGCCGCACAGGCAGCGGCGCTCCCCGGTCCTCACTAATACGATTCCGCTCCCCGCTCCTCACCAATACGATTCGCTGATTGGTCGCGCTCTCCGCACGCGACCAATCAGTGATCTTGGCGCTAAAGTTAAACACCGCTCTGCTGATTGGTCGCGGCCGCTGCCCGCGACCAATCACCGATTTGGGCGCCACATTTAAATAGCGGCCGCGACCAATCACCGATCTTGCCGCCACATTTAAACACTGCTGTGCTAATTGGTCGCGGACGCCAGCCGCGACCAATCAGCGAGCTTGGCGCCAAATTTAAACAACGCTCTGCTGATTGATCGCGGTCGCTGGCCGAGATCAATCAGCAGTATTAGCGCAAAATTTAAACAACGCTCTACTGATTGGTCGCGGCCTTCAGCCGCGACTAATCAGCGATTTTGGCGCCAAATTTAAACACTGCTCTGCTAATTGGTCGCGGTCGCCGGCCGCGACCAATCAGTAGTATTGTCGCTAGAGATGAGCGTTGTTCTACTCGAACTGTTCGCCAATCTCAAATTCGAGCTGTTTTGGGCGGTGTTCGAGCCGTTCGGCGAACACGAACAATTTGAGAAAAATTCGGCTGTTCGAGGTTATGTTCGATAACTGTTCGTGCACCAAAATCATAACTGGATTTTTTCTCAGTAATGATGAAAATTAATGTTAATCCGCAGTTTGAGTGTACAGCGGGGCGGGGGGAGGGGCAGGGGATGGATCTCTGCAGGAACAATGAAGATCTCCATTTTTTTTTCTCTTTCCCGCATTTACAGTGGGGAGGTGCAATCTGTCAGCCTATCAGCAGTGCACACACGGAGCGAAGTGCTTTTTTTCACACAAGCAAGGGCATGTGTCATTGGCAGTGTATGTCACATGTCCTTGCCCTATAAGACCAAGCCATTTTCCCCGTCGCCACCATTTTCTCACTGCTGCAGCTGCGTGTTAGACGGCACCGCTGTTGCTGTGTGCGCTATACCTTGTTAATTTCAAGCCAATTTTCGCACAAATATACAGATAGCTTGGGAGTAGGGAATAGTTGTGATTGCAGTCCTTTTAAGGACTAGGTTACAGCATTTCCTACGACTTTTATCAGGGAGGTCTGTGCTCTTAAATAGATAGGTTGTGGGAGTAAAGACTAATTGTAATTGCAGTCCTTTTCAGGACTAGGTTACATCAGTTCCTATCAGTTTTTGCCAGGCAGGTCTGTGCCAGTGCTGTGCAAGTTTTTTTCACAGCATTTGGCTGAATCTAGCAAAGCTAATCCTTTTTGGCCTATTGCAGAGTGTGTTAGTCAGTGGAGTAGCCTATCTGTGTTGCAAGATATACCACCTGTGTATAGAATACCAATTTTTTTACTGCACCTAGTGAAGTAAAATCTTTTGGGCATAGCATCATTCTATTAGTCCATCTATACTGACCTCCATCAGGTTGCAAACTGAATATAATTTTTTTCTGCATCTAGCTCTGAAAAAATATTTGGGCTTCTAGCAGTGTGTGGGACTTGGTCTATTAGTCCATCTATACTGACCTCCATCAGGTTGCAAACTGAATATAATTTTTTTCTGCATCTACCTCTGAAAAAATATTTGGGCTTCTAGCGGTGTGTGGGACTTGGTCTATTAGTCCATCTATACTGACCTCCATCAGGTTGCAAATTAAAAATAATTTTTTTCTGCATCTAGCTCTGAAAAATTATTTGGGCTTCTAGCAGTGTGTGGGACTTGGTCTATTAGTCCATCTATACTGACCTCCATCAGGTTGCAAATTAAAAATAATTTTTTTCTGCATCTAGCTCTGAAAAAATATTTGGGCTTCTAGCGGTGTGTGGGACTTGGTCTATTAGTCCATCTATACTGACCTCCATCAGGTTGCAAATTCAAAATAATTTTTTTCTGCATCTAACCCAGCCAATAGTTTTGGCCTAATACCACAGTTTGGCCACTCAGCTCTGCTCGGTTACCATCCATTGTTTTTTTGTGCAAACAACTCCAGAGTTGTGAATTAGTTAACCACCAAAATGAGTGGAAAAAGGCCTGCTGCTGGTGGAAAGGGGAATAGGCGTGTTGGGAAGGGGAAAAAAGGTTGTGTCCGTGGGGTAGGTGTTAAAGCAACAGTAACATCTGCAGAAGAAAGACCATCTTCCAGCCAAACTAAAATGTCTACTTCTTTTAGCGGACAATGTGATAAGATCCCTTTCTTACGGCCACGCCAATCGCTACAAATTCCAGATGAGGCACAAAAACAGCAGGTGCTTCAACGGATATCAAGTGCTCCTTTAAGTGGGCTCTCCTCCACATCAACTTCAACATCACAAATACTCCAGTCCTCAAAGGTGTCACCCAAATCGCACTTGCTTCCTCACAGCTCCCAAATCTCCAGCTGCCCGTCTGAGTATGAGGTAGAACAGATGGTTGAGTCTGCAGAGCTGTTTACTCATACTATAGCCTGGGAATCAGAGGTCGACTCCAGCGCTTCTGTGAATCCAGACGAGGAAATGATCTGCACTGATGCCCAGAATCTTTATGAGTCGGATCCAGGACCAGACGCAGAAGGTTCTGACCATAATGTAGACCCTCATTCCCAAACTGTAACTCCTGTTGGTGGAGACAATGAGGAAGACGATGATAAGACTCAAATACCTGATTGGAGCGACAACTTTAGTTTTTTGTCAGGGCAGGAACAGGTTGGCTCTGAGGACGACGGGTGTGATAACGCACAGGGTGATGATGATGAGGTCGGAGATCCCACTTACTGTCAACCCACAGTCAGCCAAGAGATGAGGTCAGCAGAGGAGGTGGAGGAAGATGCTAGTGACGACGAGGTCAGGTTGCGCCTTCCTGGACAGAGACGTAGTACTGGAAGCACGTCAACAACTGCATCCTCAAACACAACTCTGCCTCTCACCACAAGTCGTGGTGGCTCTTCAGGTCGCATGGGTGCTAAGCCTTGCATAGCCTGGGCATTTTTTCAGATCGATAAAGATGACCCAACTCGTGTTATCTGTAACATTTGTCAGCAAAAGCTAAGTAGAGGCCAAAAAATACATAGTTTGAGTACTTCATGCATGAACCGGCACATGGACATGAAGCATAAGTTGCAGTGGGAAGCTCAGTGTGCTACAATGCGGCCTAGCCGGCCGGGCCAATCACCGTCTGCCATATCTTGTGCATCCGCGGCCTCTTCATCCTCTGTGACTGGGGGGACAGCAGTCACACCTGTTTTGGGGCGCAGACCTGCCACCTCTTTACCCGCAACAGCCAGCGTGATTGGCAGGTCATCATTTTCTTTGGAGGTGGTAACACCAGCTGGTGTTGAGCGCTGTCCGACATCGATAGCACCACCTTTGGATCAAGGCAACCTAACATGTCCGCCTGCATCTTCCTCACAGACCGGCAGTTTGCCGGGGACACCCTTATCAACCCCGTCTAAGCACAATAGCCAGCCCTCGGTCCCTCAGATGTGGACAAGTAAAAGACCATTTCCTCCTAGCCATGAGAAAGCTAAGAGGTTGAATTTCACCATCTGCAAGCTCTTGGCTACAGAAATGCTGCCTTTCCGCCTGGTGGACACAGAGGATTTTCGAGACCTTATGTCCGTCGCAGTGCCCCAGTACCAGATGCCCAGTCGGCACTACTTCTCAAAGAAAGGTGTGCCTGCGCTCCACCAGCATGTCGCACACAACATCACCGCTTCTTTGAGAAACTCTGTGTGTGACAGGGTGCATTTCACCACAGACACTTGGACGAGTAGGCATGGACAGGGGCGTTACATGTCGCTGACTGGGCACTGGGTAACTATGGTGACAGCAGGACAAGGGGCTGCTGTCCAAGTCTTGCCGTCCCCACGAGTTGTGCGTCAATCCTCTTTATGTCAAAGTTCCTCCACTGCTTCTGCCTCCTCAACCTCCTCTCGGTCTTCCACCTGCACCCAAAGCCTGTCTGGTCATGCCACAAGCTTTCTAACTGCACAGAAGGGATCCTGCACACCTCCTTACTATGCTGGCAGTAGGGCTCAACGTCATCAGGCGGTTTTTACATTGAAATGTCTGGGAAATGTGAGTCACACAGCTGAGGAGTTGTGGTCAGTTCTGGAGAACCAATTTCATGAATGGTTGTCTCCACTGGACCTGAAACCAGGGAAGGCCATGTGTGACAATGCTGCAAACCTGGGTGCGGCCCTTCGCCGGGGCAATGTCACACACGTGCCTTGTATGGCTCACGTGTTGAACCTGGTTGTCCAGCAATTTTTAGCCCACTATCCCAGACTAGATGGCCTTCTGCAGAGGGCACGGTCGCTGTGTGCTCACTTCCGCCGTTCGCATCCCACAGCTCAGCGACTTACATCTCTACAGAAGTCGTTGGGCCTGCCACTTCACCGGCTAAAATGCGATGTGCCTACCCGGTGGAATTCAACTCTGCACATGTTGCAGCGACTGTGGCAGCACCGACAAGCCCTGGTGCAATACGTTCTGACGTATAGCCTGGGCCAACGAGATTCAGAGGTGGGGCAAATCACGCTGGAGGAGTGGTCTCAGATCAGGGACCTATGCACCCTTCTGCACAGTTTTGAAATGGCGACGAAGATGTTTAGTGCTGACGATGCCATTATCAGCATGACTATTCCGGTGATTTACATGCTGGAGCACATGTTAAACAGAATTCGGAGTCAGGTGGTGGCACAAGAGGAGGTGGAGGAAGTAGAGGAGGAGGAGTTGTATGCGTAAGGGCTAACATCTGCAAGGTCCAGACGGTCGGCAGCACCAAGGCGGCAGGCATGTGAGGGTGGGGGAGATGGTTTTACCAGGGCGCATGGTAGCAGCCAAACTAGTGAGGAAGGTGCAGGAGCCCAGGAAGAAGTGGAGGATGAACTGATGGAAGACTCATCAGATGAGGGAGACCTTGATCACATTTCTGTTGTGCGAGGTTGGGGGGAGAGGACAGAGGAAGGAAGCATGATTGTTACCTCGCCACCAACACAACAGGGACTTGGTGCTCCTGGATGCGCAACACACATGAGTGCCTTCTTGCTGCACTACCTGCAACATGACCCTCGAATTGTGAGAATTAGAAATAATCCTGACTACTGGGTTGCCACACTGTTAGATCCCCGGTACAAAAGTAAATTTGCAGAAATTATTCCTGCCATAGAAAGGGATGCACGCATGCAGGAGTATCAGCAGAGACTGTTGCAGAATCTTACATGTGCTTTTCCACAAAATACCAGTGGTGCACGTAGTGAATCTCACAGTTCCAACTTGCCAACCGTGGGACCGTCAAGTGTTCAGCACTCAAACCGTAACAGAACCACAGTATCTGCTGGTAACATCAATTTTGCGGAATCATTTCACCACTTTTTTAGCCCATCCTTTGCAAGGCCACAGGAGACAAGAAGTCTGACACATAGTCAACGCCTAGAGACGATGGTACAGGAGTATCTCCAAGTAAACATTGAAGCCACGACTGTGTCACTGGACCCTTGCTCTTTTTGGGCTTCCAATCTGGATAAATGGCCGGAGCTAGCCACTTACGCCTTGGAGATCTTGTCATGCCCCGCAGCCAGCGTTCTGTCTGAACGTGTGTTCAGCGCTGCTGGTGGTGTGCTGACAGATAAGCGCACGCGGCTCTCCACTGATAATGTAGACAGACTCACGTTCATAAAGATGAACAAATCATGGATCCGAAACGACTTTTCTACCCCTGTGTCATCCTGGGGAGAGTAAAAGCTTGATGATTGGTTAAAATCACCCTACCAAACGTTTTAAGCTTTCAAATTACTAATCATGTTTATCTGTATCTTGACTGGAAAATAATTTGGGCTTTGTAGCAGTGTGCAGCACTGATCCTATTAGGCCATCTATAATAAGCTTCACCAGATTTAAAATTAAAAATAATTTTTAGCTGCATCTAGCCCGGAAAATAATTTTGGGGCTCCGAGATGCGCAAGGCACATAAGTGCCTTTTTGCTGCACTACCTGCAGCATGACCCTCATATTGTCAGAATTCGAAGTAATCATGACTACTGGGTTGCCACACTCTTAGATCCCCCAAACTTTTCGATCAACCTTTTCATTTTAATAAAGACCAAAAAAATGGTCATTTTTGAAATTATAAGCATTAGCAGGTTGTTAGAAACTGAAATCAAACAGTTTTCAACTCAAAACTTTATTCTAGGTGATGTTACATTTTCACATAGGACCCCTTGTTCGAAAGGAGCTTCTGAACTCTCTCGTCCATTGAATTTGTCAGGTTTTGGATGGTTTCTGCTTCAATTGTTTTGCATGAGGACAGAATACCCTCCCAGAGCTGTTGCTTAGATGTGAACTGCCTCCCGCCATCATAGACACTCCTTTTAATGATCCTCCAAAGGTTCTGAATGGGGTAGAGGTCAGGGGAGCATGGGGGTCACACCATAAGTTTGTCCCCTTTTATGCCCATATCAGCCAGAGATGCAGATGTTTTATGTGCAGCATGAGATGGTGCATTATCATGCAGAAAAATGATCTTGCTGTGAAATACACGGTTCTTCTTCTTGAACCATGGCAGGAAGTGCTGTTTGAGAAAATCCACATACATTATGGAGTTCATCTTTTCGCCTTCAGGGATCCTAAAGGGGCCGACAATCTCTCTCCCCATGATTCCAGCCCAAAACATTACTCCACCTCCTCCTTGTTGGCGCTGTAGCCGTGTTTGCGTGGGGTGTCCATCAACCAGCCATCCTCCACTCCATCCATCTGGACCATCGAGCGCTGCACGGCACTCATCCGTGAACAAAACAGTTTTGAAATCAGTCTTCATGTAATGTTTGGCCCACTGGAGCCGTTTCTGCTTGTGTGAAGTGGATAGAGGAGGTCGACAGGATGGCGTATGCACAGCTGCAAACCTCTGAAGGACCCTGCATCTTGTTGTTCGGGGGACGTTGGAGGCACAAGCAGCTTCAAAAACTTGTCTGCTGCTATGACAAGGCTTTTTTGCCGCTGCTCTTTCAACCTGACGTAATTGCCTGTAGGAAAGAGTCCTCAATTTGCCCTTATCAGCACGCACACGTGTGTACTGTGAATCAGCTACATACTTCTTGATTGCCAAGACACTTCATCCTGATCATCGCACAATGTTGATTGTAGTCATGCCTTGACCTAAACACTCCACAATTTGTTGCTTCTCAGCAGCCGACACATCCTTTTTCTTTCCCATTTTGGCAGAAAATGTAGGCTGCTTAATAATGTGAGAGAGCCTTCTTAAGTAGTCTTGCCTTTCATTGGACACACCTGCCAAACTAATTAGCACAGGTGTCTGCAATTGCTTACAGTGATATAAAGAGCCCTGACACACATCACCATCAATGAGTTTAACTGACAAACAAACAAATTCTTCCCTTATCACTCCTAAACACTTTTTGTATAATAATTTGGAACGCAGTGTACATGTGCTTTTCCACAAAACACCAGTGGTTCACGTAGTGAATCTTACAGTTCTAACTTGCCAACCGTGGTCTGTATGGAGTTGTTCAATAAAGGGTCCAAAATTAAGATAACATAGATGGGAGAGGTCTCTATGAATAGGAATTCCTAAGTATTTGATACCCTGTGAGGGCCAGGCAAAGGGAAAGTTGGACTGGATGGAATCCTATATGGATTTGGGGAGGGAGACATCGAGGGCCTCAGACTTCGCTGCATTGATTTTAAAATTTTACCATGTAACAAAGTGATCTATTTCAGCCATAACAGCATGGATGGATATATGTGATTGAGTGATATATACTAGGATATCATCAGCAAATAGAGAGCACTTGTACTCGGTGCCTCCCACCTCAATCCACCTAATATTGGGGTTATGGCGAATTGATGAGAGCAGGTGCTCCGTCACTAGGATGTATAAGAGAGGGGACAGAGGACATCCCTGCCTTGTCCCATTGGTGATTGTGAAAGGTGATGAAAATGTTCTGACGCACCCCCTGGGCCTTGGGACACCCGGAGCCGGACCCTTTTTGGTGGATGCTGGTGGTTGTAGTCTTCGTGGCGGCGACCCGGTTCCGTGGCTCAGGGCGGTCAAACCAGTGGCGGAACTATTTATGTGGTTTTGATGTTTAAATGTCCGACTACGCCACCCGTGGATTGCGGTCAGAGTGAACCGCCGCTACAGGGCAGACCGCTGAGGCTGGTGTTGTGGGTGCAGCAGAGCGTAGCATAACTCCCCACGGGAGGAGTATAGCCTCAGGGCAGTGTATGCAGAGGATGGGGGTGATGGTGCAGGGCAGCAGCAGTAACGACACGGAGTCAGTGATGCAGTTCAGGGCCTTTACTCACAGTTCTTATTATCCAGACCACGTCTGCAGGTAACGGCTGCCCACGTCGTACTGTGCTCACCAGGTGAGGGGCTCAGACAACTCCCAGATAACTTTGGAGCACTTCACAGGACCCCCTTTGTGTGTCCTTTGTCTGGCCTTTCTTACCAACACTTCTGTCCGGCTGCCTCGGGCCTCCTCTTGGTAAACTTGGCGCCAGTTTCCCTGACCCTATGTGGTGCCTTCCTAGCGGGTGTAGCGAGGGGCTGCGCCACATAAAATATCAGAGCCTCCGGTTTCTAGCTGAGGGTCGTTTCCTGCCTCCACTAGTTCGGGGACCGGTCTCCCCCTTTGGCCTGACCCCTCCACGCAGGTGGATTCGGGCGTGCGGTGGCGACTCGCCCGTCCGCACCCCTGGGATCCCTTCATTCCTCGTTCCTCTTCCTTCCTTCTCCCTCTTCCAGGCCTGGGCCTCTGTTACTAGGCCCGCCTCCGGAGCAGAGCTCATGCAGAGCCCCTGCTCCCTGCCACTTCTGCTCAGACTTCTCTGCACTGAACTAAGATGGTGCCCACCTTTTATACTCCCTTCTCAATGCACCCAGGAACTGCTTCCTCCCTGCTCCTGCACTACAGGGTTCCCCTTCCTCAGTGTTCCCTCCCCCCACTCCAGCCAGGGACAGGGACTGTCGTGCCCATCTCAGGGGCATATTGGTCGCCCTGCCCCACGGCAATGTGGTGTAATGCATGCAGGTGTCGGGTCCTGATCCACACTCCATCCTTACCTGAGAGTGAGATATCACACCTCTGGGTGAGGTGCAATACGTCTGTAGCAACCGAGCCCTCAGGGTGCTACAGTTCCATTTATCTTCAGCCTAGGTGACGTATTGCGATACAGGGCCGTGATTTTGGCTATAAAAGGGTCCCCTAGACCCCTACCCCAAGCTTTTTAAGAGAATCATATATGGCGTGCCAGGAGACTCTATGGAATGCTTTCTCAGCATCCAACGAGAGTATCTAATTACAAATTTTTAACTGCATCTAGCCCAGGAAATACTTTGTGCCTAGTAGCAGTGTCTGCTAGTGAGCGGATTATCCCGGCTGTTAAGCAAGCTGCACCACCTGTAGTTTAGACACTTAATTTTTTCAAAGGAAATGCTTCGGGACCATGGGATACTTAGTGAAGAGCATCAGGAGGCACCCCAAGGCATAGGGGCTGGGACTGGCAGTAGGATGCCTTGCGGTGGACAGCCGAGCTCGATCCTTATAAAAGCTTTTTAACTGCAGCAGCTTTAGTGGACGCTACTGGAGCTGGAATTACCGCGGCTGCTGGCATGAGACTTGCCCTCCAATAGATCCTTGTAAATGGATTTAAAGTGTATTCATTCAAATTAGAGAGACAATTTAAATTAAAAAGCTTAGAGCTGCCTCCACCACAGGGGGGCTCGCTCGACCCACCAGCGGACAGGCACCAGTATTGGGAGAGGGGGGCTGGCCGTCAGGGTTCACCGCGGCTCTGGCACAAACCCGGCGACACGGAGGTGGCACGGGCAGGAGCGGACTGGCCGTGTCGGCTTCTCACTTTTTGGATTTTAGAAGGGCATGACATGCCTATATCTGTGTCTCCCCCTCCTTTTACTCCTCCACCTCTTTTATTTTCGCATGACTATATGTACTTGTCACTTTTCCATGTGTTAGTTATGTCTTCTGAGCAGTTTGTCAGCTTTTGGACACCTTTGAAGGTGTTTTCTATGTGTTTCTATGTGTTTTTGTTTGCCTGCCATTGGTTTTAACGGTGTTCGAAGGTGTTCGACGAACAGTTCGACGAACAGTTCGGCGAACACACGGGTGTTCGACGAACCGAACCGAACTCGAACACTACGGGGGTGGCTCAACACTAATTGTCGCCAAATTTAAACACCTCTTTGCTGATTGGTCGCGGTCGCGACTAATCAGCGATTTTGGTGCCAAATTTAAACATGCTCTCCATTCCTCACTAACACGGTTCGCTGATTGGTCGCGGCCGCCGCACGCGACCAGTCAGCGATTTTGGCGCCAAATTTAAACACCGCTCTGCTGATTGGTTGCGGCCGCCATCCGCGACCAATCAGCGAGATTGGCGCCAAATTTAAACAACGCTCTGCTGATTGGTCGAAGCCGGCGACCGCGACCAATCAGCAGAGCGATGCAGAGCGGGGTTTAAATTTGGCCCCAAAGTCGCTGATTAGTCGCGTCTGACGGCCGCGACCCATCAACAGAGCATTTTTTAAATTTTGCGCCAAGATCGCTGATTGGTCCCCGCCGTCAGACGCAACTAATCAGCGACTTTGGGGCCAAATTTAAACCCCGCTCTGCATCGCTCTGCTGATTGGTCGCGGTTGGCGGCCGCGACCAATCAGCAGTATTGGCGCCAAATTTAAACACCGCTCTGCTGATTGGTCGCGACTAATCAGCGATTTTGGTGCCAAATTTAAATACGCTCTCCAGTCCTCACTAACACGGTTCGCAGATTGGTCGCGGCCGCCGCCCGCGACCAGTCACCTATATTGCCGCCAAATTTAAACACCGCTTTGCTGATTGGTCGCGGTTGCCGAACGCGACCAATCAGCGATTTGGGCGCCAAATTTAAACGCCGCTCTGCTAATTGCGCCCCGTCGGCCGCATACCTATTCTAGAATACCCGATGCGTTTGAATCGGGCCACCATCTAGTTAACTATAATCTCCATCTGCCAATAATATAAATTATTCAGTCTCTGTGACTCTCCCCAATTAACTGTAAGGCTATGTGCACACGGAAAATATACAAGCACCCCCATCATTGCTCTGTCCCAGCACCTCCATCATTGCTCTCTCCCAACACCCCCGTCATTGCTATGTCCCAGCACCTCCCGTCATTGCTCTCTACCAGCACCCCCAACATTGCTCTGTCCCAGTACCCGTCATTGCTCTCCCAGCACCCTCGTAATTGCTCTCTCCCAGCACCCCCGTCATTGCTCTCTACCCGCACCCCCGTCATTGCTCTCTCCCTGCACCCCCATCATTGCTCTCTCCAAGCAACCCCCGTCATTACTCTCCCAGCACCTCCATCATTTCTCTCTCCCAGCAACCCGTCATTGCTCTCCCCATCCCCGTCATCGGTCTACTAATCCCCATCACTGCTCTTCTCAGCCCCACCATTGCTCTCCCCAGGCCCATCAGCGCTCTCCCCAGCCCCATCAGCCCCACCATTGCTCTCCCCAGCCCCATCAGCCCCACTATTGCTCTCCCCAGCCCCATCAGCCCCACTATTGCTCTCTCCAGCCCAATCAGCCCCATTATTGCTCTCCCCAGCGTTTCAGTAAAAATAAAAAAAATAAAACACTTACCTCTCTGCCCGTTCCCCCGCAAGCTGCAGCATCACTGCTCTTCCAAGCCCACCATTGCTCTCCCCAGACCCATCAGCATTCTCACCAGCCCCATCAGCCTCACCATTGCTCTCCCCAGCCCCAGCAGCCCCACCATTGCTCTCCCCAGAGCCATCAGCCCCATTATTGCTCTCTCCAGCCCCATCAGCCCCATTATTGCTCTCCACAGTGTTTCAGTAAAAATAAAAAAATAAAAAACACTTACCTCTCTGCCCATTGCCCTGCAGGCCGCAGCATCCCTGTTGTCTGCAATTTCCTCCCTCACACAGGCCCACGCTGCATGATGATGTCATCAAGCAGCACGTGCCTGTGTGAGGGAGGAAGCGGCGGACAGGAAGCAGAGGACGGATCTCTGCAGCTCCGCTGCCATTCTGTCCTTTCAGCTCCACCAGCAGCGGTATGTCCGCCCCTGGACTGCTATGGGCCCCCCCAGCTCACGGGCCCCATAACAGTCGCGTGGTCTGCTGTCATTGGTGGTACGCCACTGCCTCTGGGTGTGGTTAAGAGGTTAAAATGGAGTCCGTTGTTTGACACATGGTCTGTGTATGGAGGGAGAAGGCCTCCTGTGTGGTTGATCCAGACTAAGCCAGGGTACTGAATGCTATCCAGCCTGTGTGACCACAGGACTGGCAAACCAAAGACTTTGTTTAAAGGACTGTTTTCTTTATTTCGCCTGCACTGAAGGCTGTTTATTTTTCGTTTTGCTTGTGAATGGATAATGAAACAATAAACCGACATGGAGGTTTAAACGGAAACGATTCCTGTTTTGCCTCCCGACGCACCCAAGTGAGAAGCATTCCCTATAATTGGTGTTAGAAGTGCGGGCAGTGTTCCCAACAAACATATGTAACTGCTGCATGTCCTTGGTGAAGGCGGCCACAAGCCAGTAAGTGACGTCAGACAAAATGGAGGAGCTGTTTAAATATCTGATGCAAGCACAGCAGCAACAGCACCAGCAACTGTTACAGCAGCAACAGCTAGCGCAACAGGAGACCAGTAAGGTGCTTAGGCAGCAGCTCCAGCAGCATCGGCAACAGCACCAGCGCTGACAACAGCAGCAGCAGATCAATTTGTTAACTGAAGCGGTTAATCGCATGGCGACAGCTCCAACTGCAAGGTCAGTGGACGAGTTTTCCATCCACAAGGCGGTAGGGAGAGCCCTGCAGAAAATGACCCCGTAGGATGACATAGAGGCTTTTTTGACCGTGTTTGAAAGGGTCACTGAGAGAGAGAAACTTCCGCTAGAGCAATGGGCAGAGGTGCTGGCGCCATACTTGACGGGGGAACCCCAGAAGGCCTACTATGACTTGGCCTTGCAAGACACCAAGGAATATGGCAAGCTAAAAGATGAAAATTTGGCACGCTTCGGGGTGACGATGACTGTCAGTGGGCAGAGGCCCAAAGGGGGGGGGGGGTATTCAAGGTCCAAAAGGGCGGAAGAGGTAATGCCGAATGTCCCTGCTGGTGATATTATATAGTGGAAATGTCATGGCCCAGGCCATATAGCCGCACGTTGCCCCCTGACTTGAGAGCAAATGGACTATAACCTGGTTGGCAAGTAATTGGACTGCTAGACTCAGGGAGTCTGGTGACCCTTGTGAGGTCCACTCTTCCTCTCCAACTGATCCCTGGGAAGAAGGTTGGAGTCTGTTGCGTTGCATTCATGGCGATGCTAAAGACTATCCAGTGGCCAGAGTGGACATTGAAACGGCTCAAGGTACTGAGTCCCATGAGGTCGGCGTTGTCCAGGAGTTATTGCACCTAATTATCATAGGTCGGGACTTTTGTTTGTTCTGGGACCTGTGGGGGAAGGGGACAGGGCTTAGTTGCTCGGATAAGAAACGGGGTGGCCCTAAAGAAGTATCACCACACCCAGAGTCGAACGAGTTTCCCTTCTGTGTCCTTGTGGGGGATGAAGAGGTAGTGTCTCCTGAGGCCGATATTCCTGAGCTAGGAGTGACTTGCGAAAATTTTGGGTCCGCCCAACATAGGGACCTAACTCTAAGAGAAGCATTTAACAATGTAATCGTCATAAATGGTATAGGACAGGAGACGGGGGCTGACATCAGGGTTCCCTATTTTATGTTGAGTGGGGAATTATACCGGGTTACGAAAGTAAGGGGGAAGCTAGTGGAACAGTTATTGGTACCAGGACCCTATAGACGGAGGGTGTTGGACATGGTCCATTCACATGTCTTAGGTGGCCATCTGGGGGTGGAGAAAACTCAAGAACGGATCATGCAGAGGTTCTATTGGGAAATCTTAAAGTATTGCAGGTCCTGTCCCACATGCCAGCTAACTGCCCTCACCTCCCACTTTCGAAGTCCCCTAGTACCATTACCCATCATAGAAGTGCCGTTTGAGAGAATTGCCATGGAATTGGTCGGTCCCCTGGTTAAGTCTGCTCAAGGGCATCAATATATATTGGTCATCCTGGACTATGCTACGCGGTACCCTGAAGCTGTTCCTCTGAGAAACTCCTTGGCGAAAAGTATAGCCCGCGAGTTGGTCCACATATTTTCTTGGACAGGATTACCGAGCGAAATTCTGACAGCTCAAAGAACACCCTTTATAAGTAAGGTGATGAGGGAAAGGTGTAAGGCCCTGCAAATTACACAACTAAAGACGTCAGTATACCATCCCCAGACAGATGGCTTTGTGGAAAGGAATGCTTGGCCATCAAGTGGGCGGTGGACCCTTTACGTTACTATCTGTTAGGGCGAAAATGCAAATTAGTATCAGACCATGCCCCACTCAGGTGGATGAGGGAGAAAAAGAGACAAATTGCTAGGGTCACCTTCTGGTTTTTAGCCCTACAGGATTTCAGCTTCCATGTGGAACAGAGAGCCAGGAAGCTACATGCCAATGCCCTCTCAAGAATCCCTTGTCTAGTAGTAGAAGGTGCCAAACCCCACGGCTTTATGCAGAGGGGGAGGTATGTAAGGCAGCTACCGGACATATAGTTGATGGGAGGTATGTATCACAGAGATGGCTGTCATCTGTGATGTAATACTGGAGTGTTGCTCTAGTGCACATTGCACTAACAGGATTGTTTGGTACATCTGGGTCAGGTTTTACAGGCGGCCTGAAGAGATGGGCGGGTCTGGCTGCCCACATACCTCACCTCTGGGTGTGATTAAGAGGTTAAAATGGAGTCTGTTGTTTGACACATGTTCTCTCTGTGTGGTGGGAAAAGGCCTGTGTGATATCCGGACTGAGCGAGTGTACTGGACGCTATCCAGCCTGGACTGAACTAACCTGAGACTTTGTCTAAAGGACTGTTTTCTTAGCTTTGCTTGCACTGAAGGCTGTTTATTTTTCCTTTTGCTTGTGGATGGTTTATGAAAGCAATAAACTGACATGGAGGTTTAAACGGAAACGCCTCCTGTTTTGCCTCCCGACGCACCCAAGTGAGCAGCACCCCCTACAGGGGGTATTTGAGGATTGGAATGAAAGGGGTTGTCTGGTTAAAATAAATGGTCACCTAATTGTAGGATAGCTGACAACTTTCTGATCGAGGGGAAACTTTTGTCCCAGTTACAAGTTGGCTCAGCAGGTTGGACGCCCGACTGCTGCTCCATTCAGGAATTCCAGGAATGGAGCACAGGTCGCACATGTGCACTGCTGATCAGTGGGGGTTCGAGTGGTCAGATCCTCACTGATCAATAAGAAAAGTGCATAGGTAATAACATGTTTTAACCGGTCAACCCTTTAAGAAATACTGGTATACACCTGAGAGATACAGAGAGTAGCCCAACATTGAATGATATTTGCCGCAGAAATGTGTCTTGCGGGTCTTCATTGGTTAAAATTAAACTGCAAAATCCTGCACAGTAAACAAGCGCGACAATGAGCGTCCTGAGACCCCGTACATTATTTATGGATGTGCGGAGCTGAGGTTTGGGCTTCTGTGGTTATAGCTCCTGGGAAAACCGATGTTATAACATGAAGGACACTGTTAGCTGTTACTATCAGCAATATTATATCTGAGCAGATATGTTCACCCATTGGGTTCATAGATTCCATCAACTTCTCCTAATGTTTCTTTGTTGTCATCAATGTTAATAAAATATTTTGAAAGAATCACACCGGAGAAATGAAGAACCAAACATCAATAACCAGCGTTCTTCTCATGAGTCTGTCAGATAATCAGAGGACCATCCATGTCCTCTTCACCGTCTTTCTCCTCGTCTACCTGATGACCGTCTTCACCAACGTTCTGATCATCCTCCTAGTAGTTACTTGCTCTTCTCTTCACACACCCATGTATTTCTTTCTTGGAAACTTGGCATTCTTGGACATGTCCTACTCATCGGTGACTGCTCCGAGGATGCTCTTTGGCCTCACCACCCGATATTGGTCCATCTCCCTCCCAGACTGCATAGCACAAGTGTTCTTTGTCATCTATTTTGGTTGCTCTGAGGCTTTCTTGTTGTCCTCCATGTCTTACGATCGTTATGTTGCCATCTGCCACCCCCTCCATTACTCCCAGGTCATGTCCTGGAGCAAGTGCTCTCAGATAGTGTCTTTGAGTTGGTCGTCTGCTTTGCTTCCCTCGATGCTCTATACTTTATGTTTAATAAGGTTGACGTTCTGTGGTCCCAACTTCATCCAGAATTTCATTTGTGATCTGCCCAATTTGTTCCAGATCTCCTGTACTGATATTTCCATCAATCTCCTAGTCCTAATAATTGTTGGCTGTTTTCTTGGCATCATAGCTTTTGGTACCACATTTTACTCCTATGTTAGAATATTTAGGACAGTGCGAATGATTCGCACCAGTGGCGGAAAACGTAAAGCTTTCTCTACCTGTACGTCTCATCTGACTGTGGTTTTCATTTTTTACGCATCAGTAACTTTCACCTACTTTGTCCCTAATACGAGTAATCTTCTTACATTGAACCGAGTGGTCACTGTGATATATACACTAATCACCCCCCTACTGAACCCCCTAATCTACAGCCTACGAAGCAGAGACCTGAAGGCGGCACTGCAGAGAGCGGTCCATGTGCACTGATTCCAGGCAGCGGCACGAGGAGATGCAGATGTTTCCTGCTGACGATTTATCATAGACATACTGTATAGTCAAGAAAAATCTGTAACTGCATTTTGAGGGCGTATGAGTGTAATGTGGCACATGGCGGTATCCGTGGGCCGGGTATTCGTCTATTGTGCCCTAACAGGTTACATGAAAGTCGGGGTCCTAGATGGGTGTGTGGACTTGTGAGGCGAGAGCCTTACGTCTGTGCAGGTGGCATGTAACCGGTGTTGATGGTTTGCCAGGAATAGATGTTGAACAGATCAATGAGGGAGACCACCCAGCCAACAATAAACTTATTTTTACTGAAGAATAACTTGGTGTGAACTATATACAGCAGATAGTAGGCATTTATCTTCAAGGATGTTTCTTTAACAACAAGCGACATCATCACACACATTTCCTTCTTTCTTGGAAACACTCCATCTTCCTTGGTTGCTTCCTCTACTCAACCAGCACACTAACCCGAAAGCTTCTGTTTTCCTCTGTGGGGACCGCACAGGTCGAGGTGTAACGCTATTGCTACTCTCAGATCCTAGCTGACTAATGAGGACTCTACAGACTGGGGTTCTTCGATACGACTCCTCAATAGCACTTCCGAAGTCCAGTCCACAAGAAACATAGACTCCATCCTGTAGCAAAGCGTCCTTTAATTTCTCCGTAGGAGAGGATGTGTCCCAATATGGCGAATACTTGGCTTTCTTTACTATAGACGATTAGTAGCTACAATGCTATATGTATTCTCTTCCTCTTGCTTCCCTTTACTTTCGCCTTGTGTTACCTCTCTGCCCGAGGACTCTGTACCGTCCTGCTAGGCTTCCTGCCCCAGGTCCCGATATTCTTTCCATCACTCTCTTTGTCCCGATTCTAGACTGCTGCTCTCTTCTCTTCTCTGCTATCTCTTCTCTTACAGGCTCTTACTATCTGTTCCAGTAGGTCCTCTCTTGCCACAGGGATACCTACTCCATACGGTTATGCCGAGTAATCAGATCAGAGGTATATTCTAACTGCAAGCTAGGCCCTGTCTGTCTTCCTAACTGGAAACTGTGTCTGTCCCTTCAACTTATTCCCTCCCACTCAGGGCTAGTCCCAAACATTAACTCTCACTATCCCTACTGTCAAACTACACACATTATCAACATCATTAACACAAGCCACAATTCACCTGATACATCACAGTTCACATTACGCATTACAACAATTTACATATTCTTCAGAGGAGAGCGTAGGCAATCTGTCCATCTCCTTACATGAGCATTAATCTGGTTTGATCACTTCTCGCTTACCATTTTGGCACAAACCCTTTGATACCTATGCATAGGATAGGTGATCCTGTTGAACATTGGAGAGTGCCACAGATTCCAACTACAATGTCCCATGAGCACATCTGCTCTATTTATTGTCTACGGGACTGTCATGGAATATATGTGGCTCTCACCAGCAGTCCCATAACAATGAATGGAGCAGTGGTGGTTGACTGTCACTCCATTCAGATACATCGCTGAACCCTGTTCTTGGTATCGGTAGGACCCCCAGCATTCAGCAAGTTGTCACCTATCCAATGTGCAGGTTATATCTTGATATCTAGGTACAAATCTCTAAAAGGCACCCATAGTGGGGGCCCAAATTAGTTTGCCCCCATCTTTCCTCTTTATTAACAGATGAGGTTTGATACCTTGTTCACAATGTCAATAGATAAGAAATGCACAACCTATAGCCTAGGGGCCACAAGCGATCCCAAATGCCTCCACCAGCTATAGAGACACGGAAATGCTTGGATATGTCCAGTGGCTGCTTAGATGTAGTTTATAAGAGGAGGGGCACACATGTTAGGAGCGGGGACAGGAAAGTACTAGTGGTGTCTCCTTATCTGATTCCCCTATAATGTAAGAAAATGAGGTTCCTTGACCCCGACATGGCCCTCCAGAAAGACTTTGAGTTAGTGAGGAGCCGGCTGGGCATGGAGCTTTCTCCATTGTAGTTTATGAGAATTATGAAGTCCTAGGCTGTTACCACAACACTCAAAATTTACAATGGAGAGAGCTACATGGGTGCATGGTCTCTTCTTGTTTGGAGTGCTGATGGATGGAGAAGAGGACCCCCATTGTCTTGCACCTTTCAGACATTTAAGGCATATACAGTACAGACCAAAAGTTTGGACACACCTTCTCATTTAAAGGTTTTTCTGTATTTTCATGACTATGAAAATTGTACATTCACACTGAAGGCATCAAAACTATGAATTACCACATGTGGAATTATATACTTAACAAAAAAGTGTGAAACAACTGAAAATATGTCTTACATTCTAGGTTCTTCACAGTAGCCACCTTTTGTTTTGATGACTGCTTTGCGCACTCTTGGCATTCTCTTGATGAGCTTCAAGAGGTAGTCACCGGAAATGGTCTTCCAACAATCTTGAAGGAGTTCCCAGAGATGCTTAGCACTTGTTGGCCCTTTTGCCTTCACTCTACGGTCCAGCTCACCCCAAACCATCTCGATTGGGTTCAGGTCTGGTGACGGTGGAGGCCAGGTCATCTGGCGTAGCCCCCCATCACTCTCCTTCTTGGTCAAATAGCCCTTACACAGCCTGGAGGTGTGTTTGGGGTCATTGTCCTGTTGAAAAATAAATGATGGTCCAACTAAACGCAAACCGGATGGAATAGCATGCCGCTGCAAGATGCTGTGGTAGCCATGCTGATTCAGTATGCCTTCAATTTTGAATAAATCCCCAACAGTGTCACAAGCAAAGCCCCCCCACACCATCACACCTCCTCCTCCATGCTTCACGGTGGGAACCAGGCATGTAGAGTACATCGTAAACAATGACTCTCAATTTTCAATCTTGATGTTGATACAGGGCAGCTCCCAGTCCAATTTGAGAAGCGTCACAATGAAGAACAAATGGTAAGTTGAAATCAGGATATCCGAAGATGGGTGGTTTTATCAGGTAGTCTACTAGTTCTTCCAATACCTCCTGGTGGTCTGCTGTCCAGAGAATGGGCTGTTGGGACGAAACGGCGTTGTTTCTTTTAAGCCTGGTCCTACCGCTTTCTTCTTTTTCTCCGTGGGTGTTGCTGACTCTGACGTCCCCCCCAAGAGGAAGTATAGCGGGGCGACAATCCTGGAGAAGTTCCGAACGTATGTACGATAGTAGGAGAGGAATCCTAAGATCTGCCTCAACTCCCCGACAGTAGAGGGCCGCTTGTCTTTTAAGGCCAGAACCTGAGTGATTTCTGCTGGGTCCATGGTATATCCTTCTCCGAACACAATTTTCCCTAGAAATCGGACATGCCTTTTGAACAGTTCACACTTCTTTGGGGTCAATATAACTCCATGTTGTTGATACCGCTGTAATATGGTCCTCACGTGTTCAACATACTCCCGGAAGGTTTTGCTGTGTACCACATTGTCATCCAAGTACGGCTGGCAGATATCGTTCCTCAATCCTTCCAAACAGGTCTCCATGCTCCTCTGAAATTCTGCTGGAGCTGAACTGAGCCCAAACGGCATGCAGATCTATGACGCGCCCCCTGGGCCGTGGGGTACTCAGTAGCTGGGTCGGTCAATGCTGGGGGATGTCACAGTGGCAGTGACCCGGTCTGTCACCCAGGGCGGTCAATAAAAGGGGAAAAGAAAAAGGGGAATAAAGTTTTTAAAGATAATCTTCGTGACGCCACCTGTGGTATACAGTGCAGATCCTCTGGAGCTGGTGGTGACGCAGCAGAGTTGGTTCAGCTCTCCACAGGCAGAGCTAAGCCCCAGGGCAGGAAAAAGTGATGTTATGAGGTAGATGTTGCTGGTGCTGTGTAGTGCAGGGCTGGTGATGGCGCAGCAATAATTCTAGGACACAGTGGGGTGCTGTCTTCAGATTTTACTCACAGTTAATGTGTCATCCTGGCCTGGATGCCACAAGTATATTAAAGCTGTGTCTGAGAGCAGGGGGGAGGTTCTCTGGTCAGGGGAACATTAGCATGCAATGCCTCCTGTCTCAGGCCAGTAGGGGGAGCAGGCTGCCCCTATAAAAGCTGGTACTGGGGGCAGGGTTAGAGAGAGCTGGACGACCTGTCTCAGGATTCAGGTCCCAGAGCAGAGAGGGACAGTTGTATTGCACCTAAGAGGAAGTGTGGCAGTAGGAGAGCCACAAGCCACAAGCCAGAGACAAGAGGCGAAGAGAGCCTGTCTTGGCAGATAGAGGACTTCATTTACCAGACTTTGGTGTCTGAGGCTGGGAGGATTCCACATCCCCCAGCAGAGAACCAGTCCGCAAGGGACTGTATATTCCTTGGCCTAAGAAGCCTGGAGGCCCTGCCACAACAGAAGGGACCAGCAAAGCCGTACAAGGCTGGAAGCAGAAAGGAACCCACGTCGCAGGTCATACAGGCGAGAATACACGGAAAGCTCGGAAACGTGGGCTGTTACCCTATAACAAGGAGATAGCCAGAAGGAGCACAGAAAGCACGGTAGGCCTACACCCTCACCCTGACCAGGGCCAATTTCCCCGTTGCTCTCAGACATCCAGGTCCCCTCCTAGCCGGGACTGTTTGTGGGTCAATTTACCTGTTCTAGTAAAGACCCTGGACTGCAACCTGTTGTCTGCATGCTCCTTGCTCCTCCAGCACTATCAGCACTGGGACTCTCACTACCATCACTCCCAGCATCCATTATTCTGCCCTGGGGCCGCACTCTTCCCGTGGGGAGTCACACTACCCTAGCTGCACACCTCATCAGCCCCAGCGGTCTGCATGAAGCGGCGGTTCCTAATAACCGCAATCCACGGGTGGCGTAGTCGGACATAATCATCAGCACATAATGGACTACCACTGGCCTGACCACCCTGAGCCACGGAACCGGGTTGCCACTACTACCCCCACCGTTTCCCTATTGCCCGGATCCGAGTGCCCCACGGCCCAGGGGGCGAGTCAGCTTTGGCGTAGTCGGCAGGATTGCAACCAACCCGCCACAAACGGGTATTGCGTGCCTAGAAAAGACTTTGCACTTACCTGAAAAGAGGTTTCCCGCCGTCCGGAGCCATTTCCCGCCATTTCCAGCCGTCTCCCGCCATCTTCCATCGGTTCCCGCCATCTTCAGCCATTTTCCCGCCATCGGACGCCATCTTCAGGACTCCGCGCGGGAAGAAGAGGGGCGTGGATGTCCAAACCGCGCGAGATCCAAAGCTCCGCCCCACGCACCGACGCTGCGCAAGGTCCTGGAACGGAGAGAGAGCGACGCTGACGTCACCAGGACGCGACACAAGGTCCTCGTCCAGAGCAGCAGCAGCGGAGCCGCGGCCTACAGAAAAGGATCGTCGGAAGGTAGGCCACGCTTAACTAGGGGGGAGGAAGATGTCGGACACGGAGGCGCCCACTACCACCAACGCAGCTGCAGCAGCGGTGATGCCCTTTTCCCTGCCCTACATCCCTGGAGCGGCCTGGCTGCCCAAGTACTCAGGGGAGCCCCATGCCCTAACTGACTTTAAGGAAAGGCTGTACAGTTTGTTCCAGGTTTACCCCCTGACAGAGGAACAGAAGGTCAGCATATTGACAGGGCAGTTAACTGGCGCAGCCCAAAGGGAGGTAAAATCATGGCCCACTGAGGAGAAAAGGACCATGAAGGGTATTCTGGCCCGGCTGCGGGGTACCTTTGACACACGTATCTCCGCTGAGATTAAAATGAGGTTCTATGGATGTAAGCAGCGGGCACAGGACAGCATCAGAGATTATGCCCTTAATCTGCAGGAAACCTTGAGGGCTATTCAACAAACTGACCCTGGCAGTGTGCAGGAAACCGATAAGCTGCTAACAGAACAATTCATAGAAGGTCTGCTGTCTAGCGCCCACAGGGCCCAACTGTGCCTCATGTTCTTTCAGAACCCCGACCTGACCTTTGCCCAATTTAAGGACAGGGCCATAAGGGTGCTTCGTGAATCCGCAACCAGTGGCGCTATAAACCCCCGGCGCCCTGCTATCACCTACCACCAGGAGGCGGCGCCCTCCTCTATGGACTCTGTGGGGGCTGATGCACAGGCCCTGAATCAAGCCCCGTCGAAAGACCTGCACCACCAAGTCAAGGTGCTGACAAGGAGCGTCGCGGCGTTGACCAGGACCGTTCAGCCCGGACATATTTCCAGGTACTGTAATTTAAACGGGTCCAACCTGGGGCAGAGGGCCAACCCCTAGGCATAAGATCACCAGGCCCTTATAATTGGTGTGATAAGTACGTTGGGGGGCGCCCGGTTTTACCCGTGATGCTGGACGGTATCCTCATGAGCGCCTTGCTGGATACTGGGTCTCAAGTAACCACTATCCCTTATGTACTTTTTAAGCAGTATTGGACTGATGCTGATATCACATGGTATCCAGACAGTAACTTGAGCATCATCGCCAGTAATGGCTTACCCTTGCCGCAGATGGGGTTCAAGGAGATGACCATTAAAATTGGTAAAGTTGAGCTACCGGCACAGGGAGTGATTATTGTGGACATTGACCGTCGTGAAAGTCACCCTAAAATAACTGTGGGTACTAACGTAATTGAAAATTGTCTTTCAGAGGTAATTGTAATTCTACAACAGGTGGCGGTGAATGCTAGTTCCAGCCAACAGAGAGTCCTCAACAAAGAGATAAAAGCCCTGATGAGACGGCAGCAGGTAGAATTGTCTGGTGGTGAGATCGGTAGCGTAAGACTGAGTGACCCATTCCCCATTTCCATGCCTCCCAAAAGTGAAATGATGATCTGGTGTCGGACTGCAATCGGGTTGAGAGGTAGAGACTACCAAGCCATGGTAGAACCCGTGTACTCAGACAGCAGGCCCACCATTTTGACTGCCCGGGGGGTGGTTGATGTCCGTCATGGGAGGGTGCCCGTCCGCATCCTCAACATTGGGGAGAGGGAAGTACACTTACCCAGGTACGCTACACTTGCCAAACTGTTTGTTGTCGAACACAAAGCTATCAGGGCCGTGGAACCCTTGCCTCCATCTCCTCAGGCGGAGGGTAATGGCTCCCAGAAACAAAAGGAGGACTGGTGCCAGAAATTCCACGTGGGTGCTGACTCCACTCCCCTGCACCAAAAACAAGGAGTCTACCGGGTGGTACAGGAGTACGAGAGAGTCTTTAGTAAGCACCCGCTAGACTTCGGCAGAGTAAAAGGGATAGAACACCACATCCCCACAGGGAGCCACCCACCAATAAAAGAGAGACACAGGCCTGTACCCCCTGCACATTATCAGAATGCAAAGGGCATGCTAAGAGAAATGAAAGAAGCTGGGGTCATTAGAGATAGCTGTAGCCCCTGGGCAGCCCCCTTGGTTCTGGTGAAAAAGAAAGACGGCACCATGAGAATGTGCGTGGACTATAGACAAATCAACCGTATCACCCACAAAGACGCATATCCGCTGCCTAGAATAGAGGAGTCTTTAGCCGCACTAAAATCAGCTAACTTCTTTTCTACTTTGGACCTTACTAGCGGGTACTGGCAGGTTCCTGTAGCAGAGGCTGACAAGGAGAAGACCGCCTTCACCACCCCGATGGGACTGAGCGAATTCAACTGTATGCCTTTCAGGCTCTGCAACGCACCAGGGACCTTCCAGAGGCTGATGGAATGCTGTCTAGGGCACCGAAACTTCGAGACGGTCCTCCTTTACCTGGACGACGTGATCGTCTATTCGAAGACCTACGAGGACCATCTCAAACACCTGGCTGAGTTGTTCGAAGCCCTGGCAGGCTATGGCCTGAAGGTGAAACCATCGAAGTGTCACCTGCTGAAACCAAAGGTCCAGTACCTAGGGCACGTGGTAAGTGCGGAAGGAGTAGCTCCCGACCCTGACAAGGTCACGGCAATCAAGAGCTGGCCAAGCCCCTCGAACATCAAAGAGGTGAGACAGTTTCTCGGGTTGGTAGGCTACTACCGAAGGTTCATCCCTGGGTTCACTAAGATGGCAGCTCCTATGCAGGACCTCCTGATCGGACAGTCTAAGTCCAGAAGTCAAAAGCCACCCTTCAAGTGGGATAAACCGGAATAGGAGTCCTTCCGCCAGCTAAAGATGGCCCTCACGGGGGATGAGGTCCTGGCCTACCCTGATTATGGCCAGCCTTTCATTCTCCACACAGACGCCAGTAATGTGGGACTGGGAGCCGTACTGTCCCAAAACCAACAGGGCAGAGAATGGGTGATCGCATACGCCAGCCGGAAGCTGAGGCCCACCGAGAGGAACCCGGAGAATTACAGCTCCTTCAAGCTAGAATTCTTGGCGGTGGTGTGGGCCATGACAGAACGCTTCAAGCATTACCTGGCCTCTGCCAAGTTCACCGTGTACACGGACAACAACCCGTTGACACACCTGGACAATGCAAGACTGGGTGCCCTAGAACAGCGTTGGATGGCCCGTCTCTCCAACTATGACTTCGTGATCAAGTACCGGGCCGGCAAAACCAATGCCAACGCTGACGCCCTATCGAGGGTGCCTCACTTACCTGAAGGTGACGAAGACCCAGAAGAGCTGGAGGAGGTAGAACTCTCGCGTTTCACCGGTATGGAGCCGCTCAATACTCCCACCGCGTGAAGGAGGAGGATCTAACAACCGTGATGATCAATCCCCTACCTCACCACAGCTGGGCCGAGACCCAAGATAGTGACCCTGCCATCCGCCTGGTGAAAGATCTGCTGGCCCAGGAGGACGCCCGCATGGATCCGGATGCCCCAGAGGAAGCCAAGCAGCTATGGAAAGAGAAGAGCAAGCTGTTCCTCTATGAAGGCAAGCTGTGCAGAAGGATTGTCAACCACCGGACGCACGAGCTGACCTGGCAAGTCGTGGTCCCAAGGCGGGATGCAGCTATGGTCCTGGGGGCTTACCATGACAGAGCGGGGCACTTCGGTTGGAAGAAACTGGAGTTCCTGCTAAGAGGAAGGTTCTTTTGGGTCGGCATGAGAGGAGCTGTAGAAAAATGGTGCAGAGACTGTGGCCCTTGTCACCTAAGGAGGAAGGACCGCACCAGCCAGAAGACACCCTTGAGGCCCATCGTCACCACGCAGCCTCTTGAGCTGGTAGCTCTGGACCAAGTCAAATTGGCTACAAGCCGGTCAGGATACAACTATGCCCTGACAATCGTGGACCACTATTCCCGTTTTCTAGTGGTGGTCCCGGTAAAAGACTTGACAGCCCAAACGGCGGCCAGAGCCTTCCAGCAATACTTCTGCCGTCCACACGGGTATCCGGAACAAGTCCTGACAGACCAGGGTCCAGCGTTCGAGGCTGAAATCTTCCAAGAGTTCTGCAACCTCTATGGCTGTAAGAAAATTCGGACAACGCCTTACCACCCACAAACCAACGGGATGTGTGAGAAGATGAACAATATAGTTATTGATCTCCTGAAGACGTTGCCCCTGGAGGAACGCAGCCTGTGGCCAGAAAAACTGCTGGACCTGATAGACTTATACAATCATATCCCGGTGAATGCTACCACCTGCACCCCGGCTTACCTGATGCGAGCCAGACCAGGTAAGCTGCCCGTAGACCTGGAGATGGGAGTCCTAACACCTGAGGACACCTCCCCGGATGCAGACTGGGATACGGAAAGGCAACTGCAGTACAAGAAGGTACAGGAGAGTGTGGAGAAGAGCCTGGCCCAGGTGAGAGAGAGGCAAGAAAAACTCTTCAACCAACACGCCCCTGCTGGTCCCCTAGAACCTGGTGAGCAAGTCCTGAAGCGGAAGAGAAGGCTACATAAGTTGGACGACCAGTGGGAAAGGGAACCCTACACCGTACTGCAGTCTGATCACGACAACCCGAAGGTGTGCGTGATCACCAAGGACGGAGGAGAAACCACTAGCACCGTCTCCAGAGACCATCTCAAAAGATGCCCCGAGCAACTCCGTAGTGCAGAAGAAGATCAGAGTGACCTTGAACCCGCAGAGGATAAGGAAGAAATGATCAGCACCGTTCTCGGAGAGTTCCCTCAGTCCTGGACTCGCATAAATGATGCCATAGTGGTACCCGTCCTGCATTTCCTGCAACCGGCACAGCAACAACCAACACCAGAGCCGGAAGGTGAAGAGGAGCAAGCAGTTCCAGAGGCAGAAGAGCCTGTACCAGCAGCCCCGGAGAGTCAACCCTCTGCTGACAGTGAGCCTGCCATGCCTGTGGTAAGCCAAAGGACCCGCAGACAGCTGCCTGCCCTACCTGTACACCCAGCTGGTAGCTGTACCCCTAACGCTAGTGGGGAAAGCCAGGTCAGTCCACCACCAGACAGTGGGTTAAGGAGGTCAACCAGGAGCACAAAGGGGCAGATACCCGCTCGCTGGAGAATATAGAGTGTACTAAAATTGTAAATAATCCTGTTGCCAAATGTTGAAATGTTTGCCAAGTTACGTGCATGTTTGGTAATTCTGTGTTTCAGTTTCTTGCAGCTACCGTAAGGACTCAAAGGTTATGGACTTTTTATAACCGGGACCTTGTATGGACTGCGTTCGGAGCCTAACCCAGGAATGAACTAAGACTGTGAAGGACTTGGGGTAGGACAGACCCCCACCTGGTTAAGGCTCCCCGTTGTGCTGGTGATATGGACACCCGGTCACAGGCCACACTGTGACCTTAAGAACTCAATCTGTGCGTCGTCTGTCTGTTATTGTTTTATGGTTATGCATATTGTCTTTGTTTACTGTTTAGTCCCGGAGTACTAAATTTTACTAGGGGGGAATGTGTCACCCTGGCCTGGATGCCACAAGTATATTAAAGCTGTGTCTGAGAGCAAGGGGGAGGTTCTCTGGTCAGGGGAACATTAGCATGCAATGCCTCCTGTCTCAGGCCAGTAGGGGGAGCAGGCTGCCCCTATAAAAGCTGGTACTGGGGGCAGGGTTAGAGAGAGCTGGACGACCTGTCTCAGGATTCAGGTCCCAGAGCAGAGAGGGACAGTTGTATTGCACCTAAGAGGAAGTGTGGCAGTAGGAGAGCCACAAGCCAGAGACAAGAGGCGAAGAGAGCCTGTCTTGGCAGATAGAGGACTTCATATACCAGACTTTGGTGTCTGAGGCTGGGAGGATTCCACATCCCCCAGCAGATAACCAGTTCACAGGGGACTGTAAATTCCTTGGCCTAAGAAGCCTGGAGGCCCTGCCACAACAGAAGGGACCAGCAAAGCCGTACAAGGCTGGGAGCAGAAAGGAACCCACGTCGCAGGCCATACAGGCGAGAATGCACGGAAAGCTCGGAAACGTGGGCTGTTACCCTATCAGGAGGAGATAGCCAGAAGGAGCACAGAAAGCACGGTAGGCCTACACCCTCACCCTGACCAGGGCCAATTTCCCCGTTGCTCTCAGACATCCAGGTCCCCTCCTAGCCGGGACTGTTTGTGGGTCAATTTACCTGTTCTAGTAAAGACCCTGGACTGCAACCTGTTGTCTGCGTGCTCCTTGCTCCTCCAGCACTATCAGCACTGGGACTCTCACTACCATCACTCCCAACATCCATTATACTGCCCTGGGGCCGCACTCTTCCCGTGGGGAGTCACACTACCCTAGCTGCACACCTCATCAGCCCCAGCGGTCTGCATGCAGCGGCGGTTCCTAATAACCGCAATCCACGGGTGGCGTAGTCGGACATAATCATCAGCACATAACGGACTACCACTGGCCTGACCACCCTGAGCCACGGAACCGGGTTGCCACTACTACCCCCACCGTTTCCCTATTGCCCGGATCCGAGTGCCCCATGGCCCAGGGGGCGAGTCATTATCATGCTGCTCCTGGTTGCAACTGCCAGCTTACTGTATAACCACCCACGTCGTCCTGCGGTCAACAAGGAAGGGGTTCAGCAGCTCTCAAGTCTCTCAGGAGTACTTAAACGGGACAGTGTTCTATGTGCCTTCCTCAGTCGTCTTCCTGCGCTGGCGCTCACCCAGGGCCGGCGTCAGCACCCGGCGCACCCGGGCAAGTGCCGGGGCCCTGAGCAGGCAGAGGGGCCCACTGGCAGTCACGCACCCCGCTGGGCTATGGGCGGAGGAGAGCGGTGTCAGCGCCCGCCCTTCTCCATCGCTTGCTCAGGGCCCCGGCAGCCGGATACTTACCTTTCCGCAGATCCGCTGTCTTCCTGCTCTGCGCTCCCTGTGACGTCTCAGGTCAGAGGGTGCAGTGACGTCTTTCCACCGCACGCTCCCCAGAGCCGTCACAGGGAGAGCAGAGCGGGAAGATACCGGCGACCCTGGAGTCTGGACCCGAGCAGTTACAGCAGGTGAGGAGGAGTGAGGTGAGTATTTGACTTTTTTTTTAATGTATGGAGGCATGGGGCATAATATGGGGGGGAGGGGTGACATCCTGTATGGGGCATTATAAAGGGGGGGGTGACATCCTGCATGGGGCATTATAAAGGGGGGTGACATCCTGCATGGGGCATTACAAAGGGGGGGGTGACATCCTGCATGGGGCCTTATAAAGAGAGGGGGTGACATCCTGCATGGGGCATTATAAAGAGAGGGGGGGTGACATCATGCATGGGGCATTATAAAGAGAGGGGGGTGACATACTGCATGGGGCATTATAAAGAGAGGGGGGGTGACATCCTGCATGGGGCATTATAAAGAGAGGGGGGGTGATATCCTGCATGGGGCATTATAAAGAGAGGGGGGTGACATCCTGCATGGGGCATTATAAAGAGAGGGGGGGTGACATCCTGCATATGGGGCATTATAAAGAGAGGGTGGTGACATCCTGCATGGGGCATTATAAAGAGAGGGGGTGACATTCTGCATGGGGCATTATAAAGAGAGGGGGTGACATCCTGCATGGGGCATTATAAAGAGAGGGGGGTGACATCCTGCATGGGGCATTATAAAGAGGGGGGTGACATCCTGCATAGGGCCTTATAAAGGGGAGGGGTACATCCTGCATGGGGCATTATAAAGAGGAGGGGTGACAGCCTGCATGGGGCATTATAAGGGGGGTAACAGCCTGCATGGAGCATTATATGGGGGCCAGTATCCTGTATGGAGTGTTATAAGGGGACCAGTATCCTGTATGGAGCGTTATATGGGAGCCAGTATCCTGTATGGAGCTTTATAAGGGGACCAGTATCCTGTATGGAGCGTTATATGGGGGCTAGTATTCTGTATGGAGCCTTATATGGGGGTCAGTATTCCGTATGGAGCCTTATATGGAGGCCAGTATTCTGTATGGAGCCTTATATGGGGGCCAGTATTCCGTATGGAGCCTTATATAGGGGCCAGTATTCCGTATGGGGCCTTATATGGGGGCCAGTATTCCGTATGGGGCCTTATATGGGGGCCAGTATTCTGTGTGAAGCGATTCGCCGGTTTCTGAGCTATTGTGGAATTTACAATAGATATCGCTCATGTAATGTAAGAAGTGAAATCTTTGCATTGTACTATATATATATTTCTCTGCGGTATCTGTGCATCATGAATCGTGGTATGTGTTAAAGGGGCCCACTGAGACTCTTTCGCCCGGGGCCCAGAAAAACCTGTAGCCGGCCCTGCTCTCACCCTCCTGCCCTCACAATCAGTGTCACAAGCCGGTAGCCTCGGATCTTGTCGGGTGACTTGCAGTCCCCTGGACCCTATGCGGCCACATTTTCGGCTATATAATTGTGGTAGTGGGCAGCTGCACCCTGAAAGTACAGTAGCCTCCGGTTTTCTAACTGAGCCTTGTTGTTCTCCACTAGTTAGGGGCTGGTCCCCTCTGCGGCCTGATCCCTCCACGTCCGTGTAGATTCGGGTGCACGGGTGGCTTCCGCACTCACCGTGCCCCTGGGATCCCCTCCGTTTCTCATGGAGCTTTCCCTCTGCTCCTGTCCTCTCTCAGTCTTTCCTCCTGGGCCTCTCAGACTAGGCCCTGCTCCTTCCCCCACTCCTCCTGAGCAGAGCTCCTTCAGAGCTCCTGCTCCCAGCTCTCTCTCTCCTCTGTACGCTCTCCTCAGACTGACTGACTCCTTCAAGATGGTTCCCCTCTTATATTCCTACTGAAGGTGCTCCCCTGATCTATTTCCTCCACCCACACCCACTACATGGTTCTACCCTCCAGCTAGGGACCAGGTACTGTGCTTTCCCTTAGGAGCAATCTCGCCCTTCCCTACTGAAGTGGAGTGTATTGAATGCAAGTGTGTGGGTCCCGGGTAGTACTCCCTCCTTACCTGAGAGTGGGGTACCACACCTCTGGCTGAGATGCAGTACCTCTGTGGCGACTGAACCCGCAGGGGCGCCACAGATCCACTCATATAACTCCCACAGTGTGATGAATGTTGTCAAGGGTCTACTGGACTCTTCAACAAACCCTTGATGTCATGCTTTACCCTGATCGAGGACAAAGAACCAGGTACTTCCTGACAGGCTATCCAGCATATCTTGAATCTTTGGTATCGGGTGCCGATCAGGTACTGATTTTCGGTTTAGTTCCCGGTAATCAAAGCAGAGTCTCAACGTACCGCCCTTCTTCCTAACACAAACAATATAAGAGGAATAAGACGACTTCAACCTTTGGACGCAACCTCTGTTGATTAGATCTTGTAAATAATTTTTCACTTCACGGTGTAATGGTTTTGGCACAGACATGTAACTTCTGGTTACTGGGGTCGTGTCTTTCAAATTGATTTTCAATTGCAACGACTGGATACAGCTTATATCAGAGTCATCTTTAGAGAATGCATGACACTCTTCTCTCAGCATCTGTTTTGCTATCTCTATATCTTCAGCACACAAGTGTTCCAGGGATACTGGGGGATCCCAGGACCTTGAGGTGGGTCGTGCAATTTCCTCCCCTGGGCGACTCCTGTTCCTTGGTGGGGAGACTGAATTCATGGTAGACCATTGGGCGGGTCTCACACTGGCTGGATATACCGTTTTAACGGTTTCAATGTGACCTAACACAGTCTTTGGATCTAGTCTAATCTCGTGTTTCATAGTATTCATCACCGGTACTGTCACTCGAGCAAACCCACCAGTAGGAATCGTAAGCACAGTCTCACCTTGAACTAGGCCTTCCGGAATTTCTGAGGAGTCTTTTGGCACTGTCTTTTCTGGACTTTTCTTCCCAGTTCTACCCGGACTCCACACCTCATCCCCACCATTTGATTTGCAGGGATGATGGTTGGGCGCCAGCCTACCTTGACTTCTTTTAGGTTCATTGTATTCTGTGCTTTCTTTACTCTATGAATCACATTTTCCGCCACGGCGTTGGGTATGGCAATTGATGTGGCAATTGCATCCACTACAAGCGTCCCTGACTTGTGTTTCGTGATGGTCTCACTGATTACACTATAACCCGGGATAGGATCTTCTGCCACGTTCTGATCACTGGTCACGAGAAAAGGTATCAAAAGCTCAATGGTGTTGCTGTTAGATTAGAGTCACAGAGATGCTTCACTTAAAGAGGGAACCAGGGCTGAAGATGTTGCCAGCGCCTGTGAGGGAGATAATAACCCGTCGGGCCTTATCCATTATATATGCCTGTAAATACTGTATATATTCCTCTTCCCCAAGTAAAGTCCAAGTTATGGTTAAGAACCTCGTGTGCTCTGAATTTATTGCTGCCCTGGTCCCAGAAGAGAAATGCCTGCAGACAGCAACGAACGGATGGTCTGAAGTAAGTGGAGAACACCACATACACAGCTACACATCAGAGGGAGGACACGTATTGTCTGTAGGGTGCCTGAGCGAGCAGGGGCTACAGCTCGCCCATGACTACCTCGCTGGGGCACCTTACACACTCATCTACTGGGCAGAGAAGTCTAGCCAAAAGTCGTCTTCATAATGAAAGAATTGAAGCCAAAAACCCCACACCTTCTACATGAGGCTGACGCCCCCTGGGCCGTGGGGTACTCGGCAGCCGGGCCTCTGGTTGCTGGGGGTTATCACGGTAGCTGGCCTGGTCCGTGACCCAGGGGGGTCAGTAAAAGGGGGAATAGTTTATAGGGGATTTGGGAAAGTGTTCGTGACGCCACCTGTGGATTGCGGCTAAAGGGAGCCGCCGCTGCGGAGCAGTCCTCTGGAGCTGATGTTACTGCAGCAGGGATGGTGTGGCTCTCCACAGGTAGAGCTAGCTCCAGGGCAGTGTAGGGGTAGATGGTGGATGTGGGGGAGAGACGGCAGGACGGTCCCGGAGGAAAGATGGACACTCACACGGGGGTAAGCTTCAGTACCTTTACTGGTGATGTTGCAGGCACGGTCCAGGGTACTCCGGATGAAGGGCGCACTTCTGGACTCTCCCCAGTGAGCGGGTATAGGGCCTCCTGATCCGTTGCTTTACTCGCTAAGCTTCTGGCCTGCCTGGAACTAGGCCTAGCTTGGCTACTGTCTCTCTCTCTCCCTTGCACCTGCTGACCTGGTGGTAGGGCCTTCTTTTGGAGATCACTCTCCCTGGACGCTGGGGCCTCCGTGACTCCTAGCCCTGGTACTGTAGTCAGCGTTTGGTGAACCTGGGACCTGTAGTCCTCCAGGGGTTCCGGTGGTTCCTACTGGGTATAAAGGGTCCCTGTAGGCGCGGACCCGGTGTCCGGTATATATATCGGGGTGAGCCTGGTATGCTCCTCTACCCCCTTGCTACTTCTTCCTTCTCCTCTCGCCTTCGGCCCACTCAAGGCCCTCACTAGGCCTTCACACGTGCTGTAGGCCTTGGCTCGCCTAAGCACAGCAGCCAGCTCTTCGCTGCTCTCTGAGCGTCAACACGCTCTCTGCTCAACTCTGAGCTGTGTTCTTCTCTGTCTCTGAACACACTGACTGCTGCCTAGCTCCATCCTCCCTATATATATCCCTAACGGGCTCCCTCTGCTGGTCTGAGGTGGTAGGGTGGAAGTGTGTGAATGTGTGAGGGCCTCTTGTGGAGAAGTCCATCCATGCACCCTGCTGGGTTCTGTGGCACCAGTGCGCAGCAGGGCACCACAGAAACAAGGACAAGCAACTCAATTATGCATGAAAACAGGAACTGGGGGAAGATAAATGGCAGCGGGTCTCTGGACTGAGGAGTAAATTGTGGAATATTTGGCTGTAACAGAAGCAGATTGTTCCTGAAGGGTCAGAGAGCAGCACAATAATGAGGGTCTGCAGAGCAGTAATGCAGGTAGAGGTTTCGGCAGGTCTGTGGCTGCATTTCAGCAGATAGAGTTGTGGATTTGGTCAGTTATCCCGGCAAATACTGAACCATCATGTAATATCAGGAGGCATGATGGGCGGATACTGATGATGGAGGCGATGGGCGGTCACCAGATACTGATGATGGAGGTGACAGGCAGTCACCAGATACTGATGATGGAGGTGACAGGCAGTCACCAGATACTGATGATGTAGGCGACGGGTGGTCAGACAGGGCAATTAGGGGGACAGACAGGGCAATCTGTCACAAAGACCGGGATCGCCGAACGGTGTGCTGCCTCCCTGGCGCTCGAGTCCGGCACATCGCGGATCGGGTTGACAGGTTACTGGGTGGGGCTGGCGAAGACCCAGCGGTCATGGTCCACATTGGCAGCAATGACAAAGTGAGTGGTAGATGGAGGGTCCTTAAAAATGATTTCAGGGATCTAGGTAGGAAGCTTAGGGCAAGGACCTCCAAGGTAGTTTTCTCAGAAATACTACCAATCCCGCGAGTCACACAGGAGCGCCAACGGGAGGTTAGGGAGGTGAATAAGTGGCTAAAGAGTTGGTGCAAGGCAGAAGGGTTTGGGTTCATGGAGAACTGGGCCGACTTCGCTGTCGGCTACAGGCTCTACCATAGGGACGGGCTGCACCTCAATGGGGAGGGTGCAGCGGTGCTGGGGAAGAAGATGGCTAATAGGTTGGAGGAGTTTTTAAACTAGAGACGGGGGGGGGAAACCAAGGAAATAGGTGGGATGTGAGGCAAGCAAGGGGGAAGGGGAGAAGTGAATATAATGAGGGTGGAGAGGGGGGTGGGGATAGTACAGTTAGATCGTTAGAGAAGAATAGGATGCTAAATAACCCCAAAGTTTTATCTTGCATGCTGACCAACGCAAGAAGCCTGACCAATAAGGCGGATGAGCTGCGGACGCTTATATCGGAGGAGAGATATGACATCGTAGGTATAACAGAGACTTGGCTAGACGATAGCTACGACTGGGCGGTAAATTTAACAGATTATAGTTTATTTAGAAGGGACCGGAAACAGGGGAAGGGCGGAGGAGTCTGCTTATATGTAAAGTCACGTCTAAAGCCCAGACTAAGGGAAGATATAGGAGAGGGAGAAGAGGGGGTCGAGTCCATGTGGGTAGAGATAGAGGGGGCAAAAAATAATAATAAAATATTACTGGGGGTCTGCTATAAGCCACCCAATATAACAGAGGAGAATGAGAAACTGCTATTAGGACAAATAGACAAAGTAGCAAAACATAATGAGGTGATTGTAATGGGGGACTTCAACTACCCGGATATTGACTGGGAAACAGAAACCTGTAGATCTCAGAAAGGAAAAAGGTTCTTGACAAATATCAAGGATAATTATCTCTCCCAACTAGTGCAGGAACCAACGAGAGGGAAGGCCGTGTTGGACTTAATATTGACTAATAGGCCTGATAGAATAACTGAGGTACAGATAGGGGGGCACCTAGGTAATAGCGACCATAATATTATCAATTTCAAAATGCCCTTCAGTAGGGTTATCAATAAGGGAACAACTAAAACATTAAACTTTAGGAGGGCGAAGTTTGATCAGCTGAAAGAAAACCTTCAACTTATTGACTGGGACAAAGTTCTTAATCAAAGGAATACGAATAGTAAATGGGAAACCTTCAAAAGAATTCTGAATACTCAGTGCGAGAGGTATATACCGTATGGGAATAAAAGGGCCCGAAATAAGAGGAAACCAATATGGTTGAACAAGAACGTAAAAGGGGCGTTAAATAGCAAAAAAGAGGCATTCAAGAGATTAAAACAGGAAAACAGCAAGGAGGCACTAATGTGTTACAAGGAAAAAACGAGAACCTGCAAAAAACAAATGAAAATAGCAAAGGAGGAAACGTATTGCTAGGGAAAGTAGATCAAATCCCAAACTGTTCTTTACGTATATAAATAGTAAAAGAATTAAATCGGATAATATTGGACCGATAAAAAGTGATGAAGGCAAAATCATAGAGAAAGATGAGGATAAAGCTAATCTATTAAATAAATTTTTTTCGTCAACTTTCACAAAGGAAAAAGAACGAACAGGCGAAATGAGAAGTGACAAACTTAATCCTCCACTAAGTATGACAAATCTAACCCAAGCTGGGGTACAGAAACGCCTCAGTAACATTAAAATAAACAAATCACCAGGACCTGATGGCATACACCCACGGGTACTAAGGGAACTAAGTAATGTGATAGACAGACCGTTATATCTTATATTTAAGGACTCTGTTGAGACTGGGTCTGTACCACTTGATTGGCGACAGGCGAATGTAGTGCCAATATTCAAAAAGGGAGCGAAAAGTGACGCCGGAAACTATCGGCCGGTGAGTCTGACGTCCGTTGTGGGCAAAATTTTTGAAGGCTTTATTAATGAGGCAATCATGGAGCATCTTGACGCTAATAATCTATTAACCCCGAACCAACATGGATTCATGAGGAATCGCTCCTGCCAAACAAACCTGATTGACTTCTACGAGGAGGTTAGCTCTCGAGTAGATCAGGGGGAACCAGTGGATGTCGTGTATCTCGACTTCTCAAAAGCGTTCGATAGCGTGCCACATAATAGGTTGGTATACAAAATGAGAATGATGGGGCTGGGGGAAAATGTCTGCAAGTGGGTAGCTAACTGGCTAAAGGATAGAAGGCAGAGGGTGGTTATAAATGGAATATACTCAGATTGGGTAAGCGTCACTAGTGGGGTACCACAGGGGTCTGTACTAGGCCCAATGTTATTTAATATCTTTATTAATGACATAGTCAACGGGATAAATAGTAAAATATCAATATTTGCAGATGACACAAAGTTATGTAAAACAATTAATACAAAAGAGGATAGTGCAGACCTACAGAGGGATTTGGATAAGCTGGGCAGGTGGAGCATTAAATGGCAAATGAGGTTTAACGAGGAGAAATGTAAGGTCATACATATGGGAAGGAAAAATGGAAGTCACCAGTACTCACTGAATGGGAAATCATTGGGGAATTCAGAGATGGAGAAGGACTTGGGCATCTTGATTGATAGCAAACTAAATTGGAGTGCCCAAAGTCAGGCGGCTGCTGTAAGGGCAAACAGGGTAATGGGATGTATCAGAAGAGGTATAGCTGCAAAGGAGGAGAACATTGTTCTTCCACTGTACAAAGCTCTGGTCAGACCACACTTGGAATACTGTGCTCAGTTATGGGCCCCAATATATAGAAAGGATATAAATGAGCTTGAAAAGGTACAAAGGAGGGCAACAAAATTAATAAGGGGAATGGAGGGACTGCAATACCCAGAGAGGTTGGCAAAACTAGGACTATTCAGCCTGGAAAAGAGAAGGTTGAGGGGGGACATAATAAATGTGTACAAATATGTTAGGGGACAGTATAGAGACCTTGCCCGGGATTTGTTCAAAAGGAGGGATATTACGGTAACAAGAGGGCACTCACTAAGACTGGAAGAGAAAAGGTTTCAGCACCAGCATAGGAAGGGGTTCTTTACGGTAAGAGCAGTGAGAATATGGAATTCACTGAGTGAGGAGACGGTAATGTCGGATTCACTACACCAGTTCAAGCGGGGACTGGATGCATTTCTAGATACCAGGCAGATTTCTGCATATACTTAAAAATAGAATAAAATAGTAGGTTGATACAGGGATTTATTCTGACTGCTGGTTTCAGAGTCGGGAGGGAATTTTTCCTCAGGTGAAGATTGGCCAAATCATTTGGGGTTTTTGCCTCCTCTGGATCAACTTTAGCAATTACAGAACTAACAGGTCGAACTTGATGGACGCAAGTCTTTATTCGGCTTTACTAACTATGACCTATGACTATGACCAGATACTGATGGGATTTACATCTCTGTTTTGTTCAGTCACTTTGCATTGAGTTAATTGCTAAAAATTAACTATTAACTCTTCTATGTTTTTAAGAACTTTGTAGAATTTCTCCTGCCTAAAACCTTTGCACAGGACAGTGTATTTATATATATATATATTAGATTTAGGTGCCGGAAATGCTTATCAGGCCTCACTGATCAGAAGTCTCTTACTGTGAAGTTATGTTGCCCATAGCAACCAATCAGGATTCAGCATTTATTTTAGCAGAGTAACCAATCAAAATTCGGCTTTCATTCTCACAAAGCAGATCTGGAGTGGTGGCCGGTGTCACCAGAGCTGCCACCAGGAATTTCGGGGGCCCCATACTAGCAAAATTTTCAGGCCCCTTGAGACTCCGCCCAGGCTCCACCTCCATCCCTCAAACCTTCTACTGTCCCACCACCCACTCTTGAAAAAACTCCACACCAGATCACACACATAGCTAGCAGCTTTTGTTTTGGCCAAAAGATTTTTAAAGCCGCCACCACGATAAGGTAGACTTTTCTGGCCGGGCCCTACTCTACTCTAACCTATTAACATTTTCTTAAAATATCCAATACTCTTTTTAGGTATATTTTTATTTATTTTTCTTTAAGGGAATGTGTCATATACATTTTTTAAAATGACCAATAATACCACATACAAGGATTAAATACCACCACATCATAACCAGACCACATATTACCACCACATATTGACCGAATAATACCACATACAAGAGACAAAAACCGCCACACCATGACCAGTCCACATATTACCACCACATAGTGACCGAATACTACAATACTGATCATTAATAAAAAAACACAATACTAATATTACCATAAGTGCCATTATACATGGGAGCTCTGTGCATGGTATACAGTGTATAATGTAAGTGTATGGGTAATATAGTGATCACCAGTGACATTATACACAGGACCTCTGTATATAGTGTATAGTGTACAGGTAATACAGGGATCACCAGGGACATTATACACAGGAGCTCTGTATATAGTGTATAGTGTACAGGTTATACAGTAATCACCAGTGACATTATACACAGGAGCTCTGTATATAGTGTATAGTGTACAAGTAATACAGGGATCACCAGTGATATTATACACAGGAGCTCTGTATATAGTTTATAGTGTACAGGTAATACAGTGATCACCAGTGACATTATACACAGGAGCTCTGTATATAGTGTCAGTGTTCAGGTAATACAGTGATCACCAGTGACATTATACACAGGAGCTCTGTATATAGTGTACAGGTAATACAGGGATCACCAGTCACATTATACACAGGAGCTCTGTATATAGTGTCAGTGTTCAGGTAATACACTGATCACCAGTGACATTATACACAGGAGCTCTGTATATACTGTCAGTTACAGGTAATACAGTGATCACCAGTGACATTATACACAGGAGCTCTGTATATAGTGTCAGTGTACAGGTAATACAGTGATCACCAGTGACATTATACACAGGAGCTCTGTATATAGTGTATAGTGTACAGGTAATACAGAGATCACCAGTGATATTATACACAGGAGCTCTGTATATAGTTTATAGTGTACAGGTAATACAGTGATCACCAGTGACATTATACACAAGAGCTCTGTATATAGTGTCAGTGTACAGGTAATACAATGATCACCAGTGATGTTATACACAGGAGCTCTGTATATAGTGTCAGTGTACAGGAAATACAGTGATCACCAGTGACATTATACATAGGAGCTCTGTATATAGTGTTAGTGTTCAGGTAATACACTGATCACCAGTGACATTATACACAGGAGCTCTGTATATAGTGTCAGTGTACAGGTAATACAGTGATCACCAGTGACGCTATACACACGAGCTCTGTATATAGTGTCAGTGTACAGGTAATACAGTGATCACCAGTGACATTATACACAGGAGCCCTGTACATAGTGTATAGTGTGAGTGTACATGTAATACACTGACTCACTGGTGACGTCTCTATTAGACTCGGTGCTCGCCCGAGCATCTCACTGCTCGAGATGCTCGGCGCTCGCCGAGTATTTCCGGGGTTGCTCGGCGGGAGCTCAGGTCCCCTCCCTGCATGTTTGGCGCTCTTTAGAGTGCCAATTAACATGCAGGGATTGTCTGCCACTCACTGTAATGCTGCAGCCATGTTGGTTGTGGCATTACAGTGATTGGCTGGCCGCACAGCGTCATCAGGTGTATATCAGACCTGGCGCCGCCATGCTCATCACAGTCACTCCGGAATCAGGCAGAGTAGGGAGAGGTGCTGCTGAGCTAGGGAGAGATTTGCTTGTTTCTAGTTAGTATAGGAAAGCCAGACTATATTAGAGACACATATCCATCTCAACTAACAGTCCTTCTGAGGACTAATCCAGCTGCAGAGATATCAGGTAGGCAGTGTATATAGGCAGGCAGGCAGGGTATACAGCAGTGTGCAGTGCACATAGCACAAGAGGGTCCATTCCAGTTCTGTCTGCTGGTGCTTTTACAGATATTTGTAGAAATAGGCCCAGGTATCAGGGGCCAGGAATAGTTTTTTTTAATCTTAATTCTTATTATTTGCTTAAAAAGCAATACAGAGAACACCGTTTATCTGCGCCATTTGCTTGTTGGCACTGCAGAAAACGGCCAGGTCCTTTCCATATTGCAGCGCTAAAAATCCAGCTATTTAAAACTGTGGTTTGTTCGTCACATGGATCACATATAATTGCGCTGAAAATATTGCCATTTCTGGCCTCCATTGAAATTTTATTTCAGTGTGTCAGTGAACTTATTGACACGAGGTCGGCGCTGTTAAAAATAGTTACCTACAGGCCAGCTATTTAAAAATCTTGTTTCAGTGTGTCAGTGAAGCTATTGACACCAGTTTGCTGTTAAAAATAGTTACTTACAGGCCAGCTATTTAAAACTGTGGTTTGTCCGTCACATGGATCACATATAATTGCGCTGAGAATTCTGCCATTTCTGGCCTCTATTAAAATTTTGTTTTAGTGTGCCAGTGAAGCTATTGACACCAGTTTGCTGTTAAAATTAGTTACCTACAGGCCAACTATTTAAAACTGTGGTTTGTCTGTCACACGGATCATATATAATTGCACTGAAAATATTGCCATTTCTGACCTCCATTTAAATTTTGTTTTAGTGTGTCAGTGAACTGATTGACACGAGGTCGGCATTGTTAAAAATAGTTACCTACAGGCCAGCTATTTAAAACTGTGGTTTGTCCGTCACACAGATCACATATAAGTTCTCTCCAAATTCAGCCATTTGTAGTGAGCGTGGAAAATATTGTCCTCCATTTAAAATGGGCAAGACACGTGGCAAGGGACGGGGAACTGGATGTGATGGTGATGGTGCATGCAAAGGCCGAGGCCGTGGGCAAGCTGAAATTGTGCCACAACAAACACCCATATCTTCTCGCTCGACCTTCCTGTCCCAATTCATAGGGGACCGCAGAACACCACTATGGAACACAGACCAGTGTGAAAAGGTTATTGGTTGGATAGCAGATAATGCTTCCAGTCACTTAGCCACCACCGCCTCCACTCTGTCTTCCACACGGTCAAGTCTCAGTAGCCATGAGTCTGGACTGTATATTCCTCACCCTGATCTTCCTTCCTCCCACCATGCCTAGTGCCCAGAGACAACTGATCCCACATTTGGACACTCCGAAGAGCTGTTCACTTTTCCATTTATAGATTTGGGCCTCACGCCTGGTCCACTTGAAGCAGGGCAAGAGGAGATCGCATGTAGTGTTGCCCAAATATTTGAGCAGCCACGGTCACAGGAAGGCAACGGTGGGAAAGTGTCGCAAGAGGTGGACGATGATGAGACACAATTGCCAGAAAGTCAGGAGGAGGACCAGGGTGCAGAAGTAGAAGATGAGGTGGTGGAAGATATAATAACTGACCCAACCTGGCAGGAGGACATGCAGAGCTAGGACAGCAGCACACAGGACGAGGGAGGCATAGCAATCCAACAGGTAGGAAGAAGCAGTGTGGTGGCCACAGACAGAAGGCGGGCAACCACTCCCCATAACACCAACACGAAGGAAGTTTCCAGTACAACTGTTAGGTTTTCCCGAGTCAGGTTGTTTTTTAAAGACTCTGCCGATAACCCCAAAAAGGCCATTTGCACCACCTGCCAGGCCAGCATCAGCAGGGGTAGCAAAACTACCAGCCTGCCCACCACCAGCATGATCAGGCACATGGCAGCAAAGCACCCGACTTTGTGGGCCGAACCCCAGGGTCCAGGAACAGTGTCTGCAGGTGACTCCACTGCTTCTTCCGCTGTTGTGCGTGCAAGCCAATCCCCTGTCCATGGTGCATGCGAAGATGCCTCCTGCCTTGCACCTGTCGTTGCACACTCTCAACTAGCAACATCAGCAAGCACGTCCTTGTCCCAGCACAGCGTTCAGTTTTCCATACCCCAGTCCTTGGAACGCAAGCGCAAATACGCAGCCAACGCCCCACAGGCCACACTATTAAATTCCCACATTTCGCGACTGCTTGCGCTCGAAGTGTTGCCTTTAGGCTTGTGGAGAAGAAAGCTTTCCGCAACCTGATGGCGGCGGCCGTCCCTCAGTACTCGGTCCTCAGCCGCCACTATTTCTCCCGGTGTGCCGACCCTGCATTACATAAGCCCGTGTCCCACAACATTAGCCGTGCCCTCAACAATGCAGTTACAGGGAAAGTCCACCTAACCACGGACACGTGGACAAGTGCTTGTGGGCAGGGACCGTACATCTTGCTGATGGCACACTGGGTTAACATAGTGGAAGCCAGGACCCAATCGGATCTTGGGACAGAACACGTCCTCCTTATGCTGAGGATTGCGGGCCCTAGGTCAATCAGGGTTGCCCCCACAGTCTACAGCTCCTGCATCTCATCTTCCTCAGCCTCCTCTTCAGCCTCCATCTCCGAAATGACCACATCAGTCACAAGCTGGAAGCACTGTAGCACTGCCTCAGCCAAGCGCGGCAAAAGGCTGAGCTGAAGCTAATATGCTTATGACAAGCCAAGGGGATGGGGATGACTCGGTACCCGGGCCTTTTGCCTGGCCTTTGGGGATGTCGCGGTGGTCGGCTCCCGGGCCCGTATACTAGGATAATAGGTTTATTAGTTTTATGAAAGTTCGTGACGCCACCTGTGGTTTCTGTTGAGAATCACCAGCGCTGCGCAGTCCACTGAGGCCGGTGATAAGGCAGCTTGATGGTATAGCTCCCCACAGGTGGAGCTAGGCCTCAGGGCAGCGTACGGAGAGGGGGATGCAGGACAGGCGAGACCCAGCCGGGTCAGAGCAAGAACGGGACGGACACGGTAATCACTTCAGTACCTTTTACTGGTGGAAAATCAGGCACATCCTGGAGCACTGTAGGGTGAAGAGTGCATATCAGGATCCTCCCCAATGAGCAGGTGTAGGGCCTCCTGTTTCTTGCCTCTGTGTAGTAAGTTTCTGACCTGCCTGGAGCTAGGCCTAACTTTGTTTCTGTCCTGCGCTGGCTGACCTTGTGGTAAGGCCTTTTCTTGGAATACACGCTCCTCAACTTGCGGGGCCTATGTATCTCCCAGCTCTGTTACGTATCAGCACTTTAGCGATCCTGGGACCTGTAGTTCTCCAGGGATTCTGGTTATGCCTTACTGGGTCATAGAGATCCCGGTAAGCTCGGATCCGGTATCCGGTAACTGCTTCGGGGTGAGCCGATTAAGCTCCTCTGCCCCATATGTATTAACTCTCCACTCGCCTTCGGCCTACTCGGGCCCTCACTAGGCTATACACACTAACGGCAGCTTGCCGCGCTTCACCGATCTTATGGCGCCGGCACACCTAAAGCTCCCAATTCTGAGCTAACAACTGAGTCTGGATTGTGCTCCACTGCAGGCTGACCTCTCTCAGGCTTCTCTACTGCAGGAACTCTCTCAACAGACTTGACGAGACTGAGCTCGACTCTGTATTCAGGTCTGTACTTGCTGAACTCTCCAGAGGAACTGAACTGCCTGGCTCCACCTTCCCTATTTATATCCCTAACGGGCTCCCTCTGCTGGTCTGAGGTGGAAGGTGGAGATGTGTGAATGTTTATGGGGGCCTCTTATGGAGGAATCCATCAATGCACTCTTCCAGGATCTGTGATACCAAGCGCAGCTGAGCGTCACATTCCCCCCCTAGCAAAGCTCAGCATTCCCGGGCTGAAGTACATTTTATAAAACAATAGAAAACATGAACAATCTTCCCTTTATGGGAGGCACCAAGCTTAAATGTTGCATAACAATATTAACTCATACAAAGCGTCCTCAGAATTCAAGTCTCTTGTGGTGAGGTTCCCAGACAGGATGTCCATCTCACAGGGTAGAGTACTTGGTAGTTTGAGGAATCTGTCCCAAACCATCAACATAGGCCCTGGGGTGGCTGCAGGGCATGAAGATTCCGAGTTGGACCTCCAATAGAGCCACTCCAGACAGGTTTTTCTTCTGAGGTCACCTAAAAGGGGCACTCCAGGGAGTGCAATTATATACAATGAATAGTTTTTGGGCTGCACACAGTCCTCAGCCATGGAGTTCTTAGGTAAATAAGGAAGTAAATAGGCAAAGGGTCCAAATCACTTAAACTGTTCAATAATAAGGCAAAAATGCACAAATTAAGATACACATGCAAATACACAATGTAATACAATACAATTTGATACCCCAGGGGTAACTATCTTACTGAGTGTATCTGACAGGCGGTTTACCTCGCGTGCTACGTGTTGATCTGCGTAGTGCGGTGGTCTGCGTGGTATTAGAGTCTGCGTTTTCAGTTACCCTACCAGTTCTACGTGTGACTAAGTTGTAAAACTGCCTTGACCTCTCTCTGGGACTAGCAAGCGTACCATTGGCTGGCCCCTCTGGCTCTTCTCCTGCTGGGGATCCTCCTTGAGCTGGCTCTTCTGCAGCACTTACAGGTTCATCTTGCTGTGGAGGGTCTTCTGGCTGTTCATAGAATTGGAGTGTTGGAATGATTACTGCTCCTCCTATTTGAGGCCAATCTGCCGGGAAATCTCCTAAGTCAGTGTGGATCACTGTTTCTTTAGGCTCCTCCGGGATAATGAGGCGCTTCTTCTTGGGGTTTCAGTAAGTCTGGACACAACTTTAGGTGGTCCCTGGACACTGTTGCAGACGTTCTTCCTCCATCTCGACTGATTATGCAAGTCTTCTTGTTATCAAACCTTGATGGTAACACAGTGTAGGGTTCTTTTTCCCACTGGTCATCAAGTTTGTGCTTTCGTCTTTTCCTTTTCAATACTACTTCACCAGGTGTGAAGGGTTCTGCGGGCGCGTTTTTGTTGTAGTGCGCCTCCTGCTTTTCTCTCACCCGAGTGAGACTGTCCTCGACACAGGCTTGTACCATCCTGTACTGCTCTTGTCTGGTCGTGTCCCAGTCTTCAGTGGTCATATCAGCTTCAGGCTCAACAACACCAAGCTCCAGATCCATGGGTAGCTTTCCTGGCCTTGCCCGCATGAGATATGCCGGGGTGCAATTGGTGGAGCTTACTAGTATATGATTATACAGATCCACTAGGTCAGGTAGTAGGTCTGGCCACTGATTTCTCTCCTCAAGTGGTATGGTCTTTAGCAGGTCGATGACGATGTTATTCATCTTCTCACAGAGACCATTGGTTTGCGGGTGGTACGGTGTAGTTCTTATCTTCTTACACCCATAGAGATGGTAGAACTCCTTGAACAACTCATCCTCAAAGGCCGGGCCTCGGTCCGTCAGCACCTGCTCAGGATAGCCATGGGGTCTACAGAAATACGCTTGGAACGTCTTTGCTGCTGTCTCTGCCGTCAGGTCTTTGACGGGGGCAACCACCAGGAAAAGTGAGTAGTGATCCACCATGGTCAGAGCATAAGAGTACCCTTACCTGCTGGGGGACAGCTTGACATGGTCCAGGGCCACGATCTCCAGGGGTCGAGTCATCTTGATGGGTTGCAGGGGTGCCTTCTGGCTGCTGTAGTCTTTTCTTCTGAGGCCACAGGGTCCACAGTCTCGGCACCACCTCTCAATGGAGCTGCGCATTGCTACCCAGTAGAATCGACACTTCAGCAGGGTCTCTAGCTTCTTCCAGCCAAAGTGCCCCACCTGATCGTGGTAGGCCTCCAACACCATTTGGATGTCTGTCTTGGGGACCACTATCTACCATACCATCCCATGGGTTTTTGGATTGACGTACCTCCGGCACAGCTTCTCACGATAGATAAACAGCCGGCTTCTCTCGTTCCACAGCTGCTTTGCTTGCAGAGACACTTCTTTTTCCAGGGAGGAACCTTCTTGGGTTATCAGCTCCTTGATGCGGCTGACAACCGGGTCACTGTCCTGGGTCTCTTTCCAACTGTGGTGAGGCAGGGGGTTTAACGTCTTTCCACGCTGCCTCCTGGAAGCTCGTTGCTCGTGGATCATCCCATTCCGGTGAAAAGCAGGTAGCTCAATCTCTTCCGGGTCATCCACTTCTTCTTCTGTGTCTGACTGGTGAGGCATCCTGGACAGGGCATCAGCGTTGGCGTTCTTGTGGCCCGCCCGGTATTTAATTGTAAATTGGTAATTTGACAGCCGAGCCATCCATCGTTGTTCCAGTGCTCCTAGCTTAGCTGTTTCAAGATGGGTCAAGGTGTTGTTATCAGTAAAGGCAGTGAACTTACTGGAGGCTAGGTAGTGCTTGAACCTTTCAGTGATGGCCCAGACCAAGGCCAGGAACTCTAACTTAAAGCTGCTATAGTTCTCTGGGTTCCTTTCGGTCGGGCGGAGCTTCCTGCTTGCGTATGCGATTACCTTCTCCTGGCCATTCTGCTTCTGACTTAAGACAGCTCCCAGTCCTTCGTTGCTGGCATCTGTATACAGCAGGAACGGTTGGCTGTAGTCAGGGTAGGCTAGGATCTCATCGCCTGTCAGGATCTCCTTCATCTCCTGAAACGACTCGGCTTGCTCCTTACCCCAGTGGAATGGGGGATTTCTGCCTTAGGGGGACTGCCCTAACAGGAGGTCTTGCAGAGGAGCTGCTTTCTTAGTGTAGTCCTTTACGAACCTCCGGTAGTATCCTACTAGTCCCAAGAACTGACGCACCTCTTTGAGGTTCTTCGGTTCCGACCACTTCTGGATGGCAGTGACCTTCTCCGGGTCTGGTGCTACCCCTTCCGGACTAACAATGTGCCCCAGGTACTGTACCTTTCTCTTGAGCAGGTGGCACTTAGAGGGCTTCAACTTCATCCTGTACCAGGACAGTGACTCAAATACCTCTGCCAAGTGCTTCAAGTGGTCCTCATACGTTTTGGAGTCAACTATTACATCGTCCAGGTAAAGTAACACAGTCTCGAAGTTGCGGTGTCCCAGGCAGCACTCCATCACTCTTTGGAACATTCCAGGGGCATTGCAGAGTCCAAACGGCATACTGTTAAACTCGCAGAGTCCCATCGGGGTAGTGAAGGCCGTCGTCTCCCGATCCTCCTCAGCCACAGCTACTTGCCAGTACCCACTAGGGAGGTCAAGGGTGGAAAAGTAATTTGCAGACTTTAAGGCAGGTAGGGACTCCTTTATGCATGGTAAAGGGTATGCATCCTTATGTGTAATGCGATTTACTTGTCAGTAATCTACACACATTCTCATGCTCCCATCCTTTTTCCTAACTAGCACTAGGGGAGCTGCCAAGGGACTTCAACTATCCCTTATTACCCCCGCCTTTCTCATGTTGTGCAGAATTTCCTTAGCCTTCTGGTAGTGAGCTGGTGGTATAGGCCTGTAACCGTTCTTTGATTGGGGAATGGTCGCCTGTGGGGATATGATGTTGAACCCCCTTAATCCTCCCGAAGTCAAGTGGATGTTTACTGAACACCTGCGAGTATTCTTGAACCACCCGGTGTACACCCTGTTTTTGATGGGCAGGAGTGGTGTCTGTCCCAACATGGAGCTGTTGACACCAATCCTCCACCTGGGTTGCAGGGTCATTATCCTCCAATTCGTCTGGTGAGGCTAATGACTCCGCCTTGTGAATGCAATTGTTATTTACAGCATGTAATTTGGCAACAGTGGCATAACGTGGCAATCTGACCTCATCTTCCTCACAGTTGAGAAGACGAATGGGCACCCTCCCATTGCGTACATCTACCACTCCTCTGGCAGTTAAGAGCGTGGGTCTGTGCTCGGAGCAAAGGGGTTCTACTACCGCCTGGTAGCTCTGTCCTCTAAGACCTATAGCAGCTCTACACCAGATTAGCATTTCACTCATTGGGGGGATTACAATGGGTATGGGGTCTGTCACTCGCACATTACCGATTTTACCATCTGTCAACCTTACTTGCTGTTGGTACATCAGGACTCGGATCTCCTTCTGCAGCGCCCTCCTCTGTCCTGGTCTGGCAGTGTCAGCTATCTGTTGGAGCAAGAACACAACTTCTCCCAAACAGTTACCAACAATGTTAGTGCCAAGTACCATATACGGATTGGTATCATCAGGATTAGTCTCTACTACAATTAGCCCCTGGTCCTTCAGCTCCACTCTCCCCACTTTTACTGACACATTCTTAACCCCGATTAGGTTAAGGGGGAGTCCATTTGAGGCATAAACAGAAAGATTTGGAGCTGGCGGGCTTAGGTCGTCCATGGACCAGAACCTATTGTAGAGGACATCAGGCATTATGGTTACCTGAGATCCTGTGTCCAGCAGAGCGTGCGTCGGGATGCCGTCCAGCACAATGGACAGGAAAGGTCTTCCTCCGACGAACCTGTTGTACCAGTCTGATGGGCCTGGAGAGTTTACTCCTGGGTGTCGGCCCTCGGCCCCAGGGTTTTCTCGTTTAAAGGACAATTCTGGGCGGTGTGTCCGGTCTTGCGGCAGCGGTAGCAGGTAGGGTCCTTCTGTGGACGATTCTGGTCACTGGTCCTCGTAGAGGGTGGTGTTGGCCTCCTCCTCCTTCGCATCCAGGGGACATCCTCAGGGCTATCGGCTAACAGGATTTTTCCTCCTTCCTTGGGCTCCGTCCGCAGCTGCAGAGCACTCAGCACGGTGGTCAGGGTTTTGCTCAACTGGCGCACTTCAGAGTGCAGACTGTCCAGCTCTCTAGGGGACGTTGCTGGAACCTTGGCTTCAGCAGCCACTGGGGAAAAGGTGGGTGTAGCAGGCACTGGGGTAGCCCCACCCTGGTAACATTGGATGGCATTTGTTTCCAGGGGCTGCAGTCCTTTTATAGCCATGTCTTTAAGATTGTCAAAGGTGGCATCTGGATGATCTAAGGACCACCAAGCACAGTCCTGCTCTCCTCTGGAGACCTCAGTCCCCGGACAAACTGTTCCTTCAGCATTTTGTTTTCATTGTCGATGCTGGTCGGACTAACCTGCTTCAGAGCCCGCAGGGCCCCTTGTAGACGCCAGGTATAGTCCCGAACGTTGTCCTCCGGCTGTTGAGAACAGTTGTAGAACCTCATCCGGAGGTCCGCCTCAGTATGATCCTCAAAGACAGTCTGTAGCTTTTTAAAGATTGTGGACACTGACTCCTGGTCTGCGGCCGACTATGTTTCCACTTCCCATTCCGCAGAACCAGTCAGTTGTCCTAATACAACAGCGGCCCTCTGCTTGCCTGTCATAGAGTACATGCCCAGAATACCGCATATCTTCCGTTTGAATCCAGACAGGGTATCTGGTTTGCCGTTGTACTGGGGGAGCCACTTCGCTCCAGGGATGTACAGTAGAGTTATGGGGATGACAGGAGTTACAGGCGGTGCTGGTGGAGCGGCTGCTTCGGCCTGCCCGGCGTCGGGCGCGGGTTGAACATCAGGGCCGTTAACCGGTATTCCGGCGTTGTGCTGTTCGTCAGACATTCTGGCGCCCCCCTAGCTAACCGTGGCCTACCTTCTTTTCTTTTCTTCCGGTAGGTCACAGCTCCGCAGGTGATGGTAGTCTTCAGGACCTTGCGTCGCTTGCGTCCTACGTCAGAGCGTTCAGCGACGCTCCTTCCAGGACCTGGCACTTCCTGCTTTGACGTCAAGGCGTGGGGCGTGTCCGGGGCTTGGCGCTCTTTTGCAGGTACGCCCCTCAGTTTCCCGCAGTTACGCCCTTCTTCCCGCTCGGCGGCCCAACAATGGCGGCAATCTTCACCGCAGTTTAACGTACACAGTTTTTAATTAAAGGCGCACAGTACCCGGTGGCAACGGGCATAACACTCCGTCGTTGCAGCGGGCACGCGATCCTGTTCGTGACGCCAGGAAAGATGACAAGCCCAGGGGATGGGGATGACTCGGTACCCGGGCCTTTTGCCTGGCCTTTGGGGATGTCGCGGTGGTCGGCTCCCGGGCCCGTACCCTGGGGTCAGCTTTAAAAAGGGGAATTGTATACTAGGATAATAGGTTTATTAGTTTTATGAAAGTTCGTGACGCCACCTGTGGTTTCTGGTGAGAATCACCAGCGCTGCGCAGTCCACTGAGGCCGGTGATAAGGCAGCTTGATGGTATAGCTCCCCACAGGTGGAGCTATTCATCAGGGCAGCGTACGGAGAGGGGGATGCAGGACAGGCGAGACCCAGCCGGGTCAGAGCAAGAACGGGACGGACACTGTAATCACTTCAGTACCTTTTACTGGTGGAAAATCAGGCACATCCCGGAACACTGTAGGGTGAAGGGTGCATATCAGGATCCTCCCCAATGAGCGGGTGTAGGGCCTCCAGTTTCTTGCCTCTGCGTAGTAAGTTTCTGACCTGCCTGGAGCTAGGCCTAACTTTGTTTCTGTCCTGCGCTGGCTGACCTTGTGGTAGGGCCTTTTCTTGGAATACATGCTCCTCAACTTGCGGGGCCTATGTGTCTCCCGGCTCTGTTACATATCAGCACTTTAGCGATCCTGGGACCTGTAGATCTCAAGGGATTCTGGTTATGCCTTACTTGGTCATAGAGATCCCGGTAAGCTCGGATCCGGTATCCGGTAACTGCTTCGGGGTGAGCCGATTAAGCTCCTCTGCCCCCTATGTACTAACTCTCCACTCGCCTTCGGCCTACTCGGGCCCTCACTAGGCTATACACACTAATGGCAGCTTGCCACGCTTCACCGATCTTAAGGCGCCGGCACACCTAAAGCTCCCTATTCTGAGCTAGCAACTGAGTCTGGACTGTGCTCCACTGCAGGCTGACCTCTCTCAGGCTTCTCTACTGCAGGAGCTCTCTCAACAGACTTGACTAGACTGAGCTCGACTCTGTATTCAGGTCTGTACTTGCTGAACTCTCCAGAGGAACTGAACTGCCTGGCTCCACCTTCCCTATTTATATCTCTAACGGGCTCCCTCTGCTGGTCTGAGGTGGAAGGTGGAGATGTGTGAATGTTTATGGGGGCCTCTTGTGGAGGAATCCATCAATGCACTCTTCCAGGATCTGTGATACCAAGCGCAGCTGGGCGTCACACTTAGCTGACAAACCGCACAATGCTGAAGAGTTGTGGACAGCTCCGAAAGAGCAGGCAGATCTGTGTCTGACACCGCTGAACTTACACGCACGGTCATGTGTGACAATGGCCAGAACCTGGTGGAGGCTCTGAGGTGAGGCGAGCTCACACATGTACCATGTCTGGCCCATGTGCTTAACCTCGTGGTTCAGCGGTTTCTCAAAACCTACCCGGAGCTGCCAGATCTGCTTGTCAAAGTGTGTGCCCATTTTAGAAAGTCAGCTACAGCTTCCGCCGCCCTTGCCGTGCTTCAGCAGCGTTTGCAGCTTCTGGCTCACCGACTGGTGTGTGATGTCCCCACACATTGGAACTCTACTCTGCAGATGTTGGGAAGGATTTGTGAGCAGAAGAGGGCAGTTGTTGACTAACAGCATCAACAAGGCCGTCGGTATTCAGTTCAGACTCCACACATAAGACCTCAGGAGTGGACATGGATGTCAAACATACGTACCATCCTCCAAAACTTTGAGGACTCCACCAAGATGGTGAGCGGCAATGACTCCATAATTAGCGTCACCATCCCACTTCTCTGTCTTCTGAAACGCTCTCTGCTCACAATCAAAGAAGATGTATTGCAGGCGGAGCACGATGAGATGCAGCAAGGAACCATATAGGGTGATTACACAAAGCCCAGACTCATCTCATCCCAACGTGGATTGGGTGACAATGAGGAAGAGGAGGAGGAAGAACAGGAGCTAGTTTCATGCGCTATAGACGGTACTACCTGCACAACTGTCATACCGTCTGTTCAGCGTGGATGGCCTGAGGACAGGGGGGTGGAGGAGGAGGAGAGCATGGCCAGTCGTCCTCTTAGTAAGGACACGGAAGTCTTGCCTGTTAGCAGTCTGGCACGCATGGATGAGTTTATGTTATGCTGCCTTTCCCTTGACCCTCGCGTTCTCAAAATTTTGGGTGACAGTCATTACTGGTTGATGACACTTCTAGACCCATGCTACAAGGAGAACTTTATATCTCTTATTCCTGAGGCGGACACGTCTACAAAAATGGGGCAGTACCAGAAGGCCCTTGTTGCAGCACTATTAAAAAATTTCCCATTTGAAAACACTGGCGGCAGAGGTCACAGTTCGTTTAACAACCAAGGAGTACAGGCAAGAGAGACACAACTGCAATCCAGCAGAGGCAGGGGAACACTGTCAAAGTTCTGGGAAGTTATCTCAGACCCTTCCATCGGACAGGCCCTGAGGCGCGGGGTACTCTCACAAGGAGTGCAAAGTGTGGGAAGATGCTGAGGGAATACCTTGCTGACCGTACCAACGTCCTCCGTGAATCCTCTGTGGCTTATAATTATTGGGTATCTGTGGTGCCCCTGAGGGTTCAGTCGCCACAGAGGTACTGCATCTCACCCAGAGGTGTGGTATCTCACTCTCAGGTAAGGAAGGAGTACAGCCTGGGACCCTAACACCTGCATCCAACACTACACTACTCCAGACCAGCAGGAGGGGCAAGATGCGTTGCTTCCCTGCTGAGCCCTGTCCCTGGCTGGAGTGGGGGGAACCAAAGTAGGGATAACCATGTAGTTGGTGTGCGTGGAGGAAGAAGTTCAGGGGAGCATTGAAAGTGGTGATATAAAAAGGGATGGAACCATCTAGAAGCAGACAGTAGAGTAGAGTTCAGTCAGAGTCGCACAGAGGGGACTGGTCCCTAAACTAGCAGAGTTCTTTAAGCCTCAACTAGGAAACCGGAGGCTGCAGTATTTCAGGTACTGCAGCCACAAGCCACATCTGTCTCACCAAGAAGGTGGCCATAGAGGACCCAGGGGACAGAGAAGACGTCGCCCGGCAAGGTCCGCGGTCACTGGATTGGGACACTAGGTGTGAGGTGCAGGGAGACGACCAGAGGAAACACACAGAAGGGGGTCCTGTTATGTACTCTGGAGGTACCTGAGGGTTGGCAGAGCCCCTGCCCGGTGAACGCAGCACCACGTGGAAAGTTATGATCTGCAGTTGTAACCAGGAGCAAATTGAGAACTGTGAGTAAATCCAGAAGAATGCACCCCACTGTCTCTGTCAATTATTACTGCTGCGCCATCACCCCCTGCACTACACTGCACCGCGAGCACTACCTCGATATCTACAACATCTACACTGCCCTGGAGCTAGCTCTACCTGTGGAGAGCCAAGCCAACTCTGCTGCATTAACAACAGCTCCAGAGGGCCTGCTCCGCAGCAGCGGCTCCCTTTAGTCGCATACCACAGGTGGCATCACAAACTCTATACAAGAACTATAAATCCCCTGTAAATATTCCCCTTTTATTGACCGCCCTCGGCACCGAGGGGGTGCGTCATATCCAAGTGGACACATGGAATGAACTGGCTCTCTACGCCTTGGAGGTCCTGGCCTGCCCTGCCGCCAGCGTTTTATCAGAGCGGGTTTTAGTGCCGCTGGTGGGATTATAACTGATAAGCGCATCCGCCTGTCAACTGAAAATGCTGACAGGCTGACTCTTATAAAAATGAACAAGGGCCGGATTGGGCCAGACTTCTCAACACCACTGAATGATAGCAGCGTAACATAAACTCCAATCCAGTGTCTTTTCTTGGGAGGTGTATTCCCATGCACCTTTTCACACCCACACATGGGTATACGCTTCCTGATTTTGGTTATTTGCTCTTGTCCTCCTCCTTCTCCTCATCCTCATCCTCCACCATCATATCACCAGGGTGACAGTGGTCCGTGATGCAACATCCACATAATTTTTTTAAAGGGTGTTTATGGTGGCCTTAAACAATTTTTTTAATACAGTATGCACTTAGTGCATGGGCATTACAAGTATATGAGACCCGCTCCTTTCTAATGGGAACATTTTTTTATGAGGCCCTCCTCCACGTCTTTTCCAAGATGCCTCCCAATTTTTAGCAACCCTTGCATTCACTGCACAGGCCAACACTATGGGAGACCTGACTCACCCCCTGGGCAGTGTGGGGAACCCGGAACCGGGCCTTTTGTGGGATGCTGGGGGTTGTAGTCACCGTGGCGCTGACCCGGTCCCGTGGCTCAGGGTGGTCAAACCAGTGACAGTCGATTGATATGGTTTTCATTATTTTCGAATGTCCGACTACGCCACCCATGGATTGCGGTCAGATATAACCGCCGCTGCAGGGCAAGCCACTGGGGCTGGTGTTGGTGAGCAGCACAGGGATAGTATAACTCCCCACGGGAAGAGTGTAGCCCCAGGGCAGTGTAGGTGAATGATGGGGGTGATGGTGCGCGGGAATAACAACTCAGAGTCTCTGTAATGCAGTCCAGGATCTTTACTCACAGTTCGTTACTCCACGTTACTCCGGCCGGCTGTAACTTCCCGCGCCGCACCATGTTCACCAGGTGAGGGGGCTCGGTCAACTCTCAGATAATTTTGGAGCGCTTCGCAGGACCCCCCTTCTTGTGTCCTTTCTCTGGCCTGTCATACCCCGCCAGTGACCACGCTTCTGTCCGGCTGCCTCAGGCCTTCTCTTGGTAAACTTCGGCGCCCGTTTCCCTGACCCTATGTGGTGCCTTCCTAGCGGGTGTAGCGAGGGGCTGCACCATATAGAATGTCACAGCCTCCGGTTTCTAGTTGAGGGTAGTTCCCCGCCTCCACTAGTTTCGGGGACCGGTTTCCCCCTTGGCCTGACCCCACTACTCAGGTAGATGCGGGCGTATGATGGCTACCAGCCGGTCCACACCCCTGGGGTCCCTTCTCTCCTCCGTGTTCCTGGAGCCTCCTCCGCTCTTCTTCATCTCTTCTCCCCTACTCTCTCTCTCTCCTTTCAGTGCTGACTGGGTCTCACAGCTTAGACCCACGTCCGGAGCAGAGCTCCACAGAGTCCTGCTCTGTCACATCTTCTCTCTCACTGAACTCCACCGACTTCTCCCTGAACTAAGATGGTGCCCACCTTTTGTACCTCCCTCTAGGTGCACCCAGGAACTGCTTCCTCCCTGCTCCTGCACTACCGGGTTCCCCCTTTCCTAGGTGTTCCCTCCCCCCACTCCAGCCAGGGACAGGGACTGTCGTGCTCTACTTGGAGCATATCGATCGCCCTGCCCCCCGGACAAGTGGTCTAATGCATGCAGGTGTCGGGGTCCTGGTCCACACTCCATCCTTACCTGAGGGTGAGATATCGCACATCTGGAAGAGATGCAATACCTCTGTAGCAACCGAACCCCAGGGCGCCACATTCCCCCCTGGTAAATCACAGCACGTCCGCGGGCTGGAACAGAGTAAAAGACAGTTCAAAACATGCAAAATTTTAGAATGCATCCACATATAAGATTATAACTCATCCCTTTATGGGAGGCAATTTTTCTTTTTTTAAAAGTTACGGTCATCATATAAAATTTTTCACTTTCAACATAACTTTCAGCATACAAATTTAAAACAAATTTTCAAGTATAAAAACACAAAACTCTTTCAGCAGCATCATTACGACAGAGTCCTTCAGCACGTTACAGCTCCTTCAGCATGTTACAGCTCCTGCTGCGACCAGGTGTCCATTTTTTTTTTTTTAAGGTGCAAACTTTAGCAAAACTTTTAAACATGAGGGACCCGTTCGTAAACCCTCAACGAAGGCCCTGGTGGCTGCAGGGCGTAGCTGATCTAGCTACCGGACCTCGTCTTCGGCCACCTCTAACGGGTTTTTGTTCTGAGGTCAGTTGTTGTAGTTTCTTATAAAACCAGTAGGGGGCACTTTAAGAAGTGCAACTATTTACAAAATTGACCGCTCCCAGTCCTCGGTCGGATAGTTCCTAAAAAGTGGCTGCTCCCAGTCCTCAGCCGGATATAAACAAAAAGTGGCTGCTCCCAGTCCTCAGCCGGTTATTCAAACGACAAACAGGCAACAGTCAGGCAACAGTCCCCATCCGGGGTGAACTTTCTCTTCTGTACCCTAACGGGCAACTATTTACAGTGCACTCACATTTTAATAACTGTGTCCTCCTGTAGCACACTCTTCCTCCTCGCCATACTCTTCAGACCCGTCCGGGTCCTCTGGGTAGCAATGCTCCTGGTACTGTTCCTCCTCCACCCTCTGGACATTGAGGGCATACCACCCTTTTAGGCCTCGATGCCGGGTGTACGTTACCCGATCTCCCGGGAACAGCTCTCGTCTCCGGTGTCCCTTTGGCAGGTGGCCCTCCACATCCCTCCTGTCAATGTAGAGGTCAGTGGCTGTGTTACAGTCCCGGATAAACCCCCACCCTTTCTCCTGGTGGAACTTCACCAAGGTCCCAGCTACTTTAGGACCTCGTGCTGCTTGGGGTTTTTTACGAGTCTGTGTCTTCTCCTCTGCGCTCCGGGCCTGCAGCTGCTCCCTCTTCTGACGCCGCGCACGCTCCTCCTTTGCTAGTTGTGCACAAATCTCCCGCCTGCGAACTGCGGCCGTCCGCGTCTCCTGTGCAAACCCCATCGGATCCTCCCCGGACTGGTCCCATTCTAGCTGGACCTCTGACTCCGGGAGCTGGGGGACGACGACTGGCTGTGGTACGGGCAGGAGTGGAGCAAGCGGGGCCTCGGCCTCTGCGGACAGGTCTTTCCACCGACTGGGGTGGACCCATCCCTCCGGCACAGGGACCGGCTCTCCATCGGGAACGGTGAGCTGGCTGTACAGGTCGGTCCCAAGGGGTGGTGGCTTCTGGACCGGCGGCGCTCGTGGTTCAGAGGCGCCTGGGGATGCCAGGCCTTGCGACAGGGCCTGGAGCGAGCCGTTTCCGACCGCATCCGGGGTCAGGGGGCACGGCCTGGGGCTTGACTCGGCGACGGGACTCATGGCTTGGGGCCTGCGTGCCGGCGGTGGGAGCGGGGTAGGCGCAGCGACGCCCGGAACGTCTGGCTCCGCGACAACGTCCAGAGGCAGGTTGGTGGCAGGGGTGTCCCCCTTACCTGCCTCCAGGGCTACGCTGCTCTCAGCTTCCGGCCTCCGCTCCTCGTCCTCAGGGGCTGGCTCGCTGGTCGGTGCTAGCGGCGTCCCGTGCTGCTGGGCTGCGATCCGCCGTGCCATCTCCTCTCTCCACCCTTCTACAGCTTCTCGCTGCGCCTGGACCATCCTCCGGTCCAAATACTCCAACGCTGTCCGAAGGAACTCTGGGTTTCCTCCTGGGAGCTGCGCCATCAGCTCCTTGAGGCTGTGCGGGGCTGCGATGGCCTGCAGCAAGCCACCCGTCAGGGTGCTGAAGTCGGTGCCGCTCGCCATCTCCGGGTGTGGTCTGTCGAGACTGATCCAAACCACACCCTGCTCCCTGGTTTTCTTCTCTTTCCTCTCCCATTGGGGGTGGTCCTGGGGCCATCTTCTGACAATCACTCTCAGGGGCAGCCCCACCACGTTGATGGACATCTCTGCAGCCGCACTCGTGGCTGTTGGGGGTGGGCTCTGCCGTTGGTGCCATTCTGGGACCTCACCCACGATGGGAGGTGGCTTCTGATTATCTTTTGGCGCGCACATTATGGCGTCTGTTCTTCTGGGGGGGGGCGCCATTTTTAATACAGTGAAACAGTCTCTTTTCAGGCACGCAATACCCGCTTGTGGCGGGTTGGTCACGATCCTGCCGACTACGCCAAACTTGACTCACCCCCTGGGCAGCGTGGGGAACCCGGAACCGGGCCTTTTGTGGGATGCTGGGGGTTGTAGTCACCATGGCGCTGACCCGGTCCCGTGGCTCAGGGTGGTCAAACCAGTGGCAGTCGATTGATATGGTTTTCATTATTTTCAAATGTCCGACTACGCCACCCGTGGATTGCGGTCAGGGATAACCGCCGCTGCAGGGCAAACCGCTGGGGCTGGTGTTGGTGAGCAGCACAGGGATAGTATAACTCCCCACGGGAAGAGTGTAGCCCCAGGGCAGTGTAGGTGAATGATGGGGGTGATGGTGTGCGGGAATAACAACTCAGAGTCTCTGTAATGCAGTCCAGGATCTTTACTCACAGTTCGTTACTCCACGTTACTCCGGCCGACTGTAACTTCCCGCGTCGTGCCATGTTCACCAGGTGAGGGGGCTCGGTCAACTCTCAGATAATTTTGGAGCGCTTCACAGGACCCCCCTTCTTGTGTCCTTTCTCTGGCCTGTCATACCCCGCCAGTGACCACGCTTCTGTCCGGCTGCCTCGGGCCTTCTCTGGGTAAACTTCGGCGCCCGTTTCCCTGACCCTATGTGGTGCCTTCCTAGCGAGTGTAGCGAGGGGCTGCACCATATAGAATGTCACAGCCTTCGGTTTCTAGTTGAGGGTAGTTCCCCGCCTCCACTAGTTTCGGGGACCGGTCTCCCCCTTGGCCTGACCCCACTACTCAGGTAGATGCGGGCGTATGGTGGCTACCAGCCGGTCCACACCCCTGGGGTCCCTTCTCTCCTCCGTGTTCCTGGAGCCTCCTCCGCTCTTCTTCATCTCTTCTCCCCTACTCTCTCTCTCTCCTTTCAGTGCTGACTGGGTCTCACAGCTTAGACCCGCGTCCGGAGCAGAGCTCCACAGAGTCCTGCTCTGTCACATCTTCTCTCTCACAGAACTCCACCGACTTCTCCCTGAACTAAGATGGTGCCCACCTTTTTTACCTCCCTCTAGGTGCACCCAGGAACTGCTTCCTCCCTGCTCCTTTCCTAGGTGTTCCCTCCCCCCACTCCAGCCAGGGACAGGGTCTGTCGTGCTCTACTTGGAGCATATCGGTCACCCTGCCCCCCGGACATGTGGTGTAATGCATGCAGGTGTCGGGGTCCTGGTCCACACTCCATACTTACCTGAGAGTGAGATATCGCACATCTGGAAGAGATGCAATACCTCTGTAGCAACCGAACCCCCAGGGCGCCACAAGACCCACTTCCTAATAATAGTAACATTTTTTCATGAGGCCCACTATGTCTCTTCCAAGGGGCATTGGAGTGCCTCCAAATATTTGGCAACCCTTGCATTCACTGCATATGCAAACACATTAGGAGACCCACTTCCTAATAATGGGAACATTGTTTTTAGGAGGCTCTCTGACCTCTACGTCTCTTGCAAGGGGCATTGGAGTTCCTCCACATTTTTGGCAGCTTTTGCATTCACTGCGTAGGCAAACACAATGGGAGACCCACTTCCTAATAATGGGAACATTGTTTTCAGGAGGCCCCCTGACCTCCACGTCTCTTCCAAGGGGCATTGGAATGCCTCCAAATTTTTGGCAACCCTTGTATTCACTGCATAGGCAAACAGTATGGAAGATCCACTTCCTAATAATGGGAACATTGTTTTCAGGAGGCCCTGCTCTAAGTCTCTTCAAAGGGGTATTGGAGTGCGTCCAAATTTTCAAAGGGGTATTGGGGTGCGTCCAAATTTTGAGCAGCCCTGCCACTCATTGCATACGCAATAACAGTATAGGAGACTCACTCTTTAGTAATGGGAACAACAAAGCATAGCTGACTGATGGCTCTCTAAGAATAGTGAGGGCCGACTAATGGCCCTTTAAGAATAGTAAAGGCCACCTGATGGCCCTATAAAAATAGGCTTTGTGACTTTCAGAGTCCCTCCTTCATAAATGAAACAGGATTTGTCTGATCATGTGTCACACACCACATGGCCAGATAAGGTTGTAAAATGTTAAAATGACATTTCCCGGTGAATGTATTTGTCACAGTTGAAAGCAATGTAAAAGTGCAAAAACACACCAAAAGCGCTGCGTGTGAACATAGCCCAAGGTGTGGAGGAGTATTTTTGTTTTTGGTTATTTATTTTGCCTTATATACAAGTCATTACCCTGGAAAGGATGTTCCTTAACATACCTCTGACAACATTGTTGACAGCAGTGACCTGGGAGTCAGAAATGCTTCCAGGGGTCTTCCCCATGCTATTCCCATGTCATTTTGGGCAATTTTTAGGCCCTCTGCAGACTGTTGTGGGGAGCCACCTGAAAAATGGGTGAGTTTCCCAAAGACTTACATTGGGCTCGCTGCTCGGGTCGAGCACCCGAGTATTCCCATTTGCTCGACCGGAGCATCAAGCACCCAAGCATTTTAGTGCTTGCCCATCACTAATCGGTACCACGTCGGCTATCCTCCAATCCTGTAGCACTACCCATGTTACAAGAGAGTTTAAGAATACGAGGTAGAGCAGTCTAATAATTACTGAGCTCAGCTCCCTCAGTATACGTGGATGAATGCCATCTGGGCCGGGGGATTTGTCTATGTGTGATTTGATCAGACGCAGATATACTTCTTCTTGTATTAAACTGGTTATATCTGGTGGTGAACTTTGATTTTTGCCTTGTTGAACGACCCCTGGAACAGACAGTTCATTGGTGAACACAGATGAAAAGTGCCTGTTTAATATCTCAGCCTTTTCTTTGTCCTCTATAATTCTTTTGTTATTATTGTCTTTTAAGGGGCAGATACCATCTGTTTTTTTCTTTTTGGCATTGATGTATTTCTTATTGAGCTCTTTATACACCTGAAATGCTATTTCTGTATTCTCGGCCTCCAAGATTTTGTATGCCCTTTATTTTTGTCTTATTAAATTTTGTACTGTTTTATGGAAACCATAATGGTTTCTTTTGATTCCGGGACATTTTATTTACTACTCAGACAACACAGGGTAAGGGTAAAACAATGTGGCAATAATTTATTGAACCACCAACAGACAATAACATATAGAACAGTCCCAGCAAATATACCAGATGGTGCAAAAGACAGCGTCTCACCCTTCCGCTCCGGGATTGGAGCAGCTGCAGCTTCGGGACATCCAGGGCCTACTACCCCAACCAATAGCACCCCACTGCGGGCACGTAAAGAGAGGAGGTAGCGGCAAACTTCGAAGCTGACCGAGTGCAGTGAGGTATGTGGCCAGGTGACCTGATTGTCCCAACCTGGATTCTCCAAACGTCTTTGAGGGTTCAGTGATGGTCAATGGAGCAGATCTGTATTCCTGCAGCTACGGCTGTGGTCCCTTAAGCTGGCATCTTGTATAGTCTCTAATCTGTATTCCTCTGGTTGGAGCCATGGTGCCTTGGCTACTGTCATGTAGAGTCTCTCTGCAGAGGGATAGAGGTCCCTTTAGATACCCACTGCTTTCCTCCAGGCCATCATCCACAGGTCAGGAGGAAGGTGGGATGAGGTCAACTCTCATTGTTCGAGTATTCAGTCAATCTTCATAGTTTGTCCTGAAATGTTTCCAGGTCAACAAACTGCATGGACTGATACAATGAGTAATCAACATATTAGTAAACATCGATTGTTCAATTACCCTGCGTCTTTGTACTCCAAGGATATCAGCACAATAAGCTGCAACAAACATCAATTCAAGAGTCCATGTTCGGGCTCATATGAACAATGGCTTATGTCTCTTGACCTACTGGAAAATATATCTGGCATAATTAAGAATAGATGCTGTGTCGTCACACCAGGGCTTTAGATAAACAGCTGGAAAAACAAAAATTCCACCAAGACTTAACCTCACAAGTTTGCCAATTGAGGGTAGGATTGTATTTCACCAGCCAGGACATATCCAACACAACTTTAACTGGTAAGGAAAGAAACACCATGAATGAAATAGATTCTGTATGTAACACTTCCACTCTGATGCATATATTCTCAACCTTAGAAGTAACATGTCTACGGGTAAGGTGAAAATTATAAACTGCAGATACTTGAATAGGAAGATCGAGAGTTGAAACTGTGTAGCCACACTCAATAGCAAGATCACTGTCAATAAGATCAAAGGTGGAACCTGAGTCAACAAATGCAGAGGTAACTATAACTCCAGATTTGATAACCAAAGACAGTTGTAAAAAAACACCAGTAGTATCCATGACATATACAGTTATATGAAAAAGTTTGGGCACCCCTATTAATCTTAAGCTTAATGTTTTATAAAAATTGGTGTTTTTGCAACAGCTATTTCAGTTTGATATATGTAATAACTGTTGGACACAGTAATGTTTCTGCCTTGAAATGAGGTTTATTGTACTAACAGAAAGTGTGCAATCTGCATTCAAACAAAATTTGACAGGTGCATAAGTATGGGCACCCTTATCATTTTTTTGTTTTAAATACTCCTACCTACTTTTTACTGACTTACTAAACTTTTTTGGTTTTGTAACCTCATTGAGCTTTGAACTTCATAGCCAGGTGTATGCAATCATGAGAAAAGCTACTTAAAGTGGCCACTTGCAAGTTGTTCTCCTGTTTGAATCTCCTCTGAAGAGTGGCATCATGGGCTCCTCAAAACAACTGTCAAATGATCTGAAAACAAAGATTATTCAACATAGTTGTTCAGGGGAAGGATACAAAAAGCTGTCTCAGAGATTTAACCTGTCAGTTTCCACTTTGAGGAACATAGTAAGGAAATGGAAGAACACATGGACAGTTCTTGTTAAGGCCAGAAGTTGCAGGCCAAGAAAAACATCAGAAAGGCTGAGAAGAAGAATGGTGAGATCAGTCAAGGACAATCCTCAGACAACCTCCAGAGAGCTGCAGCATCAACTTGCTGCAGATGGTGTCACTGTACATCGGTCAACTATACAACGCACTTTGCACAAGGAGAAGCTGTATGGGAGAGTGATGCGAAAGAAGCCGATTCTGCAAGCACGCCACAAACAGAGTCGGCTGAGGTATGCAAAAGCACATTTGGAGAAGCCAATTTCTTTTTGGAAGAAGGTCCTGTGGACTGATGAAACCAAGATTGAGTTGTTCGGTCATACAAAAAGGCGTTATGCATGGCGTCAAAAAAACACAGCATTCCAAGAAAAACACTTGCTACCCACAGTAAAATTTGGTGGAGGTTCCATCATGCTTTGGGGCTGTGTGGCCAATACCGGCACCGGGAATCTTGTTAAAGTTGAGGGACGCATGGATTCCACTCAGTATCAGCAGATTCTTGACAATAATGTTCAAGAATCAGTGATAAAGTTGAAGTTACGCAGGGGATGGATCTTTCAGCAAGACAATGATCCAAAACACCGCTCCAAATCTACTCAGGCATTCATGCAGAGGAACAATTACAATGTTCTGGAATGGCCATCCCAGTCCCCAGACCTGAATATCATTGAACATCTGTGGGATCATTTGAAGAGGGCTGTCCATGCTCGGCGACCATCAAACTTAACTGAACTGGAATTGTTTTGTAAAGAGGAATGGTCAAAAATACCTTCATCCAGGATCCAGGAACTCATTAAAAGCTACAGGAAGCGACTAGAGGCTGTTATTTTTGCAAAAGGAGGATCTACTAAATATTAATGTCACTTTTCTGGTGAGGTGCCCATACTTATGCACATGTCAAAATTTGTTTGAATGCAGATTGCACATTTTCTGTTAGTACAATAAACCTCATTTCAAGGCAGAAACATTACTGTGTCCAACAGCTATTACATATATCAAACAGAAATAGCTGTTGCAAAAACACCAATTTTTATAAAACAATAAGCTTAAGATTAATAGGGGTGCCCAAACTTTTTCATATAACTGTAACTTCAAACCTTTATAACCAGTGTCCTTACATATTAATGATTTTGGCCCCTTCCAAGGACAACGGAGAGGGACTATAAACAATCATATCTCGTATCTGGCTAGAAAAACCTTGGCAGAATTGAATGCGAAGAGCTGGGTCTTTCCAGGAGGTTTCCACTTCCCAGTGTCCGAACTGGGAGCATTAATCCTACATGTTACGATTTCCCTGAACCAATCTGCGGATCATTGATTCAGCAACAGCAGCTTTATTGGGGTCACCATAAATGAGCCCCAGAGCAGAGAAAAAAGCATCATCTGAGGAAAACACTGGAGAATCCCCAGGCAGAGAAAATGCTTAAGCCTGTGGATTTCCATGGAGCAACTGTGGCACCCCAGGGGTCTGGTTTTCCACAGTAACAGCAATGTTATGTCTGAGAGCAGGTGGGAGGTCTCTTGGTCAGGGATCCTATGCATGCCACACCTCCTGCCCAGTCCTGGGAGGGGAAGAACTTCCCCTATATAAACCTAGGGCTGAGGCAGGGTGAGTGAGTAGAGAAGAAGCAGAGAAAAGAACCAAATATAGGAAGAAACAACAGGAGCTCTGTGGGAGCAGTGTTACAAGGAGTCAGGGGCTGGCAGCTACAGAGCTCGCCCTGACTGAGAAGTTATTGACGCGCCCCCTGGGCCAGTGTTGTTGGGGATACCCGGAGCCGGATCAGATGGGGGTTGTAGTCTCCGAGTGGCTGTGACCCGGTCCGTGCCCAGGGTGTCAAGCTCAGTGTGTGGCAGTCCTTATGATGTTACTAGATGTTCTTTTGTGTCGACTACGCCACCCGTTGAATTGCGGTCAATACGGCCGCCGCTGCAGCAGGGTCCGCTGAGGCTGGTGATGCATGTGCAGCTCAGGTAGTATAACCCCCAACGGGAGGGGTATAGCCTCAGGGGGTCAGTTGCAGAGGATGGGGGTTGTGGTGGTGCAGCGGGGATGGAAATGAGACTCAGAGTCGGGCTGTGCAGTTCAGGGTTTGTTTACTTACTGCAGTTGTTCTGGTCACTCCGGCCTTAAGTGACCACCCGAGCCGTGCTGCGTCCACCAGGTCCTGGACTCGGCCAACCCCCAGGTGATTCTGGAGCGTGGTCCTGAGCTCCCTTTCTGTCCTGTCCTCTTCTCTGGCCTTCCCCACCAGGGATCCACCTATGTCCGGCTCCCTCGGGCCTCTTGGTGGTAACCCCTTGTCTCTGGGTTCCCTGACCCTATTCCTGGTCTGCCTTCTGGGTGGATTTAGTGGGTGATCGTGGCAGATCGGTCCTGCCCACGACCTCCGGTTCCTGGCTAAGGTGTGCTGTAGCCTCTGCCAGCTTGGGATCCGGTACCCTGTTGCCAACTCTTCACCCTCTGGTCTAATTTGGGCTCTTGGAGTTCCTTCTTTTTCCCCCTCTGGGTCTTTCTTTCTCCTCTCTCTCTCTCTTGGCCTTGGAGCTGCTCTTCTCCTCTGCTCTGACAGACTGACCTCACTCTGCAAAAGACTGACGTCTCACAGACTGACCTCACTCTGCAAAAGACTGACCCTGATCTAAGATGGTTCCCACCTTATATACTCCCTCTATGTGTGAGCTCAGGTGACCAGCACCCAATGAGCTCCTAGCACTACCCAGACTGCTCCCCCTATCTGCCCCTACACTACTGGGATGTTCCACCCCCCTCCCACTCCAGCCAGGAACAGACTCTGTTGTACCTGCACATTTCTCTAGTGGGAGTACCATCGGTCTGTTCCCCGGAAATGGGATGTGTGTAGTGCATGCAGCCTACTGAGCTCAGTTCCACACTCCATCCTTACCCGGGAGTGGAATATCACACCTCTGGCTGAGGTGCAATACCCCTGTAGCAGCCGAATCCTCAGGGTGCTACATTCCCCCCTGGTAAATCACAGCACGTCCTCGGGCTGTAAGATATAAACAAAAACATCCAAAACATACAATTTCTTTTTCATAAACATAAACATATAAAACCTCATATACATCATCAGCAGCAATAAACTTTTCATATAAACATTCTTGTTTCTGGTTCCTCCGGTCACGGTGCAACTTGTGACCGGGTAAAGTGCGACAGTCTCTCTTGGAATAAAACAGTTTCCTATAAAACCGGTAGGGGGCGCTTTAGGAAGCGCAACTATATACAAGGGGATATGGCCGCTCTCAGTCCTCGGCCAGGTATTAGGGAGGATTGACCGCTCTCAGTCCTCGGTCAGTGAGAATAGGGACACACGGGGTTAACAGTTCAATTGACTGGTCCCAACGGGGACTATATTTTAACTAGAACAGTTCTTATACCCTGACGGGTAACTATGTACAGTCTCTCTCTACCGTACTTCAACGACGGCGTCCTCCTGCTCCTTCTTTAGATTCTTCAGACCCGTCCGGGTCCTCTTGCTCCTCCTCACACCGCAGCTCCTCCTCCGTCAGGCGATGCACATGGAGGGCGTAGGGTCCTTTGGCACACTTGTGCCGGGTGAAGGTGACCTCGTCCCCTACATACAGGTCACGACCTCTGTGTCCCTCCGGCAGATGGCTTTCTACGTCTCTGCGGGTGACAAAGACGTCGCCGGGGGTCTGATGGTCTCTGATAAAGCCCCATCCGTGCTGCATGTTGAATTTTATCACAGTCCCGGTGGAAGGGGAACCATGAGCTGCACGGGGATTCCTCCTGGTCCGGCTCTTCTGCTCCGCGCTCCTTATCTGCGCTTGCTGTTCCCGGACCCGCCTCTCTCTCCGCTCCCTCTCGAAGACCTCGAGCTGCTGGCGGCAGCACTCTGCACGCTCTGCTGCGGCCGCCCGAGTCTCCTGAGTGAACCCCATGAGGTCTTCTCCAGTGGGATCCCACTCGAACTGTGCCTCCTCCAGCGGGGGCGAGGTCCTCTTTACAGGCTTCGGAGCCGGAATCAGGGGCTCGTCTAGGGGTCTCTCTTTCCGGAGTCGGGGATGGCGAAACTCCGGTGGCCATATAAAGGGCTGCCCATCCGGGCACGTATGCTGGGCAAATAGATTTTCACCCAGGTGCGGCACTCTAGATGTTGAGGGCGCGTTGATGGTAGCGGCGCCCGGGTTAACCAGGCCTTGCGACCAGGCTTGGGGCACCCTAAAGGCAAAGGGCACCGTAAGAACGGCGGCGCCCTGGGTTATTCGGCCTTGCGACCAGGCCGGTGGCTCCGCGGAGGTAGGGGGCGCTGTTGGTATTGCGGCGCCCGGGGGTACTAGGCCTTGCGACCAGGCCGGTGGTATTTCCTGCTTGGCCACGCTCGAGGTCGAGGCGTGTGACGTCACAGGGGTCGCGGCCGCAGTTTCCGGTTGAGGCCTAGTCGGCGGCGGTGACGATGCAGCGACGGGCACGGCAGGGGGAATTTCGGGCTCTGCGACGGGGAGCTGGGGCAGGCACGCGGTTTCCCGGCTCGGGGTAGAGACGTCCCCTTTACCTGCCTCCGTCCATTCAGCTCCCTTCTCGGCGCCGTCTCCTGCCTTCATTCCTCCTGCGCCATCCTCAGAGGCGGTCTGTCTCCTCGTCTCAGGTGGCGTGCTCCGCTGTCGGGTTTCGGTCTGCTGGGCCATCTCTCGGCTCCACTCCGCCAACGTCTCCCGCTGCACCCGGGCCATCCTCCGTGCGAGGCCCTCCAGCGCAGTCTGTGCACACTCCCGGTCTCGGGGGAGCTGTGCTAGGATCTCCAGCAGGCCTTCTGGAGTGGCGACCTGCAACAGGCTCCTGACCACTGGGTCGGTGCTGCGTGACTCTCCCTCCATCTCCGGGTAGGCTCTCTCTGGACTCTCCTCCAGACGTCTTGTCTCCGGGTGCGCTCTCTCCAGACTCCTCCAGGCTGCACTCATCTTCGTTCTCTTGTTCTGTCTCCGCCCACATTGAGGGTGGTCCCGGGGCAACTTCAGTTCCAGAGGCAGTTCTCTCACGCTGATGGACACTTCCAGCATCACAGTCTCTGTTGGTGGGCGCGGTTTCCGCTTTTGGCGCCATTCTTCGACCTGGCCCACGATGGGAGGTGGCCTCTTGCCACCCTCTGGCACGCCCATAATGGCGTCCGCTCTTCCAAGGCGGGAAATCTTTGGAAATGGCGGGAAAAAGCTGCAAATGGCGGACAACCGGCGGGAAACGACCTGTGATGGGGTCCGTTGGCGGGGACCCTCCGGAACCGGCGGGAGACTTCTTGTTAAGGTAACGGTGAACTTTTCTTCAGGCACGCAGTACCCGGTTGTTGCGGGCACGTTATCCTGCCGACTACGCCAAAGTTGACGCGCCCCCTGGGCCAGTGTTGTTGGGGATATCCGGAGCCGGATCAGATGGGGGTTGTAGTCTCCGAGTGGCTGTGACCCGGTCCGTGCCCAGGGTGTCAAGCTCAGTGTGTGGCAGTCCTTATGATGTTACTAGATGTTCTTTTGTGTCGACTACGCCACCCGTTGAATTGCGGTCAATACGGCCGCCGCTGCAGCAGGGTCCGCTGAGGCTGGTGATGCATGTGCAGCTCAGGTAGTATAACCCCCAACGGGAGGGGTATAGCCTCAGGGGGTCAGTTGCAGAGGATGGGGGTTGTGGTGGTGCAGCGGGGATGGAAATGAGACTCAGAGTCGGGCTGTGCAGTTCAGGGTTTGTTTACTTACTGCAGTTGTTCTGGTCACTCCGGCCTTAAGTGACCACCCGAGCCGTGCTGCGTCCACCAGGTCCTGGACTCGGCCAACCCCCAGGTGATTCTGGAGCGTGGTCCTGAGCTCCCTTTCTGTCCTGTCCTCTTCTCTGGCCTTCCCCACCAGGGATCCACCTATGTCCGGCTCCCTCGGGCCTCTTGGTGGTACCCCCTTGTCTCTGGGTTCCCTGACCCTATTCCTGGTCTGCCTTCCGGGTGGATTTAGTGGGTGATCGTGGCAGATCGGTCCTGCCCACGACCTCCGGTTCCTGGCTAAGGTGTGCTGTAGCCTCTGCCAGCTTGGGATCCGGTACCCTGTTGCCAACTCTTCACCCTCTGGTCTAATTTGGGCTCTTGGAGTTCCTTCTTTCTCCCCCTCTGGGTCTTTCTTTCTCCTCTCTCTCTCTCTTGGCCTTGGAGCTGCTCTTCTCCTCTGCTCTGACAGACTGACCTCACTCTGCAAAAGACTGACGTCTCACAGACTGACCTCACTCTGCAAAAGACTGACCCTGATCTAAGATGGTTCCCACCTTATATACTCCCTCTATGTGTGAGCTCAGGTGACCAGCACCCAATGAGCTCCTAGCACTACCCAGACTGCTCCCCCTATCTGCCCCTACACTACTGGGATGTTCCACCCCCCTCCCACTCCAGCCAGGAACAGACTCTGTTGTACCTGCACATTTCTCTAGTGGGAGTACCATCGGTCTGTTCCCCGGAAATGGGATGTGTGTAGTGCATGCAGCCTACTGAGCTCAGTTCCACACTCCATCCTTACCCGGGAGTGGAATATCACACCTCTGGCTGAGGTGCAATACCCCTGTAGCAGCCGAATCCTCAGGGTGCTACATTATCACCGGACCCGGAGTCCGAGGCTGTGGGGACTAACTCCTATCCAGCAGCAGAAACCGACCGGCAGGGGATTGCAGGTCCTCTGGCCCAGAAACCCGAAGGCCCCGAGTCACCGGCCATACGGGTGAGCACCACACGGTACACTCAGGGACGTGGGCTACTTATACCCGCCTCTAGCAAGGTAGCCAGAAGAGTATCGTTAGTTTGGGAGGCCTACAACTCCGCCTGGCCAGGGGAGATCCCATCTGCTCAAGGACTGACCAGGCCCCAATCGCTAGCCAGTACTCCGGGAGGGTCTATCTTTGTCACCAGTAAAGACCCTGAACTACACAGTACCGTCTCCGAGTGGTTCCTGCTACCCCCATCATCCACGTCGGCTGCCCTGAGGCCATACCCCTCCCGTTGGGGGTTATACTAGCACGCTGCACTCAACGGGTGGCGTAGTCGTCCAACATTTACCGCTAAAACAGCGCCACTTAGTCTGACTCCCTGGGCACGGACCGGATCACCGCCACGAGACTACAACCCTCAACAGATCCGGCTCCGGGTAAGCTCCCGCGTGCGCAATGCAGTGCGACACAGGCCCAGGGGCGCGTCAACTTTTGGCGTAGTCGGCAGGATCTCGTGCCCGCAACCACCGGGTACTGCGTGCCTGAAAAAGACTGTGAAAACTTACCCGTGGTGAAGATTCCCGCCATCCGGCGCCATCTTCCGCTTTCTTCCCGCCATCGGTGGAGTTTTCCCGCCATCCGGCGCCATCTTCGGCCTTCTTCCCGCCATCCGTGGAGTTTTCCCGCCATTGGACGCCATCTTGAGGACGCCGCGCGGGAAGAAGAGGGGCGTGGACTCCGAAAACGCGCGAGAACTGAAGCCCCGCCTCACGTCCGGACGTCGCGTACGGTCCTGGAAGGAGCCCAGCAGACGCCGACGTCACAGGAGCGCGACGGAAGGTCCTCAACCCTGACGATCCACTGCGGAGCCGCGGCCTACGGAAGAGGATCATCGCAAGGTAGGCCACGGTCCACTAGGGGGGAGAAGGATGTCGGATACGGAGGAGAGCTTCACCACTCCAACCCCCGCCAGCGCCACCGCTGTTGCGGTCATGCCTTTCACCATGCCCTATATCCCGGGGGCAGCCTGGCTACCCCAGTACTCAGGGGAGTCACATACCCTGCAGGACTTTAGAGAAAAACTGGATAGCCTCTTCCAGGTGTACCCCCTCACAGAAGAGCAAAAAGTAAGCATCCTGGTGGCCCAATTAACCGGGGCAGCCCAAAGGGAGGTAAAGTCCTGGCCACCTGGGGGGAGGACTGTCGCAGGGATACTAACCCGGCTGAGGGACACCTTTGATACCCGCACCTCAGCCGAGATCAAGCTTAGATTCTACGGGTGCAAACAGCGGGCACATGAGAGTATAAGGGACTATGCCCTGAACCTACAAGAGGCCCTGAGAGCCATTAAGCAGACCGACCCTGACGGCGTGGGAGACGAGGACAGGCTGTTAACTGAACAATTTATAGAGGGTTTATATTGCAATGCCCACCGAACCCAGTTGCGGGCAATGGCCTTACAGGACCCTCATCTGGGATTTGCACAGTTCAAGGACAGAGCCATCCGGGTGCTCCGAGAACCGGCACCAGGTGGCGTTGTGACCCACAGACGCCCCACTACCACCTACCACCAGGAGGCGGCGCCCTTGTCGGCAAGGCTTGTGGGAGCTGATGCGCAGGCTTTGAACAATGACCCGGCTCCAGACCTGCACTATCAGGTCCAAGAGCTAGCTAAAAGCGTTGCTGCGCTAACCCGAACTGTGCAGTCTTTACAGGTTTCCACTCCAGGGAAGATCCAGCTGGCATCCGGACCGGAGGACATCCCGTGGCGTCGACCAAGGAGGACCCCACCGGCCAGAGGAAGACCCAGCGACCGATACAACGAGGACGGACGACCCATCTGCCGCCGCTGCAATCAACCCGGACATATGGCAAGGTACTGTCCTTTAAAATGGCACAACCTGGGGTAGAGGGCCAACCCCCAGGAAAAAGATCACCAGGCCCATCGAACTGGCGCGACAAATATGTGGGAGGACGTCCAGTCTTACCCGTGGTACTGGATGGCATTCCTATGAGTGCCCTACTGGACACCGGGTCACAGGTCACCACCATCCCGTACGTGCTCTTCAAGCAGTACTGGAATGACTCGGATATTACCCGCTACCCTGACGACGACTTGAGTATCATCGCCAGCAATGGTCAGCCCGTGCCACAGATCGGATTTAAAGAGGTGACCATTAAAATTGGTAGAGTTGAACTGGCAGCACAGGGACTGATCATTGTAGACATTGACAAACACGAGAGTCACCCAAAGATAACTCTAGGAACTAATGTAATTGAAAATTGTCTTGCAGAGGTGATTTTCCTTTTACAGCAGGTTGCCAAGAACGCCAGCTCCGGCGAGCAGCGAGTGCTCCAAAAAGAGATCCGGGCACTGATGCGACGGCAACAGGTGGAACTCTCCGGCGGTGAGATTGGTAGCGTGAGAATGTGTGACCCTTTCCCTATTGCCATGCCCCCAAAAAGTGAAATGATGATTTGGTGCCGGGCAGCTATTGGTCTGAGAGGTGGAGATTACCAGGCAATGGTAGAACCAGTTTACTCAGACAGTAGGCCCACCATCTTGACAGCACGGGGGGTGGTTAATGTACGCCATGGGAGGGTGCCCGTTCGCATAATCAATATCGGGAAGAGGGAAGTGTACCTGCCCCGGTATGCCACGCTAGCCAGATTATATACCATTAACCAAAATGCTATACAATCTGTGGAACCCTTGCCTCCATCTCACCCGGAGGAAGGTAACGGCTCTAAGAAAACAATGGAGGATTGGTGTCAGCAACTACATTTGGGTACTGACTCCACTCCCTCACATCAGAAACAGGGAGTCTATCGGGTGGTTCAAGAGTACGAGAGAGTGTTTAGTAAACACCCGTTAGACTTCGGGCGAGTCAAGGGGGTAGAACACCACATCCCCACGGGAGACCATCCTCTCATAAAAGAGAGGTATCGACCCGTACCCCCTGCACACTACCAACACGCCAAGGGGATGCTTAGAGACATGAAGGAGGCTGGGGTGATCAGGGATAGCTGTAGCCCCTGGGCAGCTCCACTAGTCTTAGTCAAAAAGAAAGACAACACCATGAGGATGTGTGTAGATTACCGGAAAATCAACCGTATCACACACAAGGATGCGTACCCCTTACCAAGGATAGAGGAGTCTTTGGCTGCTTTAAGATCTGCTAACTTCTTCTCTACCTTGGATCTCACTAGTGGGTACTGGCAGGTTCCTGTAGCAGAGGCGGACCGGGAGAAGACCGCATTCACCACCCCGATGGGACTTAGCGAGTTTACCTGCATGCCGTTCGGACTCTGCAACGCACCAGGAACCTTCCAACGATTAATGGAGTGCTGTCTGGGCCATAGTAACTTCGAGACGGTCCTGTTGTACCTGGACGATGTCATCGTATATTCTAAGACTTATGAGGACCACCTGAAACACCTGGCGGAAGTGTTCGAAGCTCTGGCAAGCTACGGCCTAAAGGTGAAACCCTCCAAGTGTCACCTCCTGAAACCAAAGGTGCAGTACCTGGGACACGTGGTGAGCGCTGACGGAGTGGCTCCCGACCCTGATAAGATCACCGCAATTAAGGAATGGCCAAGTCCCTCCAGTGTAAAGGAAGTGCGGCAGTTCCTCGGGTTGGTAGGCTACTACCGCAGGTTCATCCCCGGTTTCACCAAAAAGGCAGCTCCTATGCAGGACCTCCTGATAGGCCAGTCCCAGAAGGCCAAGAACCAGAAGCCGCCCTTCAGATGGGAGAAGTTGGAAGAGGAGTCCTTCCGCCAGCTGAAGATGGCCCTCACGGGGGATGAAATCCTGGCGTACCCGGATTACAGCCAGCCCTTTATCCTCTACACCGACGCAAGTAACATCGGGCTAGGAGCCGTGCTGTCCCAGATCCAGCAGGGGAAAGAACGAGTAATCGCTTACGCCAGCCGAAAACTGCGACCCACCGAGAGAAACCCTGAGAATTACAGCTCATTTAAGCTAGAGTTCCTGGCAGTGGTGTGGGCAGTCACCGAACGCTTTAAGCACTACCTCGCTTCTTCCCGGTTCGTCGTGTACACGGATAACAACCCGTTGACACACCTGGACACAGCAAGACTCGGTGCCCTAGAGCAGAGATGGATGGCCCGTCTGTCCAACTACGAGTTCACAATCAAATACCGGGCAGGACGCTCCAATACCAACGCGGACGCCCTGTCCAGGATGCCAAACCTACCGGACGTAGGAGAAGATCCAGAGGGACTGGAAGAAGTCGAACTCCCTGCGTTCCACCGGCATGGGACTATCCAGTATTCCCACCGGGTAAGGAGTAAGCAAGCCGCTACGTTTAACCCCTTGCCTCACTACAACTGGGAGGAAACGCAAGACAGTGACCCTGCCGTCCGACTGGTGAAGGAGATGCTGACTCGGCCAGAGGCTCGCCTTGACCCAGACGCTCCGGAGGAAGCCAAGCAACTGTGGGCTGAGAAGAGTCGACTGTTCCTTTATAAGGGGAAGTTGTGCCGCAGAATGGTTAACTCCCGGACGCATGAACTAATCTGGCAAGTAGTGGTGCCACGAAGAGACGCAGCCATGGTGATGGAGGCATACCACGACGGGGCTGGACACTTCGGATGGAAGAAGCTGGAGTTCCTGCTGCGCGAGCGGTTCCACTGGGTAGGCATGAGGGGAACCATCGAGAGGTGGTGCAGAGACTGTGGCCCGTGCAACCTAAGAAGGAAGGACCGTGCCAGCCAGAAGACTCCCCTGCAGTCCATCGTCACCCGGCAGCCGTTGGAACTGGTAGCCTTGGATCATGTAAAACTGACCCCAAGCAGAAGTGGCTACGTCTACGCACTAACCATCGTGGATCACTACTCCCGGTTCTTGGTTGTCGTCCCCGTCAAGGACTTAACAGCTCGAACAGCAGCGAGAGCCTTCCAGCAGCATTTCTGCCATCCACACGGGTACCCGGACCAAGTGTTGACAGACCAGGGACCTGCCTTTGAAGCGGAGGTCTTCCAAGAATTCTGCACTCTGTATGGCTGCCGGAAGATAAGGACGACACCCTATCATCCGCAAACTAATGGACTTTGTGAGAAAATGAACCAGGTGGTAATGGATCTTCTGAAAACGCTGCCCCTGGAAGAACGCAGTCTGTGGCCTGAGAAGCTGCCCGATCTGGTGGACCTATACAACCACATCCCGGTAGGTTCCACCAACTGTACCCCGGCTTACCAAATGAGGGCGAGACCTGGTAAGTTACCTGTTGACCTGGAAATGGGAGTCCTGACACCTGAGGACACTTCACCAGAAGCAGACTGGGACACAGAGAGGCAGCAGCAGTACCGGAGAGTACAGGAGAGCGTGGAGCGAAGTCTCTGTCAGGCTAGGGAAAGACAAGAGAAAACTTACAACCAGTATGCTCCCGCTGTTCCCCTGGTACCCGGAGAGCAGGTCTTGAAGAGAAAAAGACGGCTCCACAAGTTGGACGACCAGTGGGAGAAGGACCCGTACACCGTACTGCCCTCAAGCCACGACAACCCAAAGGTCTGTACCATCAGTAAAGACGGAGGTGAAACCACAACCATTGTATCCCGGGATCACCTGAAGAAGTGTCCCGAACAGCTACGGAACCCTGAAGAGGAACAAGAAGACCCTCGACCCGTAGAGGAAAGGGAAGACATGGTTAATACTGTGCTCGGAGACTTCCCTCGGTCTTGGACTCAAGTCAATGGTGCAGTTGTGGTACCCGTACTCACCTTCCTCCAACCAGCATCCCAAGCACCTACGGAGCAACAGGTAGAGCTGGAAGAACAGCCGGTCCAGGAGGCAGAAGACCCCACACCAGCAGACCAGGAGGATCAACCCTCTGCTTGCAGTGAGCCTGCCATATCCCTAGTGAGCCAAAGGGCCCGTAGACCGCTGCCCAGTTTACCCTTGACAGCTCCTACACCCTGTAGTTCAGGACCAGACAGTCAGCTCCGTAGGTCCACTAGGGCCACTAGGGGCCAGTTACCCGCACGTTGGAGGATTTGAAGTGTATAAATTGTTTTATTTGTGGTTACCTGTTTATTGTTGCTTGTGTATAATTATGTGTTTCTAGTTATTTTTAGGAGTCCTTGGTGGATTTACCGGGAATCCTTTGTACATAGTTGGAGCGTAACCCAGGACGGACTAAAGACTGTTAAGGACTCGGGGCAGGACAGACCCCTACCTGGTTACGTCTCCCTGTTTTGGTGAAATGGACACCTTGCTTTCTTCAAAGACTGCACCCGGTTACGGACATGCCGTGACCACCTTTATGTGTTTCTTTATTGTTATTGTTATATCTTGTTATGTTTTTCTAAAATATGTTTAGTCCCGGAGTACTAAATTTCACTAGGGGGGAATGTGGCACCCCAGGGGTCTGGTTTTCCACAGTAACAGCAATGTTATGTCTGAGAGCAGGTGGGAGGTCTCTTGGTCAGGGATCCTATGCATGCCACACCTCCTGCCCAGTCCTGGGAGGGGAAGAACTTCCCCTATATAAACCTAGGGCTGAGGCAGGGTGAGTGAGTAGAGAAGAAGCAGAGAAAAGAAGCAAATATAGGAAGAAACAACAGGAGCTCTGTGGGAGCAGTGTTACAAGGAGTCAGGGGCTGGCAGCTACAGAGCTCGCCCTGACTGAGAAGTTATCACCGGACCCGGAGTCCGAGGCTGTGGGGACTAACTCCTATCCAGCAGCAGAAACCGACCGGCAGGGGATTGCAGGTCCTCTGGCCCAGAAACCCGAAGGCCCCGAGTCACCGGCCATACGGGTGAGCACCACACGGTACACTCAGGGACGTGGGCTACTTATACCCGCCTCTAGCAAGGTAGCCAGAAGAGTATCGTTAGTTTGGGAGGCCTACAACTCCGCCTGGCCAGGGGAGATCCCATCTGCTCAAGGACTGACCAGGCCCCAATCGCTAGCCAGTACTCCGGGAGGGTCTATCTTTGTCACCAGTAAAGACCCTGAACTACACAGTACCGTCTCCGGGTGGTTCCTGCTACGCCCATCATCCACGTCGGCTGCCCTGAGGCCATACCCCTCCCGTTGGGGGTTATACTATCACGCTGCACTCAACGGGTGGCGTAGTCGTCCAACATTTACCGCTAAAACAGCGCCACTTAGTCTGACTCCCTGGGCACGGACCGGATCACCGCCACGAGACTACAACCCTCAACAGATCCGGCTCCGGGTAAGCTCCCGCGTGCGCAACGCAGCGCGACACAGGCCCAGGGGCGCGTCACAACGACAGAACAATACCTACACATTGACTCTCTCCTCCGGATGAAGCAGGCGTGGACGGAGGCCAAAATACAACTTACATGAAGAAAAAAATAGAACATCTACTTCGGTCCCTGTCGAATCAATCCGCTAAATTTACCTTACGCTCAGAAGCCTATTTTTGGTGGAATATAACCTGCGTAACGATAGATAACACATGCTGTTGTTGCCGCTTGATGTCTGCCACCTCCAAAGACAAGGACCACAACTGCATGGTCAGGGCATCCACAGCGTCCATAATGACTTCTCAGCACAGAAAAATGGAGTGTGCTGGTGATAATATTATGATGTTGTAGAAACTTTCTCTGGAAAATAGGTAACACACTAAAAAAAATGGAACTGACCCTGCTGGTTCCTGTACAGACTAAGATCCTGACCCCACAGTCCCTAGTGGTTCCTGCATGATCCGAGATACCACAGACTAGAGGATGGCAACTCGGACCTATGCTGCCTGAAAGGCCACCGTGTCCTTCACATACCTCCCAACGAACCGGAGGGCAGAGCAGAGTATAAATTACCTACAGAAGGGAAAGTGTACTGAAATAGAAAAAGATCCCAGAGTGAGTAAAACTAACCACATAATACAAAATAAAGGATTAAGCACGTACTGTTAGAGAATATGCCGCCTATGTCCTAAAGAAAGAGAAAATAGGTGCAGAGTAAAGAATATAAACAACAAGGAGATAAACCCTAGCTGGTCCTTCACTGACTGGCTTAAACTACAGCAGTATGGCAGGACATCCAAATGAGACTATCACCAGCAGGAAAAGTATACCAAGCTGCACCCGAAAGGTGATAGAGCAGACAAATGAGTTAATGAAAACACCTGTTGTCCTGAAAAGACTGAAGCAAGAATAACAGAAACTAAACACTCTGAGAAAAGGTGTATCTGCTGAGGCTCGGCAGACAGAGAAGCCGACCACAAAGCACAGGCTCAATGGTTCAAACTCAGACGCATGACATTAGCAGAGCTCAGCAAAATAGCAGACTGTGTTTGATAAGGAGAAGACTTGTGGTAATGTAGCAGAGTTCAGCTGTGTTGTCAGAGGTCACACTTGTGGCAATGTAGTAGAGCTCAGCAATATAGAAGAGCTGGGTTTGTCAGATGACATACTACATAGCAATATAGCAGAGTCTAATGGTTGTACCAGAGATAAGTTTGTAATGATGTGGCAGAGCTCAGTGGTTGTAGCAGAGCTAAGGATGTTAGGAGTTACATTTGGAAAGGAAAACACTCTTACTCTGTACACGATAGCATAGATCAGTGTTTCCCAACTCCGGTCCTCAAGTCACCATAATGAGTCATGGTTTGAAGACATCCTCTGGAAATTTCTAAGGCTAATGCCAATAACTACATCATCTGTGCAATACAAAGGAAATCCAAAAAACATGATCTGTTGAAGAGTATTTGAGGATTGAAGTGAACGGGGTTGTCTGGTTAAAATAAATGGTCACCTACTTGTAGGATAGCTGACAACTTGCTGATCTAAGGGAAACTTTTGTTCTAGTTACAAGTTGGAGCAGCAGGTTGGACGTCCGACTGCTGCTCCATTCATATTCTATGGGGCTGTCGGTAAAAGCCAAGTGCAGCACTCGGCAGCCCCACAAGGAAAGAATGGAGCGCAGGTCGCACATGTGCACTACTGATCAGTGGTGGTCCGAGCAGTCAGATCCCCACTGATCAATAAGTAAAGTGCATAGGTGATAACTTGTTTTAACCGGTCAACCCCTTTAAGAAATACTGGTATACACCTGAAAGATACAGAGAGTAGCCCAACATTGAATGATATTTGCCGCAGAAATGTGTCTTGTGGGTCTTCATTGGTTAAAATTAAACTGCAAAATCCTGCACAGTAAACAAGCGCGACAATGAGCGTCCTGAGACCCCGTACATTATTTATGGATGTGGGGAGCTGAGGTTTGGGCTTCTGTGGCTTTAGCTCCTGGGAGAACCGATGAGTTGTAACATGAAGGACGCCGTTAGCTGTTACTATCAGCAATATTATATCTGAGCCAATATGTTCACCCATTGGTTTCTTTGTCGTCATCAATGTCAATAAAATATTTTGGTAGACTGACACCGGAGAGATTAAGAACCAAATCTCGATCACCAGCGTTCTTCTCATGAGTCTGTCAGATAATCAGAGGACCATCCATGTCCTCTTCACCTTCTTTTTCCTCGTCTACCTGGTGACCGTCTTCACCAATGTTCTCATCATCCTCCTAGTAGTTACTTGCTCTTCTCTGCACACACCCATGTATTTCTTTCTTGGAAACTTGGCATTCTTGGACATGTCCTACTCATCGGTGACTGCTCCGAGGATGCTCTTTGGCCTCACCACCCGCCATTGGTCCATCTCCCTCCCAGACTGCATAGCACAAGTGTTCTTTGTCATCTATTTCGGGGGGCTCTGAGGCTTTCTTGTTGTCCTCCATGTCTTACGATCGTTATGTTGCCATCTGCCACCCCCTCCATTACTCCCAGGTCATGTCCTGGAGTAAGTGCTCTCAGATAGTGTCTTTAAGTTGGTCGTCTGCTTTGCTTCCCTCGATGCTCTATACTTTATGTTTAATAAGGTTGACGTTCTGTGGTCCCAACTTCATCCAGAATTTCATTTGTGATCTGCCCAATTTGTTCCAAATCTCTTGTGCTGATGTTTCCATCAATCTCCTAGTCCTAATAATCGTTGGCTGTTTTCTTGGCATCATAGCTTTTGGTACCACATTTTACTCCTACGTTAGAATATTTAGGACAGTGCGAATGATTCGCACCAGTGGCGGAAAACGTAAAGCTTTCTCTACCTGTACGTCTCATCTGAGTGTGGTTTTTATTTTTTACGCATCAATAACTTTCACTTACTTTGTCCCTAATACGAGTAATCTTCTTACATTGAAACGAGTGGTCACTGTGATATACAGTAGAGACCAAAAGTTTGGACACACCTTCTCATTTAAAGATTTTAAGGAAAGGATGACCAAGAGTCACCTCTGCTTCTGAGGATAAGTTTATCCGAGTCAACAGCCTCAGAAATCGCAGGTTAACAGCAGTTCAGATTAGAGACCAGGTCAATGCCACACAGAGTTCTAGCAGCAGACACATCTCTACAACAACTGTTAAGAGGAGACTTTGTGCAGCAGGCCTTCATGGTAGAATAGCTGCTAGGAAACCACTGCTAAGGACAGGCGACAAGCAGAAGAGACTTGTTTGGGCTAAAGAACACAAGGAATGGACATTAGACCAGTGGAAATCTGTGCTTTGGTCTGATGAGTCCAAATTTGAGATCTTTGGTTCCAACCACCGTGTCTTTGTGCGACGCAGAAAAGGTGAACGGATGGACTCTACATGCCTGGTTCCCACCGTGAAGCATGGAGGAGCAGGTGTGATGGTGTGGGGGTGCTTTACTGGTGACACTGTTGGGGATTTATTCAAAATTGAAGGCATACTGAACCAGCATGGCTACCACAGCATCTTGCAGTGGCATGCTATTAAATCCGGTTTGCGTTTAGTTGGACCATCATTTATTTTTCAACAGGACAATGACCCCAAACACCTCCAGCTGTGTAAGGGCTATTTGACCAAGAAGGAGAGTGATGGGGGGCTACGCCAGATGACCTGGCCTCCACAGTTACCAGACCTGAACCCAATCGAGATGGTTTGGGGTGAGCTGGACCGCAGAGTGAAGGCAAAAGGGCCAACAAGTGCTAAGCATCTCTGGGAACTCCTTCAAGATTGTTGGAAGACCATTTCCGGTGACTACCTCTTGAAGCTCATCAAGAGAATGCCAAGAGTGTGCAAAGCAGTCATCAAAGCAAAAGGGGGCTACTGTGAAGACCCTAGAATATAAGACATATTTTCAGTTGTTTCACACTTTTTTGTTAAGTATATAATTCCACATGTGGTAATTCATAGTTTTGATGCCTTCAGTGTGAATGTACAATTTTCAGTCTTGAAAATACAGAAAAATCTTTAAATGAGAAGGTGTGTCCAAACTTTTGGTCTGTACTGTATACACTAATCACCCCCCTACTGAACCCCCTAATCTACAGCCTACGAAGCAGAGACCTGAAGGCGGCACTGCAGAAAGCGGTCCGTGTACACTGATTCCAGGCAGCGGCACGAGGAGATGCAGATGTTTCCTGCTGAATATTTATCATAGACATACTGTATAGTCAAGAAAAGTCAACATGAGTATTAATCTAGCTTGATCACCTCTTACCTTGCCATCTTGGCAACTCTTTGACACCTTTGCATAGGTTAGGCAATCCTGCTGATCATTGGAGAGTGCCACTGATTTCGACTATGGGGCTCTACAATGCCGCATGAGCACATCTGCTCTATTTATTGTCTACGGGACTGTCATGGAATGTATGTGGGTCTCACCAGCAGTCACATAGACAATAAATGGAGCAGTGGTGGTTGACTGTCACTCCATTCAGATACGTTGCTGAACCCTGTTCTTGGGATCAGTAGGACCATCAGGGATCAGCAAGTTGTCACCTATCCAATGTGCAGGTTATATCTTGATATCTAGGTACAAATCTCTAAAAGGCACCCATAGTGGGGGCCCAAATTAGTTTGACCCCATCTTTCCTCTTTATTAACAGATAAAGTTTGGTACCTTGTTCAACATGTCTATAGATAAGAAATGCACAACCTATAGCCTAGGGGCCACAAGCGATCCCAAATGCCTGCTTTGAATGTGAGACGACCATCATTTTATAGACAATCATCTTGGCTATCTCATACATAAATTTGACTAGCAACTATTTTGCATATAATTAGTTGTGGAGATTCTTGTCATGTTACTGCATTGTTACTGTTTTGCTCCTGGTGGTGAAAACTGTATACTACAAAATACAACCTGTTCTCACATTCCCTAATAGCTCAGTGTGTTATTAGGTAGGTTCCCAAGTGAAAGGTCACTGATTCGAATCGAGGAGCAGCCATGAAGAAGATTTCCCAAAAAAAGAGAAACCGCATCATCAGCTCATCGATAGCGGTCTCTCAGCCAAGAAAATTGCCAAACTGCATCATGTGAGCGCCATGACAGCTGGAAGAATACGAAATGAAGTCCGTCCAACCATACAAAAGCCAAGAGGTGCACGTCCAGGCAAAATATCGGAATCAAGAAGTCGGCTCATCACAAGGTCTAAAGGTCTACCAGTTCTGGCCGACAAACACGGCAGTGGAGGTGGCTTGTATGCTTCATAATAGTGAGATCACCGATGTCCATGCAAGCACCGTGCAACGCATGTTACATAAGTCTGGAATGGTGGCCCGAACAAAGGTGAAGAAGCCTCAACTTCAATATCGTCATAAGAAACGTCAGCTCGAGTTTTCAAAAAAGTATGAAAGGTGGACAGTAGAAGATTGGAAATGGATGTGTGGCACCCCTGCGGGTCCAGTTGCCACAGAGGTACTGCATCTCAGCCAGAGGTGTGGTACCCACTCTCAGGTAAGGAGGGAGCACTACCCGGGACCCAACCACTCACATCCAACACTACACCACTTCATAAGGGAAGGTCCAGATAGCTCCTAAGGGAGAGCACTGGCCTGGTCCCTGTTGGGAAGGTGGAACTAAGTAGAAGAGGTGGGTGGAGGAAGTAGTTTAGGGGAGCACTGACAGAACAGTATAAAAAGCAGTGTGGAAACATCTAGAAGGAGTTCTAGTCTGGTCCTAGGAGTGAGAGAGGAAGGGAGGACCGTGGAGGAGTACGGCCCAGTCAGAGGGGCCCAGGAGGAGAGTTAGGAGAGGACATGGAGCAGTGAGAGGGGCTCCAGAGATCGAAGGGGGTAAGTTATTGTAGTGTTAGAATGCTTCGTTATGTTGTGTATAAATCGTTCTATGTATTGTTAGGTTGCATATTGTTTATTGTATGTATATTGTGTGGTATGTGTACTATGTTGTGTGTGGGGGGGTTTAGTGTAGGTTGGATGGGGTGTTTCAGGGGGGAGAGGTTTTGGTGGTGGACGTCCTGTGGGATGACAGAAAAAGGCAAAAAAGGACCTTTTGTGTGGAAAAATATTAGGCCACAAACTTTAGTGGGACCTTGTTGTGGTAAGGCCACAGACTTTCGTGGGACCTTGGGTGTTGGTTGTGGGTAGTAAAAAAAAAAATATTTTTCCTTGTGTATAGAGTTAAGTTTTGGCCAGGTGACCTATCTCTTATTTTGGGCGATAGGCCAGTTTTTTGTTTTCCTTTTGCCAAGAGGTTAGGTGGGAATGTGCGGGTATGACTGTGGGCGGATGTTGGGGGTTTTGTGAGCCTTCAGGCAAGGTTGGTCAAAAAAGTACGTCAAGGTCTTCCCTTGCTGGGGGGTCCTCAGGAAAGCGAGGACACTTATGTGTGTCTGTTATGTATTATTTTGTTGGACTCTGGAAATTTTTGGAATTTTTGGACTTCTTGGGGTTTTTGAGTTATGTTTTGCTACGGTTTTAGTTTTTCTCGTATAATGTTTGTATTTGTGTTTTGTACTTTCATAAATAAAAAAAGAGTTCCAGAGATAGAAGGGATCCTAGGGGCACGGCGAGTGCAGGATGCCACCCGTGCGCCCGAGTTCACGCTGACCGTGGAGGGATCAAGGCCGCAGTAGGGGACCAGCCCCAGACTAGTGGAGTACTTTAATGCTCAGCTAGCAAACCGGAGGTTGCAGTATCTTCATGTACCATAGCCAAAGTCCACATACATTCGCTGAAAAGGTGGCCATATAGGACAAAGGGGACAGACCGGAAGTCGCCCGACAAGGACCGCTGCCACTGGCTCGGGACACTGTGTGTGAGGCGCTGTGCCCCCTGCCTTGCACTACACCAACAACATCTACCTCATCAAGTCCTATATACTGCCCTGGGGCTTAGCTCTGCCCGTGTAGAGCTGCACTATTTCTGCTGCGTCACCATCAGCCCCAGTGGATCTGCACCGCAGCGGCGGCCCCCCTATAGCCACATACCACAAGTGGCTTCACGAACATTATCCCCAAAAACTTTATCCCGCAATTGACTTTTCTTTATTTGACCGCCCTGGGCCACGGACCGGATCACTGCCACCGTGATCACCCCAAAAAGGAACGGCCCGGCTACCGAGTACCCCACAGCCCCAGGGGGTGCGTCAACTTTGGCGTCTCGAACAGGATGAACCGACCTGTTACAGCAGGTCTCGTGCGCCTATAGACTGTGCTTGTTACCAAGCAGTGGCGCCCGCCCCAGAAGAACGGGTGCCATTATGTGTGTACTAAAAGACGAAAAGAAACCTCCCATCGTGGGCTGGGTTCCGGAATGGCGCCAAAAACTGAGCCCGCCCCATGCATCTGCGGCCATATACATAGACTTGTCCATCAGTCAGGGGGCGCCGCCCCCTGGTTTGGCCAACAGCAAGCTGGAGTGGGACTGCCCCTGAAAGGGGAGAGGAGAAGGAAAACCTTGGAGACAGGGCGGGGCCACAGGCAGAGGGGTCAGAATACACCCAGCAGGCGCCATGGAAGGAGGTGGTGATCAGACTTCTGCCCGTGGCCTGCAGCCAGAAGATTCCCCTCTTAACCTGGAGGGGTCCTGGGTAAACTACCCCTGGAGGATATGGGGTTCCTGTGTGCCGAGGTACAGGAGCTGGGCCAGCGGATGGAAGAAGCCCAGAAGGCTGCCGTCGTGCAGTGGAAGAACGAGCTGCAGGAGAAACCAACCTGGCAGCGGCCAACGCCCAGTTCTACCACCAGCACCCCAGCCCTGGTGGGGCCCGTCCTGAGCCCGGAGGAGACGCATAATACCGAAGCGACAAAGAACGCAGGTAATAACAGTGCCCCTACCCCGGGCGCTGACGACACGACACCCTCCTAGGTCCCTTGGAAGAACCATCAGCCCCTACACCCGGCTGGGTGTACGGGCGTGCAATGTGGAACTGGTCCGCACGGGTCGAGGACCAGCAAAGAGCCCCTTTAATGCCTGCGCCCCAGGTTACCTGAGAAGGAGGAGAGGAGTTTAGGTGGGACAACCCGGAGGGCCATCTTATGGGATTCCCGAGGGAGACCCAAACAGAGGCCCTACGGAGGGAGGAGTATTGTCGGGGAGAACTCCTAAAACTGGAGGCGGAGTGGCGGGAACGTCGAGTGCGGTGGGAGGCGATGGAGACGCGCAACATGCAGGCTAAGGCCCGGGCCTGCAAAGCCAATCCCACCAAACCCAGTCCCCGCGCTGAGGGGACCGTGGTCAAATTTGACCTCGAAGGAAGTTGGGGTTTCATCCTGGAGCCTCAAGTAGCCACGGACCTCTTCGTAAACAGGTGCGATGTGAAGTCCCACCTACAGCAGGGACACCCGGGACGGGATCTATACCCTGGAGACAGGGTCACCTACACGAGTTACTATGGAGAACGGGGGTGATGCGCCCTACATGTGCGTAGGGTGGAAGAGGAGGAGAACGTGTGGCGCCCCTGTGGGTTCAGTCGCCACAGAGGTACTGCATCTCACCCTGAGGTGTGGTATCCCACTCTCAGGTAAGGATGGAGTACTGCCCGGGACCCACACACTTGCATCCATTACACTCCACTTCAGAGGGAAGCGCAAGATTGCTCCTAAGGGAGAGCACAGTCCCTGTCCCTGGCTGAAGTGTGGAACCATGTAGTGGGTGTGGGTGGAGGAAGTAGTTTAGGGGAGCACTTCAGTAGGAGTATAAGAAAGCAAGGAACCATCTAGAAGGAGATCAGTCAGAGCCTGTCCTGCTCAGGAGAGCAGTGGAGGAGGTCCAGGCTCCTGGCTCCAGTGCTTGGAGCAGGAGTTGAGAGGAGTGGGGCCTAGTAAGAGAGGCCCAGGAAAGAGAGAGAGAGAGGACAGGAGCAAAGGGAAGGCTCCAGAGACAGAGGGATCCCAGGGGCACGGGAAGTGCAAGAAGCTACCCGTGCGCCCGAATCTAAAGGAACGTGGAGGGATCAGGCCGCAGAGGGGATCGACCCCTAACTAGTGGAGAAGTACAAGGCTCAGCTAGAAACCGGAGGCTGCTGTACTTGCAAGGTGCAGCTGCCAGCCACCACAATTACATCGCCGAAAAGGTAGCCACAGAGGGTCCAGGGGACTGCAGATCGCCCGACAAGATCCGAGGCTACCGGCTTGGGACACTGATTGTGAAGCGCAGGGCAGGATGGTGAGAGCCAGTGCAGGAAGACGACCGAGGAAGGCACATAGAACGGGATCCCGTTTAAGTACTCCTGAAATACCTGAGAGCTGCTGAACTCCTTTCTTGGTGAACGCAGGACGACGTGGGAGGTTACACACTGGCCTTGGTAACCTGGAGTCTTGACCAACTGTGAGTAAACCTTGAAGACTGCACCCCACTGTGTCCTAGAGTTATTATCTGTGCCATCCCCTGCACTACACTGCACAGCAACATCTACCTCATTTATCATCACATACTGCCCTGGGGCTAAGCTCTGCCTGTGAAGAGCTGTCCCAACTCTACTGCGTCACCATCAGCTCCAGAGGATCTGCACCGCAGCAGCGGCTCCATATAGCCGCATACCACAGGTGGCATCACGAACATTAAACTATAAAAACTATAATCCCCTTTCATTGACCGCCCTGGGTCACGGACCGGGTCACTGCCACTGTGACATCCCCTGCACCGACCGGCCCGACACCGAGTACCCCACGGCCCAGGGGGCGCGTCATATTTGGCGTCACGAACAGGATATGAACCAACCCGTTATAACCGGGTATTGTGCACCTAGAGACTGTGTTGTATACTGAATGTGACACCCATCCCAGAAGAATGGGCGCCATTATGTTTGTGGAAAAAGACAACAAGGAACCTCCCATCGTGGGCTGGGTCCCAGAATGGCCGCAAAAGCGCAGCCCGCCCCATGCGCCTGTGGTCATATACCTAGACCTGTCCATCAGTCTGGGGAGGCCGTCCCCTGGTGTGGCCGACAGCAAGCAGCCATGGGACCGCCCCAGAAAGGGGAGAAGAGAAGAGAAACCTTGGAGACAGGGCGGGGTCTCCAGCAGAGCAGCCAGACCGCACCCGGCAGGCACGATGGAGGGAGACCGGCCTCAAACTCCGGCCCGTGGCGGGATCTATACCCTGGTGACAATGTCACCTACACCAGGCACAGAGGAGAACAGGGCTGGTACGCTCTCCATGTTCACTGAGTGGTGGGAGAGGAGAGTGTACCCTTGCCACCTGAAGAAGATGACTCGACTGGGCCATCTAGTGGTGGGTCAATGTTCCCCCGGAAGGGGCCTCACTACTGACTGTAACTGTTATGTTCTGCTACCAGAGCTAAGGAAAGAGAGGAGATCTGTCCCTACGATAGAACTCAGCTTGATCCCTACGATGTAACAGGGAACCTGATCCTGCGATCAGACCTGCTAAAGTCCTCAGCTAGTCTGTACGGAGACCTATAGATGTGGGGAAGGAATCCCTACAAGTACTAGGGACTGGGAGCAAAATGGATACCTCCTAACAGAAATAGTAGCAGACAGACGAACAAACAAAATATATAGAACACAGAGGTCCGAAGACCAAGCAAACTAACAGAGTTAGATACTGAGCACAGGCTAGCTAAAGAGTAGTAATACAATGAAGTCCAGCAAAGCCAGAAGAGCGGAGCAGGACTAAATAGGCCAACAAGGTCATGTGACCAGCAATAGAAAAAACCTAAGAGCAAGGTTCTAACAGTACCCCCCCTTCTAAGAGGATCCTCCAGATCCCCTAGGACCAGGCTTATCAGGAAATCTCCTGTGAAACGCTCTGATAAGTCTGGACGCGGAAACATCATCCGACCTCACCCATGAGTTATCCTCGGGTCCGAAACCTTTCCAGGCCACGAGATACTGCAAACTACCTCTATACCGTCTAGAATTAAGGATGCGAGAAATTTCATATTCCCCGTCCTCCACCACCGGAGGAACAGAGGCAGAGGCGTCACAATCCGACATAACAGCTTTTTTCAACAGAGAGACATGAAACACCGGATTAATTCTCCAGGAGGTAGGAACCTCCAACCTAACAGCAGATTGGTTGACAACCTGAAGCACCTTAAAGGGCCCTACAAACTTGGGACCCAATTTCTTAGAAGGAATCCTCAACCGCAGATTCCTAGAGGACAACCAAACCATGTCACCAACAGCGAACAAAACCTCCTGTCGTTTCCTATCAAGGTAGTCTTTAGATTTTCTGTTAGCCTCCTGAAGATTACCACGCACATCCGTCCAAACTCTCTCCAAATCGCCGGAAAAATTCTCCTCCTCAGGCACGGCAGATACCAACTTGGAGAACGACCCAAACGACGGATGTCTCCCAGAACAACAAAAAAAGGCGAACAACCAGCAGAAGAAGATGTATGATTGTTCAGAGCAAATTCAGCAAGTGGCAGAAACTCAGACCACCCCTCTTGATTGTCTGCCACAAAACAACGCAAGAACTGCTCAACATCCTGGTTTTTCCTTTCTGTCTGGCCATTAGATTCAGGATGATATCCGGATGAGAACGACAAATGAACTCCCAACCTGTCATAAAAGGCGCGCCAAAAACGAGCCACGAACTGAGGTCCCCTATCAGAAACAATGTCAGTAGGAACGCCATGAAGTTTGACAATTTCCTTGACAAAGGCCTTAGCGAGAGTCTTAGCGCAGGGCAGTTTGACGAAGGGAACCAAGTGACACATCTTGCTAAAACGGTCCACGACCACCCAGATGACAGTAAAACCCTCAGAGGGGGGAAGGTCAGTTATAAAGTCCATAGCCAAATGTGTCCAAGGAGCACTGGGAACCTCCAAAGGACAAAGCAACCCCGCAGCAGGAGTATGTGAGGACTTAGATCTAGCACATATAGTACATTGACGCACCCACTTAATGACTTCCTTCTGCCATCCAGGCCACCAAAAACTGCAACCCACCAATCTCTTGGTCTCAGAGATTCCGGGATGACCTGCCAACCGAGATTCGTGACACTCAACAAACAAATCTCTCCTAAAGGTCCCAGGCACAAACAACCTCCCATGGGGAGTGTTAGATGGGGCATTCTCCTGAGCTTTAAGAATCTCATCTTCCAAAACGGAGTCCAAAGCAGCTATCACAACACCTTCTTGTAAAATGTTCTCCTCTTTCTCAGCACCGACTATGGGAGAAAAACTGCGAGACAAGGCATCCGCCTTAACATTCTTAGTACCTGGGATGTAAGTAACGGAAAAATTAAACCGCGAGAAAAACAGTGCCCACCTAGCCTGACGGGCATTCAGGCGCTTGGCAGCATCAAGATATATCAGATTTTTATGATCCGTAAAAACCTGAACGGGAAATTCAGCACCTTCCAAGAGGTGACGCCAGTGTTCAAATGCGAGTTTAATAGCCAATAATTCCCCATTACCAATATCGTAATTCAGTTCAGTCTCCGAAAAATTTTTTGAAAAAAAGGCACAGGGATGTAATCCATCCCCGTTATCCTGAGACAATACTGCGCCAACCCCCACAGAGGAAGCATCAACCTCAACCAAAAACGGCTTAGTCACATCAGGCTGCATAAGGATGGGAGCAGAGGTGAACCTCTCCTTGAGATACACAAAAGCTTCAATGGCCTCAGAAGACCACTGAACCGCATCAGCACCTTTCCTGGTGAGATCGGTCAGAGGTTTGACAATAATAGAAAAATTTTTAATGAATTTTCTATAATAATTGGCGAAACCCAAAAACCTCTGTATCGATTTCAAACCAATAGGCCTAGGCCATTCCTGCACAGCCTGAACCTTAACCGGGTCCATCTCAAAACCTTTGCTGGAGATAATGTAGCCCAAAAAACTAATTCTCTGTACAGCGAACTCACATTTCTCCAGCTTAGCAAAAAGCGAATTGTCAATTAATAACTGTAATACTTCACGTACGCTCCGCCAATGAGACTCCAGATCCGGCGAATAAATCAAAATGTCATCCAAATACACAACCACATTTTTGCCGATCAAAGGTCTAAGGATGTCATTAATCAGATTCTGAAAAAATGCAGGAGCATTAGTAAGACCAAAAGGCATAACCAGATTCTCAAAATGACCCACAGGAGTGTTAAAAGCAGTCTTCCATTCGTCACCCTCCTTCATGCGCAACAGATTGTATGCCCCCTTAAGGTCAATTTTAGAGAACCACTTGGCCCCCACTAACTGGTTAAACAGATCAGGAATCAATGGCAGTGGGTAAGGATTGCGTACAGTAATTTTGTTAATCTCACGAAAATCCAGACAAGGACGTAAACCGCCGTCCTTTTTTTTTACAAAAAAAAATCCAACCGCCACAGGAGACTTAGAGGGCCTAATGTGACCGGCGGCCAAACTTGTCTGTATGTATTCCTCCAAAGCCTTCCTCTCAGGAATAGTAAGGTTAAATAAACGACTCTTAGGAAGAGTCGCTCCAGGGACAAATTCAATAGTACAATCATAGTCTCTATGGGGAGGCAAAACCTGCGATTCCTTCTCAGAAAAAACTCTCCAAAAATCCTGAATAGGAACAGGCAATTCTCCCCTATCCAAAGCTGCAATACGCCGTTACAACACTTGTCATAACATTTATGGCTCCAGGATTTAATTTCATTGGTAGACCAATCCAGTACAGGATTGTGAAATTTTAACCAGGGCAATCCCAATATTACTGGAGAAGGCAAGTTATTCAACACTACCAAATCCAATTTCTCATGGTGAACACCATTAATAGTGAGGGGAAATTCACAGACCTTGAGAGTAACATTCTTCAAAGGGGAACCATCCACAGAAACCACAGCAATGGGGGATGATAAAGGTTCGGGTTTTAAATTGAGTTTTTCCAAGAATCCCCCATCAATTACATTCAGAGTAGACCCACAATCGACAAACACCCGAAATTCCATTAATTTTTCCTGAGCAATAGTGGAAGCAGCTAAAAATACACCCTTGGAATTTAAACATGCAATACGGGCATGACTGACCATTTTTTTTTCTTTCTTCATACGAAGCACACAGCTTTTAATGAAATGACCAGAATTTCCGCAATAGAAACACAAACCTTCAGAAAATCTGCGGTCCTTTTCTTGAGATCGAGGTGCCATCGCTCCAATCTCCATCGGCTCTCCACTGTCAGTACACACATTCTCATGACCAGAAACTGACATAGCAGAGGATTTGCTCTCATTAACCCTTGCACGCAGTCTCCTATCCACCCGTATAGCTAATTGCATAGCCTGTTGCAAATCTTCAGGTGTGGGATAAGCAATTAGCAGGTCTTTAACCCTTTCACTAAGCCCAGCAAGAAACAGACTCTTCAGAGCAGAATCGTTCCACCCTATTTGAGTAGACCACCGACGGAAATGAGTACAATATTTTTCCACATTACCTGATCCCTGTCTCAAACGTCTCAACTCAGTCTCAGCAGATGAGACACGGTCAGGATCATCATATAATTGCCCCAAAGCAGAAAAAAAACTATCCACTGATCTAAAGCATGTATCACTAGGTTGCAAAGAAAAGGCCCACTCCTGAGGCTCTTTGCGCAAAAGTGACATTATGAACCCTATGCGCTGGGATTCATCCCCAGAGGACCTGGGTCTCAAACGAAAATACAATAAGCAAGCATTTTTAAATGAAAAAAATTCTTGGTGTTCACCAAAAAATAAATCAGGCAAACGTACCTTAGGCTCCAAGAAATGTGCTCCAGGACAGTTACTCACGTGCTGATGGAGCTCGGCCACCTCCAGAGAGAGTCCCTGCAGGCGTTTAGCCAAATCCAGAACCGACACCATGATGGAACAGAAAAATCTTTCCTTAGAGAATTTGCAGGCTGGACTTACTGTTATGTTCTGCTACCAGAGCTAAGGAAAGAGAGGAGATCTGTCCCTACGATAGAACTCAGCTTGATCCCTACGATGTAACAGGGAACCTGATCCTGCGATCAGACCTGCTAAAGTCCTCAGCTAGTCTGTACGGAGACCTATAGATGTGGGGAAGGAATCCCTACAAGTACTAGGGACTGGGAGCAAAATGGACACCTCCTAACAGAAATAGTAGCAGACAGACGAACAAACAAAATATATAGAACACAGAGGTCCGAAGACCAAGCAAACTAACAGAGTTAGATACTGAGCACAGGCTAGCTAAAGAGTAGTAATACAATGAAGTCCAGCAAAGCCAGAAGGGCGGAGCAGGACTAAATAGGCCAACAAGGTCATGTGACCAGCAATAGAAAAAACCTAAGAGCAAGGTTCTAACAGTAACATCCCTGGCGGCATGCTTGCATGGTGCACCACCTCCCACCATGCAAGACCGCAATCTTACCTGTCAGTCCATGCTGCACTCTTTGCTCCAGTACCTGCTCTGTCCATGTCTCTTGTCTGATTGCTTAGGGCGTCGGCGCGGCTTTCTGCTTGTTTCTTATAGCTACTGTGTGCACAGTCCTAATGCATCCCCAGCCTATTGCTGTGAGTCACTGGATACTTAAACCCCCTCCACCCAGTAGGAGGTGCCTGAGCAACACTTTCACTCAGTTTGTCTTTTGCAACTGAGTTGCCAGGTCCTATCCTGTATCTAGTCTGTTCTGCCACCCTGGGGGCTGAGTTCCCAGGGCCGCTACCTGTACCTCTGACTTTTAGTCTGTTCCCGCCACCCTGGGGGCTGAGTACCCAGGGCTGCTACCTGCATCTCTGACTTCTAGTCTGTTTCCTCCACCCTGGGGGCTGAGTTCCCAGGCTCGTTCCTGTATCTTGTTCCCGGTTCAGTTCTTGTCTGAACAGTGTCCTAGCCGGTTACTTGTTTCTCTCTATGTCCGTACCTTCCCTTTTCCTGCAGTGTCTGAACCTGCACCTAACTCCAACTCGTTCTCTCTGTACTTCTGTTTGTGAGTTTTGTGTCCACTCGCTACTTCATTGCAAGTACCTTGTGTGTATCTGGTTCTGCTTGTCCCCTTTCCCTGCCTCCGTATCTACCTCCTGTGTTCTAACCATCTTCCTGTATTTTCCACTCTGTTCCATGTGAACAGAGCCTTGTAGTGTCTCCCTTCACCTTCTGTTCTGTTCTGCTCTGCTTGTTCACCGCTCCGGTGATTCCGCTCTGCTCCGCTTGTTCACCGCTCCGGCGGTTCCGCTCTGTTCCGCTTGTTACCGCACCTGCGGTTTTGCTCCATTCTGCTTGTTCACCGCACCTGCGGTTTTGCTCCGCTCTGCTTGTTCACCGCACCTGCGGTTTTGCTCCGCTCCGCTTGTTTACCGCACCTGTGGTTTTGCTCCGCTCTGCTTGTTCACCGCACCTGCGGTTTTGCTCCGCTCCGCTTGTTCACCGCACCTGTGGTTTTGCTCCGCTCTGCTTGTTCACCGCACCTGCGGTTTTGCTCCGCTCTGCTTGTTCACCGCACCTGCGGTTTTGCTCCGCTCCGCTTGTTCACCGCACCTGCGGTTTTGCTCCGCTCTGCTTGTTCACCGCACCTGCGGTTTTGCTCCACTCTGCTTGTTCACAGCACCTGCGATTTTGCTCCGCTCTGCTTGTTCACCGCACCTGCAGTTTTGCTCTGCTCTGCTTGTTCACCGCACCTGCGGTTTTGCTCCGCTCTGCTTGTTCACCGCTCCTGCGGTTTTGCTCTGCTAGTCCACCGCACCTGGGGCTCTGTTCCTGTATCCCAGTCTGTACTGGTCCCTATCCAGCCTGCGTTCATACCTGCCAGTATCTGCCTGTCTGCATCCCAGCCGTGCCTGTCAGCACCCGCCTGTCTGCATACCAGCCGTGCCTGCTAAGTACCCACTTGCCTTCATACCAGCCGTGCCTGTTAAGTACCCACCTGCCGTCATACCAGCCATGCTTGCCAGTACCCACCTGTCTGCATACCAGCTAACCTGCCTGTTCCTGCATTCCCCGGTGTGGGTCAACAGCTGTGAGAGGGGTCTGACCTGGAGTAGCACCTGGTCCCTCTGCTCAGTTCCTCCCTGGTTCACGGAGTCGACTGAGCCGCCGTGCGACCTTGGTCGGACCGAGTTGATACTTAGTTACGCCCCTCCAGGCACTCCTCGGTTCATGGTCCAGTGGAATCACTAATCACGCTCACGCCAGTCAGTCCGGGCACGAGCGTAACACTGACTACTTCCATAGAAGGAGAAAGAGACTGTAAATAGTTACCCGGAAGAGTACATCCTTGTTGGAGAGAACTGAAAAAGTTTGAGTGTTTGCCTAGTTACCCGGTAAGGGCATAAAACTGTTATGCTGAGGACAGTGAGCAGCCAGAATTTATGTGTATATAGTTTGCACTTCTTAAAGTGCTTCTTATTGGTTTTATAAAGACCGCAGAACAAAAACCCGTTTGGTGTGGCCGAAGACGTGGTCCAACAACTGGATCACCTAAGCCCTCCAGCCACGCCCAGGGCCTACGTTGAGGGTTTTCGGACCTGTCCCTCAAATTGCACCTTCTTCAGTGAGATGGACACCCAGCTATGGATCTCACTGTATTGAGCTGAAAAATGTTTAATATGAAAAATGTTTTATGTGTGAAGAAAAATGTTATTTAAAAAGAAGTTTTATATAGTAACCTGTAACGTTTAAGAAAATGTGCCTCCCATGAAGGGAAGAAAAAGTTTTGATTATTCTTATATGTGAATGCATTCTAAAACATTTTTGTATGTCTAAAACATCTGTGTTTAAACTCTGTTCCAGCCTGCGGACGTGCTGTGCTTTACCAGGGGGGTATGTGGAGCCCCTGCGGGTTCAGTCGCCATAGAGGTACTGCATCTCACCCAGAGGTGTGGTATCCCACTCTCAGGTAAGGATGGAGTACTGCCCGGGACCCACACACTTTCATCCATTACACTCCACTTCAGAGGGAAGTGCGAGATTGCTCCTAAGGGAGAACACAGTCCCTGTCCCTGGCTGAAGGGTGGAACCATGTAGTGGGTGTGGGTGGAGGAAGTAGTTTAGGGGACCACTTCAGTAAGAGTATAAGAAAGCAAGGAACCATCTAGAAGGAGTTCAGTCAGAGCCAGTCCTGCTCAGGAGAGCAGTGGAGGAGGTCCAGGCTCCTGGCTCCATTGCTTGCACCAGGAGTTGAGAGGAGTGGGGCCTAGTAAGAGAGGCCCAGGAAAGAGAGAGAGAGAGGATGGGAGCAGAGGGAAGGCTCCAGAGACAGAGGGAATCCCAGGGGCACGGGAAGTGCAGGAAGCCACCCGTGGGAGGACCGTGGAGGAGTACGGCCCAGTCAAAGGGGCCCAGGAGGAGAGTTAGGAGAGAACACGGAGCAGTGAGAGGGGCTCCAGAGATAGAAGGGATCCTAGGGGCACGGCGAGTGCGGAATGCCACCCGTGCGCCCGAATTCACGCTGACCGTGGAGGGATCAAGGCCGCAGTAGGGCACCGGCCCCAGACTAGTGGAGTACTTTAAGGCTCAGCTAGCAAACCGGAGATTGTGGTATCTTCATGTGCCATAGCCAAAGTCCACATACATTCGCTGAAAAGGTGGCCATATAGGACAAAGGAGACAGACCGGAAGGCGCCCGACAAGGACCGCTGCCACTGGCTCGGGACACTGTGTGTGAGGCGCAGGGCAGGAGGGTGGGAGCCAGTTCAGGGAGACGACCTGGGAAGGTACACAAGAAAGGGGTCCCGTTCAAGTGCACCTAAGTTATCTGAGAGTTGGCTGGATCACTTCCCCGGAGGACACAGGACGACGTGGGCGGTTATAATTCGGCGGTTGTAACCTGGAGAATCTTGACAACTGTGAGTAAATACTTGAAGACTGCACCCCACTGTGTTCTTGACTAATTGCTGTGCCACCTGCCTTGCACTACACCAAAAACATCTACCTCATCAAGTCCTATATTCTGCCCTGGGGCTTAGCTCTGCCCGTGGAGAGCTGCACTATCTCTGCTGCGTCACCATCAGCCCCAGTGGATTTGAATAGCGGCGGTGGCCATATATAGTCGCATACCACGGGTGGCGTCACGAACTTTAACCCCAAACACTTTATTTCCTCAATTGACACTTTATTTTGACATACCTGGGCCACGAAATGGGTCACTGTCACCGTGACTACCCCGAAAAGGACCGGCCCGGCTACCGAGTTCCCCACGGCGCCAGGGGGCGCGTCAACTTATTTGGAACGATGAGGCAAAAGTCAATAGACTAGGCTCTGATGGGTGCAAATGGGTCTGGAAGAAATAAGGGTAAAAGAGGATAATGGATTGAGAAATTTCAGGAGCTGTCAAGTTCGGTGGAGGAAGCCTGAAGACATGGGATTGTTTCACAGCCAAAGGTGTTGGATACTTGACCAGGATTGACGGTGGTCTCAATGCTGAGCTGTATGTGAGTATCCTACAAGACGAGTTACTTCATCCACTCCAGTAGTATGGGTATGAAAAGGAGGACATAGTTTTCCAGCAGGACAACGACCTGAAGCATACGTCGAGATCGGAGAAAAAATGGGTCAATGACAATGAAGTAGAGGTGCTGGATTAGCTCCTCATTCCCCAGACCTCAACCCAGTCCAACAATTGTGGGTAGAGTTGAAGAAAAAACTATATATACATGCCCAAGTGAGTCGACAAGTATGCACCAACTTTGGGAACATGTAGAAGAGACCTGAGATCAGATTTTGGTCGAGACATGCTTGAATCTGATCATGTCCAGGATTCAGGCAGTGGTGTAAGCCAAAATGTGGATTTACAAAATACTAACAAAAAAAAAATGTAGATTTTTAGGAGCAAAATAGTAACAATGCAGTGACATGACATAACTAATCATATGCTAAATAGCTGCAAGTCAAATTTATATATGAGATAGCCAATATGATTGTCTATGAAATGATGGTCTTCTCACTTTCAGCAGTAGTAGATGGTGAGATATTGTTATGTCAGGTGTGAGTGCAACACAGAGAGTCATGCCAGGTGTGAGTGCAGCACAGAGGGGAAAGGGAGCCCAGACACTAGGGAAAGGGGGAAGAGGTGACCTCTTAATCTGGACTAGCACCACCCTTTCTCCATCTAACGTCCCTATACAGCCTCCGCTGCTGTCGCCGATGACGTGCCTCGCCCTACTATCCCTGGCATAAGGCTATAGCTGGGGGTGGAAGAAGATGAGCACTAGTCAACCTCCTCTAGCACTCTAAAGACAAAAGAGGAAGACAACACAGGGGAATAACAACTTAGCTTTAGAAGAAACTCCAACAGGGCACACAGCCTCAAGACTCCAGAGAGGACGTGATGCTGCTTCAGCCAAGTTCCAAGTAGAAATGAGTATAACCGGCGACGCCCACCTGGAGAGATCAGGTATATATACACCCAGGCCAGAGGGAGGTAGTCGCTGGGTCCTAAAGACAGCCTCCTATCTAGGCAGCTGTCTGGATTGCCAAACATGGAGATCTCCTGCAAACCACTGCAGTATGACTGTCTGTCACCCCTGACACACCCGTGACAGTACCCCCCTCTACGAGTGGCCTCTGGACACTCAGGACTGGGTTTCTCAGGAAAAGAGGTGTGAAAAGAGCGAACCAATCTGGGAGCGTTTACCTCTGACGCTGAAATTCACATCCCCTCCTCTGGACCATAGCCTTTCCAGTGCACCAAGTATTGTAGAGAACGACATTGGAGAGGAGAATCTACAATCCTTGAAATCTCGAACTCCAGGTTACCATCAACCATTATTGGGGGCGGTGGTAGAGGTGAGGGCTCAAGAGGTTCTACGTACTTTTTGAGTAAGGACCTATGAAACACATTATGGACCTTAAGGGCCCGATTAAGTTCAGGACGAAACGCGGCTGGGTTAATGACTGCGGTTATTTTGTAGGGACCAATAAACCTAGGTCTCAGCTTCCAAGAAGGAACTTTCAATCTTGTATTCTTGGTAGACATCCACGCAAAGTCATTCACATTCAGGTCTGGACCTGGCAAGCGTTTTCTGTCAGCCATACATTTATACCTGTCACCCATGGCCTTGAAATTACACAGAACACCCTGCCATACCGAGGAGAGCGACGAAGCAAACCGTTCCTCCTCAGGAATTCCTCAAGCTTCTCCCCCACTGAAGGTACCAAACTGTGGATGATAACCATATGACCGGAAGAACGGTAACCTGCCAGTGGATTCTTGACGACGATTATTGATGGCAAATTCTGCCAGTGGTAAGTAGGATGCCCAATCCTCCTGATTTTCAGAGACGAAACACCTGAGGTAGGTCTCCAAGTTCTGATTGACACGCTCGGTCTGACCATTCGACTGAGGGTGGAAGGTAGAGGAAAAGGACAGCTGCACCCCCAGTCGAGAACAGAATGCCTTCCTGAACTTGGAAACAAACTGGGTCCCCCGATCAGACCACATCGGAGGGAACCCCATGAAGCTTCACAATCTCATTTATGAACACCTGAGCAAGTGTCTTAGCATTGGGAAGTGCAGGTAAAGCGACAAAGTGAACCATTTTACTGAACCTATCTACTACTACCAAAACCACGGTTTTGCCTGCAGAAATCGGTAGGTCAGTAATAAAATCCATGGACAAGTGTGTCCATGGCCTGCTAGGGATAGGTAGCAGAAGAAGAGTACCAGACGGACGGGTATGTGAAACCTTAGAACGTGCGCAAATACTACAAGCAGCTACTTGTTCAATTACATCCCGATGCAACCCCGGCCACCAAAAACAACGAGAGAGGAGGTCCGCTGTTGCCTTACCACCTGGATGCCCAGCAAGCACAGAGTTATGATGTTCCTTGATTACTTTACGGCGCAGATCAGATGGTACAAATAACTTTCCTGAAGGGCAGGAGGCAGGGGCGTCCCCCTGAGCCTCCAACAGTTCCCCCTCCAGTTCAGGAAAAAGAGCCGAAATAACTACACCTTTCGGTAATATCGGGGCAGGGTTCTCATGGTCACCACCACCAGGGAAGCTCCGGGACAAAGCATCAGCCTTGACGTTTTTGACCCCTGGACGAAAAGTGACAACAAAATTGAACCTAGTAAAAAACACGGACCATCTGGCTTGACTAGGGTTGAGACGTTTAGCTGACTGGAGATATGACATGTTCTTATGGTCAGTAATAACAGTAATAGGATGGACAGCCCCCTCCAACCAATGTCGCCATTCCTCAAATGCCAATTTGATCGCCAAAAGTTCCCTTTTACCCATGTCTTAATTTCTCTCAGCCGAAGACAATTTTTTAGAAAAGAAGGCGCATGGGCGCCATTTACCAGGGGACGAACCCTGAGACGACACAGCTCCAACCCAGACATCCGAAGCATCGACCTCCACAATAAAGGGTTGAGAAACACTGGGTTGACTGAGTATAGGTGCAGTGGCAAAGTGATTCTTTAAGGAAGAAAAAGCCTGGAGGGAAGACTCCGACCATTTGTAAAAATCAGACCCCTTATTAGTCATGTCAGTAAGGGGTTTCACTACAACAGAGTAATTTTGGATGAATTTCTTGTAAAAATTAGTAAAGCCCAGAAAACGTAGGGCCTTCAGGTTCTCGGGACATTCCCAGTCAAGGACTGCACGGATCTTCTCCGGATCCATCCGAAAACCTGAAGATGACAAGTACCCCAAAAACTGCACCTCCTGAACAGCGAAAACACATTTCTCTAGTTTGGCACAGAGTTTGTTATCCCTTAATATCTGGAGCACCTGCTTAACATGTCTTCCCCTAACGTCCCTATACAGCCTCCGCAGCTGTTGCCGATCACGTGCCTAGCCCTACTATCCCTGGCGTAAGGCTATAGCTGGGGGTGGAAGGAGATGAGCACTAGTCAACCTCCGCTAGCACTCTAAAGACAAAAGAGGAAGACAACACAGGGGAATAAAAACTTAGCTTTAGAAAAAACTCCAACAGGGCACTCGGCCTCAAGACTCCAGTGAGGACGTGGTGCTGCTACAGCCAAGTTCCAAGTAGCAATTAGTATAACTGGCGACGCCCACCTGGAGATATCAGGTATATATACACCCAGACTAAAGGGACGTAGTCGCTGGGTCCTAAAGACAGCCTCCTATCTAGGCAGCTGTCTGGATTGCCAAAGGTGGAGATCTCCTGCAAACCACTGAAGGACGACTGTCTGTCACCTCTGACACACCCATGACAGATATGGAGCCTGAAAGTCAAAAGTTCAAAACATTGTTAACCTTTTGCTTGTCAGTGTGGTTAATAAGCTAAGAGGAGGGTCACAAATCTCAGGTGCAGCAACAGGCAAGTACTAGTGGTGTACCCCTGTCTGCTTCCCATATAAATTAGGAAAATGAGGTTATCTGACTGACTTCGCACTCCAGAAAGAATTTCAGTTAGAGAGATGCCGGATGAGCATGGAGCTTTCTCCATTGTAGATTATGAGAATTGTGAAGTCTTAGACTGTCACTACAACACCCACAATCTACAATGGAGAGAGCTACTTGGAGCGGTGGCGTTAAAAGTACCAGAATAACGGATCGCAGCTATGCCATGTGTAGTCTCTACGGAAAGGTAAATTCATAATAAAAAATATGGTATCACTTTCGGGCTTCTGCGATCCACCTGTGAGGAGTTATCGGAGAAGTTAGAGTTTTTAATGAAAACAGGAAAGGTGGAGCCCAACCCACATGATGTCAGCACAAGGGGCATGTGGGCAGATCCCCTCTTTGGCATAAAAGATCCAACTGAAGATTGACCCATACTCGTTGCCGGGAGTATATGTATCATAAGCAAGGGGTCGCGTTCGCTGAATGGTGATAGAACTCCCCTCCAGCTATATTGAATCGTCGCAGCGATCTTTGTAGTAAGTTTCTTCTTTAATCCTGTTTATTTTGTGTAACTGTATATTCTGCACTGTATTGTCCCCTTTGTAAAATGTGTGCATATTTTTCAGAACACTGCCTCCCTTTTGGATTAAATATAGTGATGAGCGAGTACCGTAATATTCGTAGTCGCTATATTGGCCTGAGAGGCCTCAGGTGGCTCTGTAACATGTGTTTTGGAGGGACAGCTGTTGCTTAGACATTTGGGCGGTCCCTCCATCATTGACACTCAGATAGTGGAATACATATAACGCACCCCCTGGGCCGTGTGTGCACGTGTGTGGGTTACCCGGAGCAGGGTCTCTGGGGGTTGCAGTCTCCGTGGCGGCGACCCGGTCCTGTAGCTCAGGGTGGTCAGACCAGTGGCAGTCTTTATAGGGTTTTTGTGGTTTAATGTCCGACTAAGCCACCCGTGGATTGCGGTCAGGGTGTACCGCCGCTGCGAGGCAGACCGCTGAGGCTGGTGTGGTGTGCGCAGCAGAGAATGGGATAACTCCCCACGGGAAGAGTATAGCCTCAGGGCAGGGAACGTGGATGATGGGAGTGATGGTGCACGGGCGCAGCAGGAACTACTCAGAGACTTTGCAGTGCAGTTCAGGGTCTTTACTGATGATAATAAGGCAGACCCTCCCGGGAGTACTGGCTAGCATAAGAGGCCTGGTCAGTCTGTGAGCAAACAGGAGTTCCCCCGACCAGGTGGAGTTGTAGGCCTCCCCGTCTGTCTGCACTCTTCCTGGCTACCTTGCTGTAAGCGAGTGGAAGTAGCCCACATCCCTGAGTGTACCGTGTAGTGCTCACCCGTATGGCTGGTGACTTGGGGCCTTCTGATAGCCGCCGCTCCTCGATGGCGGTGCTGGTCCCTTGCTTGTGACTGAGCCTCCGGGCTTCTATGGCCAGAGGACCTGGAATTCCCTGCTGGCTGGTTTCTGCTACTGGACTTAAAGATCCTTGCAGCCTCAGACTCCGGTGTCCGGTTCTTAGATTCTTCTGCCAGGACGAACTCCGCTTAGCTCAAGTCCCTGGTCTTCAGCTCCTGCTCCTACAGAGCTCCTCGCTGTTACTTTCCCTGTGTCTGGAACAAACTCCAGGCTCTGACTGACTAACCCCGCCCCAGATCCAGTTTATATAGGGCAGGTTCCTCCCCTATCTGGTCTGGGACAGGAGGTGTTGCAATTTTAAGGGCTCCTGACCAGGAAACCTCCCACTTGCTCTCAGACGTAATATTTCTATTACTGTGGTAACCAGACCCCTGGGGTGCCACATTCCCCCCTAGTAAATTTTAGTACTCCGGGACTAAACACATTTTTAAGAAAACACAAATACAGGGTATAAACAATAACAGGAAAAAGTACATTTTGTCTTGATGGTCACGGCATTTCCATAACCGGGTGTCCATATCACCCAAGGTGAAGTCTTAGAACAGAGTAGGGGACCTGTCCAAAGCAAACCCCAAACGTTGGCCCTGGGCGTGGCTGCAAGGCGAAGCTAATTACTTTGGACCACACGGGACCACGCCAGACAGGTTTTTCTTCCGTGGCCGTCTTCGCAAGAGGCACAAAGTGCAACTATCTACAATGTAGTTCCGGTTATTCAGCGTCCATAACCTGTCAGTCCAAATAAACCTGAAGGGTAACTAGAGAAACATAATTAACAAACAGGCAGCAAACATAAACCATTTTCAACATTTGTAGTTTACAGGTAAATCCACATTATAGTTTAAATTCTCCAGCGAGCGGGCATCTGTCCTCTAGTGCTCCTGGTGGACCTACGTAACCCACTATCTGGTTCTGCACTACAGGATGTAGGAGGTGTTGCGGGTAGGCCTGGCAGCTTTCTGCGTACTCTTTGGCTTACTAGGGGCACGGCAGGCTCACTACTAGCAGAGGGTTGATTCTCCTGGGCTGCTGGTATGGATTCTTCTGCCTCCTGGGCCGGCTGCTCTTCTGACACTCCCTGTTCTTCTGTAGGCCCCTGAGGGGCTGGCTGGAGAAAGGTGAGGACGGGTACCACGACCGCGTTGTTAATTTCAGTCCAGGACTGGGGAAAGTCTCCGAGTATGGTACTGATCATTTCTTCCCTTTCCTCTGCGGGTTGAGGGTTCTCTTGATCTTCGTCAGTGCTTTGCAGCTGCTCGGGACACTTTTTCAGGTGGTCTCTGGAGACAATGGCTGTGGTCTCTCCTCCATCCTTACTGATTACACAGACTTTTGGATTATCATGACTTGAAGGCAGTACTGTGTACGGGTACTTCTCCCACTGGTCGTCCAACTTGTGGAGCCGCCTCTTTCTCTTCAAGACCTGCTCTCCAGGTACCAGGGGAACAGCGGGAGCATGCTGGTTATAAGTCATCTCCTGCCTTTCTCTTGCTTGAGACAGACTTCGCTCGACGCTCTCCTGTACCTTCCGATACTGCTGCTGCCGTTCTGTATCCCAGTCTGCCTCTGGCGAGGTGTCCTCAGGTGTCAGGACTCCCATATCCAGGTCAATAGGCAGCTTACAAGGTCTTGCTCTCATTAGGTAAGCCGGGGTGCAGTTGGTGGAACCTACGGGGATGTGATTATACAAGTCCACCAGATCAGGCAGTTTTTCAGGCCACAGACTGCGTTCTTCCTGGGGCAACGTTTTTAGCAAGTCTATCACCACCTGGTTCATTTTCTCACATAGTCCGTTGGTCTGAGGGTGATAGGGCGTTGTTCTTATCTTCCTGCAGCCATACAGATTGCAGAACTCCTGGAAGACCTCCGCTTCGAAGGCTGGCCCTTGGTCAGTCAACACTTGCTCCGGATACCCATGTGGACGGCAGAAGTGCTGCTGGAAGGCTCTAGCTGCTGTTTGAGCCGTTAAGTCCTTGACAGGGACCACCACCAGGAACCGGGAGTAGTGATCTATGATGGTGAGGGCGTAGACGTACCCAGATTTGCTTGGTGCCAGTTTCACATGGTCCAGGGCTACCAGTTCCAGTGGCTGCCTGGTGATGATGGGCTGCAGGGGAGTCTTCTGGCTGGCACGGTTTCTTCTTCTTAGGCTGCACGGGCCACAGTCTCTGCACCACCTCTCGATGGCTCCTCTCATGCCTACCCAGTAGAACCGTCCACGCAACAAGAACTCCAGCCTCTTCCATCCGAAGTGTCCTGCTCCGTCGTGGTATGCCTCCAGAACCATAGCCGCGTCTCGTCTTGGGACCACTACCTGCCAGGTCAGCTCAAATGTTCTAGAGTTGACCATTCTCCGGCACAGCTTCTCCTTGTAAAGAAACAGTTTACTTTTCTCCTTCCACAGTTGCTTGGTATTCTCCGGGGCGTCTGGGTCAAGACGGGCAGCCGCCTGTGTCAGCATTTCCTTCACCAGACGGACTGCGGGATCACTGTCTTGTGTCTCCGCCCAGCTGTAGAGGGGTAAGGGATTGAACGTAGCAGAGCGCCTGTCCATTACACTGTGGGAATACAGGGTAATCCCATGATGGTGGAACGCAGGGAATTCGACTTCTTCCAGTTCTTCTGGATCTTCCCCTACGTCCGGTAAGTTTGGCATTCTGGACAGGGCATCCGCTTTGGCATTTGAGCTTCCCGCCCGGTATTTGATGGTGAATTCATAGTTGGACAGGCGGGCCATCCATCTCTGCTCCAGGGCACCAAGTTTTGCAGTGTCCAGGTGTGTCAACGGGTTGTTATCCGTGTACACGGTGAACTAGGAAGAGGCAATGTAATGCTTGAAACGTTCGGTCACTGCCCACACCACTGCCAGGAACTCTAACTTGAATGAGCTATAATTCTCAGGGTTTCTCTCTGTGGGCCGTAGTTTTCGGCTGGCGTAAGCGTTCTTTCCCCTGCTGGATCTGGGACAGTACGGCTCCTAGCCCGATGTTGCTCGCGTCCGTGTGGAGGATAAAGGGCTGGCCGTAGTCAGGATACGCCAGGATTTCATCCCCCGTGAGGGCCATCTTCAGCTGGCGGAAGGACTCCTCTTCCAGCTTTTCCCATCTGAAGGGCGGCTTCTAGTTTTTGGCCTTCCTGGATTGACCTATCAGGAGGTCCTGCATAGGGGCTGCCATTTTGGTGAAACCGGGAATGAATCTTCGGTAGTAGCCTACCAACCCGAGGAACTGCCGCACTTCCTTTATGCTGGAGGGTCTTGGCCAGTCCTTAATCACGGTGATCTTATCAGGGTCGGGAGCCACTCCGTCAGCACTCACCACGTGTCCCAGGTACTGCACCTTTGGTTTTAGGAGGTGACACTTGGAGGGTTTCACCTTTAGGCCGTAGCTTGCCAGGGCGTCAAACACTTCTGTCAGGTGTTTCAGATGGTCCTCGTAGGTTTTGGAATAAACCATGACATCGTCCAGGTATAACAGGACCGTCTCGAAATTCCGGTGTCCCAGACAGCATTCCATCAACCGCTGGAAGGTTCCTGGTGCGTTGCAGAGCCCGAATGGCATACAGTTGAATTCGCTGATACCCATCGGGGTGTTGAATGCAGTCTTCTCCTTGTCTGCCTCTGCTACAGGAACCTGCCAGTACCCGCTAGTAAGATCCAAAGTGGAGAAGAAGTTAGCAGATTTTAATGCAGCTAAAGATTCTTCTATTCTAGGTAACGGGTACGCATCTTTTTGTGTGATACGGTTGACCTTTCTGTAGTCTACACACATTCTCATTGTGTTGTCCTTCTTTTTCACTAGAACTAGTGGAGCTGCCCAGGGGCTACAGCTGTCCCTGATTACCCCAGCCTCCTTCATGTCCCGCAACATCCCCTTTGCATGCTGATAGTGTGCAGGGGGTACAGGTCGGTATCTTTCCTTTATGGGTGGATGGTCTCCTGTGGGGATGTGATGTTCTACCCCCTTTACTCGCCCGAAGTCTAGTGGGTGTTTACTACAGACTCTTTCGTTCTCCTGAACCACCCGGTAGACTCCCTGTTTTTGGTGTGAGGGAGTGGAGTCAGTACCCAAATGCAGTTGCTGACACCAGTCCTCCATTTGTTTCTTAGAGCCGTTACCTTCCTCTGGTTGAGATGGAGGCAAGGGTTCCACGGCCCTTACAGAATTTTGGTTTATGGTGAACAATTTGGCTAGCGTGGCATACAGGGGCAGGTATACTTCTCTCTCCCCGATATTTATGATGCGGACGGGCACCCTCTCATGGCGTACATCGACCACCTCCCGTGCTGTCAAAATGGTGGGCCTACTGTCTGAGTAGACGGGTTCTACCATTGCTTGGTAGTCTCTACCTCTTAGACCAATAGCTGCCCGGCACCAGACCATCATCTCACTTTTCGGGGGCATGGCAATAGGGAACGGGTCACACATTCTCACGCTACCAATCTCACCACCAGATAGTTCCACTTGTTGCCGTTTCATCAGTGCCCGGATCTCTTTTTGGAGAACACGCTGCTGGCTGGTTCTTGGCAACCTGCTGTAAAATGAGAATTATCTCTGCAAGACAATTTTCAATCACGTTAGTTCCCAAGGTTATTTTAGGGTGACTCTCATGACGGTCAATGTCCACAATAATCAGTCCTTGTGCCGCCAGTTCGACTTTACCGATCTTAATGGTCACCTCTTTGAACCCCACCTGCGGCACGGGCTGACCATTGCTGGTGATGATACTCAGGTCGTCATCTGGGTAGCGGGTTATGTCCGAGTCATTCCAGTACCGCTTAAAGAGCACGTACGGGATGGTAGTCACCTGTGACCCAGTGTCTAGTAGGGCACTCATAGGAATGCCATCCAGTACCACAGGCAAGACCGGACGTCCCCCTACGTATTTATCACGCCAGTTCGATGGGCCTGATGATCTTATGCCTGGGGGTTGGCCCTCTACCCCAGGTTGTGCCCGTTTAAATGACAGTACCTTGCCATATGTCCGGGTTGATTGCAGTGGCGGCAGATGGGCTGTCCGTCCTCGTTGTAGCGGTCGCTGGGTCATCCTCTGGACGGTGGGATCCTCCTCTGTCGGCGCCACGGGACATCCTCCGGTCCGGACGCCAGCTGGATCTTTCCTGGAGAGGATACCTGTAACGACTGCACAGTCCTGGTTAATGTGGCAACGCTGGTCAGTTCTTGGACCTGATGGTGCAAGTCTGCAGCCGGGTATTTATCCAAAGCCTGCGCACCAGCTCCCACAGGCTCTGCAGACAAGGGCGCCGCTTCCTGCTGATAGGCAATAGCAGGGGGCCGGTGGGTTACCGCGCTACCCGGTGCCGGTTCTCAGAGCACCCGGATGGCCCTGTCTTTGAACTTTGCAATGTCTAGCCCAGGTTTCTGCAAGGCCATTGCCCATAACTGGGTTCGGTGGGCGTTGGACAGCAGGCCCTCAATGAATTGCTCAGTCAACAGTTCATCTGCATTCCGCACACTGTCAGGGTCTGCCTGTTTAATGGCTCCCAGGGCCTCTTGCAAATTCAAAGCACAGTCTCTTATACTGTCTTGGGCCCGCTGCTTGCACCCATAAAACTTCATTTTGATCTCTGCTGAGGTGCGGGTATCAAAAGTGTCCCTCAGACGGGCTAAGATCTCCTTCACGGTCTCCTTGTCCCTGACTGACCAGGACTTTACTTCACGTTGGGCTGCGCCGGTTAGCTGGCCTATCAATATGCTCACTTTCTGTCCCTCCGTCAGGGGGTATACCTTAAATAGGCTGTACAGTCTCTCGTTAAAGTCGCTTAGGGTATGCGACTCCCCTGAGTATTGGGGCAGCCAGGCCGCTCCGGGGATGTATGACATTGTGAACGGCATTACCGCGGCAGTGGCCGCGTTGGTGGTAGAGGGTCCCTCCGTGTCCGTCATCTTCCTCCCCCCCTAGTTAAGTGTGGCCTACCTTCCGTCGATCCTCTTCCGTAGGCCGCGGCTCCGCTGGCGATCGTCGGGGTGGAGGACCTAGCGTCGCGTCCTGGTGACGTCAGCGTCGCTCTCTCTCCTTCCAGGACCTTGCGCAGCGTCGGGGCATCGGGCGGGGCTTCAGCTCTCGCGCGCTTTCGGCGTCCACGCCCCTCTTCTTCCCACGTGGCATCCCGAAGATGGCGTCCGATGGCGGGAAAACGACTGCGGATGGCGGGAAAACAGCTGCGGATGGCGGGAAACTTCTTTTTCCGGTAAGTATGAAGTGTTTTTCAGGCACGCAATACCCGTTTGTGGCGGGTTGGTCAAAATCCTGCCGACTACGCCAAAGTTGACGCACCCCCTGGGCCGTGTGTGCTCGTGTGTGGGTTACCCGGAGCAGGGTCTCTGGGGGTTGTAGTCTCCATGGCGGCAACCCGGTCTCGTGGTTCAGGGTGGTCAAACCAGTGGCAGTCTTTATAGGGTTTTTGTGGTTTAATGTCCGACTACGCCACCCGTGGATTGCGGTCAGGGTGTACCGCCGCTGCGAGGCAGACCGCTGAGGCTGGTGTGGTGTGCGCAGCAAAGGATGGGATAACTCCCCTCGGGAAGAGTATAACCTCAGGGCAGGGAACGTGGATGATGGGAGTGATGGTGCATGGGCGCAGCAGGAACGACTCAGTGTTAGAACTCTCCTGTTAGGTTTTTTCTATTTTGCTGGTCACATGACCTTTTTGCCTATTTAATCCTGCTCCGCCCTTCTGGCCATGCTGGACTTCATTGTAATTTCTACTCTTAAGCTAGCCAGGTGCTTTGTTACCTTTTTCAGTCAGTTTAGCTAGGTCTTTTGACCTTTATGTTCTATGTTGTGTGTTTGTCTTTTTACTGCTACAATTTCTGCTAGGAGGTGTCCATCTTTCTCCCAGTCCCTAGTTCTTGTAGGGATCCCTCCCTCAAATCTATAGGTCTTCGTTCAGACTAGCTGAGGACTTTAGCGGGTCTGATCGCAGGATCAGGTTCCCCGTTACATCGTAGGGATCTAGCTTAGTTCTATTGTAGGGACAGATCTCCTGTCTTTCCTTAGTGCTCGTAGCCTATCATAACACTCAGAGTCTTTGCAGTGCAGTTCAGGGTCTTTACTGATGATAATAAGGCAGACCCTCCCAGGAGTACTGGCTAGCATAAGAGGCCTGGTCAGTCTGTGAGCAAACAGGAGTTCCCCTGACCAGGTGGAGTTGTAGGCCTCCCCATCTGTCTGCACTCTTCCTGGCTACCTTGCTGTAAGCGAGTGGAAGTAGCCCACGTCCCTGAGTGTACCGTGTAGTACTCACCCGTATGGCTGGTGACTTGGGGCCTTCTGATAGCCTCCGCTCCTC